>NC_035436.2:93226847-93827108 GCF_002127325.2 Helianthus annuus | reverse complement strand
GTGTTGTATTGTTCAACAAATGGCAAGGACTAACTAAGGGTAGTTTATATATAGGCTAGTTCCAAGTGTGCACCCTTAGTGGGTTTCGAGTGGGGTTTACGGCCCAAAGGCCCAACCGGCCAAAGGTTCTCGGCCCAAGGCCCAAAACCGATTACTAGTCACTCGAGACCTCATGGTCTCGAGTCGGGTTCCTTGTTGTTTCGTGTCGGGTTCTCGGTTCACATATAACACGTACACATATAAATACAATACACACGTAACAAAGCACTTATCACATAAAAAGGTTCACGTTATCATTTAAACTAGTCACATAACGTACAAGCAAGTTACAACGAAAGGTTCTAAATTTCGAGTTGTCACACAGGCTGCTGCGCGTGTTGACCTGCTTGAGCAGCTGCAAGTGCCGCAGTAACTTGAGCTTGAACGAGAGCCTCTAGCTGGGCTTGAGTCATGTTGATTCGTCCGGCCATTGATCTTCACATCAAAGGCAAAGCAAGTGAGAAAGGTTCGCGAATAGTGCGATGACAGAAGAGTGTAAGCACACAAGTGTTCTTAAGCAATAACAAGTAGTGAGCAAAGTAAGGTAAGCATACTATGAGCAAAGTTCTATGCAAATTCTAGCATGTAGGCAATAAACATAAACCTTATTACCTAGGATGTCGAGTCTTGCACGTGGAGCGAAGCGTCGTTGTGGATCGTTGAGAGCACTGTTCTGGTTATAGTCTGGTTTTAATAAAAACGTTTTCCCATATTAAAACCAAGTTCTCTATAACCAATGGCTCTGATACCAATCTGTCACACCCCCAAAATCCACCTGCGGAGTATCACCGCTTGGGAGCGTGACTGACCAGGATCAAGCCACCAATCATATAGAACAATATATATAATAAAAGTAATTGCCATTAAACCAAACCAAATCCATATGAATGGTGTTCCAAAACATAAGTAAGTTATCGTTGTTTAGCGGAAGCGTATAGATAAAACCCATCGTAATAAAGTATTAAGTATCATAAGTGTTTAACAAGATAATCGCAATCCAAGCCCACAACGACCAGCTCCTCCCTGTGCAAGCTCCATGTATCTAACGACCTGCAAGGCATGTAACAGAGGATCAACAACTAGTTGAGCGAGTTCACAGAAAGTAAATGCGTAATAGTAAGTTCGTTTGAAACAGGTGGCTCTACTGGGCCGTTAGTACGTTCTATTGGTGGGGGCTTCCCATGTTGTTTAACCACTAGACTACTCGTAACCATAAGTATCCTTCACAACCAAGGATAGGAATAAGTGTAAGTATCCTTCACATCCGAGGATAGTAATTTAGTATAAGTATCCTTCACAACCGAGGATAGTAGTATGTATAGGTATCCTTCACAACCGAGGATAGTAGTAAGTATAAGTCTACGTAGATTGTAAGTAGGTGTCCTGCACAACCGAGGACAGTGAATAGCATGAGTACTTGTCCTGCACAACCGAGGACAGTGAATAGCATAAATATGTGTCCTGCACAACCGAGGACAGTGGTATGGTAGTCTAGTATTAGTGTCAGTACGAATCTATTCAACCTTATTCCTTCAATCCCATTCCCAAGCCCTTGGGAATCCCATGCCTTAGTAAGGGTGTGAACTCACCTTGGTTTGCTCGGTATGCTATGCTCTAGGGTTTATCAAACGTCTAAGTCCGTTACACACGACCTAGGATATGTTGCACATAATACGATGTGAGTGTTTGCATCAAATTAGGGTTTGCGAGTGATTGGTAACCAAGCAACTATGTTTTGTGTGTGTATTGTGTACATGATGATATCACATAGAATGGTCACACATGCACGATCATACGATTGCGTTCAATATCATACAATCATATACATAGAATCATATATCACATAAGTAGATAAACAAAGTCGTGCAGTTCACGTTTCATGTAGGTGTCATTTACAGTCCGCACTATCATGGTTGTTCATATTGTACTTGACAGAGTTAACATACGTAACGAAAGTGATAAATTAACAGAGTTAGTAAGTTAACACATTCACAACCCATTAGGGTTTCATGTTTAACAAAGTTAAACCAGAACCATCATACTAAACAGAGTTTACAACTTAACAGGGTTGCATACGCACTTTCACAGAGTTAACATAACATTAGAATTGATATCAAACTGTGTTTGTTGAATGAACAGGGTTAAGCATATAAATATTACATAAGACTAGGCATACATCCCAAAGGTCGGACCATTACATGTTACACCAGAATTGGACATAACCCACATTAAATAGTCGGATACAAGATTACACGCTTAAAAAGTCAGACATGGGGGTTTTGGGAGTTTAAACTCGGACCAAAGGGCCTCCCCCTCACAAAGTCGGACAAGGGGTATCCCCCTTCACAAACTCGGACACTAGACATGATAAAAGGGTCGGACCAAGGCCTTGTGGCCCTAAACTCGGACTCCATGTGATAAGTAAGAAACTCAGATCACATTCAAGTATTAAACTCGGACCACATTCAAGTATTAAACTCGGATCACATTCAAGTATTAAACTCGGATCACATTCAAGTATTAAACTCGGACCACATTCAAGTATTAAACTCGGACCACATTCAAGTATTAAACTCGGACCACATTCAAGTATTAAACTCGGACCACATTCAAGTATTAAACTCGGACCACATTCAAGTATTAAACTCGGACCACATTCAAGTATTAAACTCGGACCATACTTATGTGAATGAAACTCGGGCAAGTGGCTCCCTTCACAAACTCGGACCAGGTGAGGATGGTTAAAAACTCGGGTATATGAAGCATATGAAACTCGGGTCCTTAATGCATTATTAAAACTCAGACTATTATACACATAAGGGTTACAAACTCAGACATTAACAATACATTTCACAGAATCAAGAAGATCAAATCAGTTACGTTCTATATTATCAAAACCCTAATTCATACACTTCGCAGAGCGGCAATTTATCATCAGGCAATCATTCTAACATTCCTTGTATCTTAACATCATGTAAATGATCAATCACTAATCAACATCATCATCATAATACTCAGAATCAAATCAAAATCACAGGATACTTATATGAAGAATTAGGGTTTCACCAAGAATTACAAGAATCAAGAATTAATAGAAATCAAGCAATCAATAAACATAAATTATTTACCTTGTGTTGATTCTAGAGAAAATGTAGAAACAAAAGTGATGAATGTCTTGCCAATGATTTGGTGATGATTGCTAGGGAATTAGAGGATACAGTACTTTGATTCTTGTGAAAAATGATTAGTGAACAAGGAATTAGGTTTAAGTATGGTTTAGTTTTCACTAATTGCTCTACACACCCTGAATTACTAAATCTTACACAAGCACACCATCTCACATCAATTTCACAGTTTCACCACCAAGTTCATATATTTACCAATTTCACAATTAACAAACAACCATGCACAATCAAACAATCAAAACATATATAATTCCATGGCAATCAATTATGCAAATAAACGACTAGTCAAAACATGAACGTGCAATAAATGCGAAATAGAATCTTGGAAATTCGAGTTGTCACAACAGATGACTTCGTGGTTTATTGTGACGCATCGATACAGGGTCTTGGTTGCGTATTGATGCAACGGGATAAGGTTATTGCTTACGCTTCACGGCAACTCAAGATTCATGAATGGAACTACACGACGCACGATTTAGAGCTGGGAGCTGTTGTTTTCGCGCTTAAGATATGGCGACACTACCTGTACGGTACCAGGTGCACGATTTACACCGATCACAGGAGTCTCGAGCATATTCTTAAGCAAAAGGATTTGAACATGTGTCAACGAAGATGGGTTGAACTACTGAGCGACTACGAATGCGCCATCAAGTATCATCCAGGCAAGGCCAATGTTGTGGCCGACGCCCTCAGTCGAAAGGACACCCTACCTAAGCGCGTGCGAGCGCTACAGCTTACTATTCCGTCCAGTCTCCCTGCACAGATACGAGCTGCTCAGATAGAAGCACTGAAGCCCGAAAACGTCAAGGCTGAAGCCTTACGCGGCTCAGGACAACGGTTAGAACAGAAGGAAGACGGCGCCTACTATGTAACAGGACGTATTTGGGTCTCATTATATGGCGGTTTACGAGAACTTGTGATGGATGAAGCTCATAAGTCTCGCTACTCGGTACATCCAGGTTCGGATAAAATGTATCACGACATCAGAAATACATATTGGTGGCCTAGCATGAAGGCTCACATAGCAACCTACGTCGGCAAGTGTTTGACTTGTGCGAGAGTCAAGACGGAGTACCAGAAACCCTCAGGCCTACTGCAACAACCCAGAATACCACAGTGGAAATGGGAAGAAATTTCCATGGATTTTGTTACTGGCCTGCCTAGATCTCAGCGTGGGAATGATACTATATGGGTGATCGTGGACCGACTCACCAAGTCTGCACACTTCCTGGCTATTAAGGAAACGGATAAGTTCTCCACCCTCGCAGACATTTATCTTAAAGAAGTTGTTTCGAGGCACGAGGTGCCCACCTCCATCATTTCGGATCGGGATGCACGATTCACCTCAGAACTTTGGCAAGCGATGCACAAATCTTTTGGCTCAAGGTTAGACATGAGCACAGCGTATCATCCTCAGACGGATGGGCAGTCTGAGCGAACGATCCAGACTCTTGAAGACATGCTTCGGGCGTTTGTTATCGATTTCGGCAACGGCTGGGAAAAGCACCTCCCTTTGGTGGAGTTTTCTTACAATAATAGTTATCACACCAGCATACAAGCCGCTCCATTTGAGGCATTTTACGGACGTAAATGCCGGCCACCTCTCTGCTGGGCAGAGGTGGGGGATAGTCAGATTACGGGTCCAGAGATTGTAGTGGACGCCACTGAAAAGATTGCACAAATACGACAACGCATGGCGGCAGCACGCGACCGTCAGAAAGCCTACGCGGATAAGCGTAAGAGGCCATTGGAATTTCAGGTCGGGGACCGGGTTTTACTTAAAGTCTCACCCTGGAAGGGTGTGGTTCGATTTGGTAAACGGGGCAAACTCAATCCACGGTATGTTGGACCGTTCGAAATCACTGAAAGAATAGGCCCAGTAGCCTACAGACTGAACCTACCAGCTGAACTCGGTGCAGTTCACGATGTATTTCACGTGTCGAATCTGAAGAAGTGCCTGTCAGATGAGACCCTCATAGTTCCTTTTAAGGAACTCACTATCGACGAGCGGTTGCAGTTCGTCGAGGAACCAGTTGAAATCACGGACCGGGATGTTAAGGTCCTCAAAAGCAAGAGAATCCCTCTTGTTCGAGTTCGTTGGAACTCCCGTCGTGGCCCAGAGTACACCTGGGAACGCGAAGACCAAATGAAAGAAAAGTACCCCCAGTTATTCGGAACCAATGCAACCACTACTGAGACTGAAGCTACTACTGCGGAATTTCGGGACGAAATTCCAAATCAACGGGGGGATGATGTGACACCCCAGGAAAACCAGTGAACAATACAGCTTACCTAGCTTCCTCAGTAAGTGCGTAACCAGTGAACAATACAGCTTACCTAGCTTCCTCAGTAAGTGCGTACCAAATTTCGGGACGAAATTTCTTTTAAGTTGGGGATAATGTGACAACTCGAATTTCCAAGATTTCTATTACACATTTATTGCACGTTTATTGATTGTTTAATTGTTTGCTTGCACAATTGGTCTGCTATGAAACTGTATACGTTTTGATATAATATAGTGTTTTGTGGTTGTGCATGGTTAGGTGTTACTTGTGAAAGATTTGTCAAATAATGGAATGTGGTGTTGAAACTGTAATAAATAATACTTAAGGGTGCTTAGGGTTGATAGTGAAACTTTAACAACTCATAACCCTAAGCCCCTTCCCTAATCATTCTCTAATCATTCACAAAGAATCAAAACACGTACTTTCACCTCCTCTAAACCTCTCTACAATCATCTCCTCATCCTTCTTGGTTTCACAAGTCTTTTGCATCAAGTTTGATTGTCAATTCATCTAGAATCGAATCAAGGTAATTGTTTAATCATTGTTTGTGATTAATTGTTGATTGATTGATTGATGTTAAAACCCTAGTTCTTCATGTGATAGGCTGTGATTATTGATTTGATTCTGAAATTACTGTGATGACGATGATAATTAGTTGTATGCCTGATGGATCGTTTGTTATATGATAGTTATTGTAATCATCGATTTACTGCTTATGATTTCTGTAATGTGAATTAGGGTTTTGGATTGTATGTAAACGTAACTGGTTCAATATAAGAACGTAACTGATATAAACTTGATCATTCGTATGTATGTTGCTTTAAGTCAGAGTTTTTGGATCCTCTTGTCTGAGTTTTGGGTAAAGCATAAAGGTCCGAAGTTTATAAACATATGTTTTGTCTGAGTTTTGAACAACATGCATTGCCCGAGTTTTATGTGAAAGACATAAAGTCCGACTTTTATAAATAGTCAGAGGGGGGGGGGGGGTCCGACCTTTAATGTTAATGGAGGTCCGAGGTTCTTTAAATGATAAATACCCGACTTTAACTTGTGTTATTGTCCGAGTTTCTTAAGGAAAGTGGTATGGTCCGACTTTAAACATGAAAGGTGTCCGAGGTTTATGTGTTGATCATGAATGTCCGAGTTTTTTTTAACACAAATGCGAAGTCCGAGTTTTACTTAATGACCAAGGGTCCGAGTTTTGGCCCATACCCTAGTCCGACTTTTGATTATCATGGCATATGGTCCGAGTTTCTCAAAATGTTGGTCCGACTTTTGACCCATGTCTCCATTGGTCCGAGTTTCAAACCTCTATCCTCCTGTCCGACTTTTGTATGGTGTTGTGTCCGAATTCTTTAAAGGATTGGATGGGGTCCGACCTTTAAAGGGGGTGTGTAGAGGTCCGAACTTTATTGTATGATTGATTGTCCGAGTGTTAGCTAGGAAGCTTTGCCTGAATGTTTGATGGTACAATGAAATAGCCCGATTGTTTGTTATACACATGATCTGATGATTGGTTAAACATTAGCCTTATTAACTCTCTTAGTTAGTAAACTATGTTAGAGTGTAATCCAGTTAAACACGTTAATTCCGTTATGATTGCAAGGATGATTATCACAGCTAGACATATAACATTTCTATTATGCGAATCCTGTTAACTGCCTGTTCTTCCTATCAAGCATGAAATGTATGAAGATGATTAACTGGTTGCAATGCCTGATGTTAACTGTTACACACGCTATGTGATGAACTTTGCTTGCGAAACCATACAAACATGAACTGACTGTGAACACGTGCATACTCTAGGCTTTGATTGATTACTTGTGAGTGCATAACCTAGCATACCGAGCAAACCAAGGTGAGTTCACACCCATACAAAGGGCTTGGGAATGGGATTGAAGGAATAAGGTTGAATAGATTCGTATTGACACTAATACTAGACTACCATACCAGCGTCCTCGGTTGTGCAGGACACATACGTAAACCTACGCATGCTTATACTACTTACTGTCCTCGGTTGTGCAGGACACAGGCGTAAAGCCCACACATACATATGCTTCTTACTGTCCTCGGTTGTGCAGGACACATACTTATGTTTCTTACTGTCCTCGGTTGTGCAGGACACATACTTATGCTATTCACTGTCCTCGGTTGTGCAGGACACATACTTACAATCTACGTATTATACTTACTACTATCCTCAGTTGTGAAGGATACTTATACATACTACTATCCTCGGTTGTGAAGGATACTTATACTAAATTACTATCCTCGGATGTGAAGGATACTTATACTCAATACTATCCTCGGTTGTGAAGGATACTTATGGTTACGAATAGTCTAGTGGTTATACAACATGGGAAGCCCCCAACAATAGAACGTACTAACGGCCCAGTAGAGCCACATGTTACATACGAACTTACTATTACGCATTTACTTTCTGTGAACTCGCTCAACTAGTTGTTGATCCTCTGTTACATGCCTTGCTGGTCGTTAGATACATGGAGCTTGCACAGGGAGGAGCTGGTCGTTGTGGGCTTGGATCGTGATTATCTTATTAAACACTTATGACATTCCGTACTTAATTATGTTGGGTTTTGATTATACGCTTCCGCTAAACAATGATAACTTACTTATGATTTTGGATCACCTTTCATATGGATTTGGTTTGGTTTAATGGCAATCACTTTTACTATATATATTGTTCTATATGATTGGTGGCTTGATCCTGGTCAGTCACGCTCCCAAGCGGTGATACTCCGCACGTGGATTTTGGGGGTGTGACATAACCTCATCGTTTTCATCTTTCCTTTCAACCGACTTGTAAACCCATCCTTTGGAAGCATAAAAATCCTTAATGCTTTGGGCCTTACCACTGACCATTTTTCCAAAGATGCGTTTTACATTTCCGTTAAAAGTTTTTTCAACATCAATTTTCTTTTTGTCAGAATAAAACTGTTTTGAAATTTCAACTTTTCCGATTTTAGATTTGTAATTTTTAGCACTTAGTGGCGGAAAATTCACATCATCCACTTTCGGAACTTTTTTTTCAATCTTTTTCTCAACACGTGGCTCCTCTGATTTTATGGAATCAGAATCATCACCAGATTTTTTACCTGAACCTTTTACAACCCATTTCTGATTTGTAGCATTGTCTATTCTTTTGGAAGCACTCTTTGAAGATTCTCCTTTTTCATAAGTCGAATTCTCAAAGCCTGTGAACTTCCGGGTTGACAGTTCAGTCTTTTCAACAATTTTTTCTTTCATTTTTCTTGAGCCTTCTTGTTTTGGTCGAAATGTCTTTGGACAATCTTTCGCAACATGACCCACAGCTTTACACTGAAAACAAGATCTCTTTTCAACCTTCTTCGGATCGTCTTTCTTCTTCATGTCCTCTTGCTTCTTAGCAAGGAATTCTTGATTCGTTTGATTTCTGAAAGATTTTTCTTTTTCAGCTTCTGTAGTTTTTCCTGCAACGAACATTGTTTTTGGTTTATAAACTTTTTCATTTTTATAGTTTTTCTGTGGAATAAAACCAAGACCTTTCTTTTTGAAATTACGATTATGGTTTGGTTTCTGTCGGAAACTATAACCACAATTGTAACCCATTTTCTTGTTGATTCTCTGTTGATCTCTTGAAGTGTATTATTTAGGTTTTCCATTAAGATTGAAATCTTTTATTTCAGAAATATTAATTTCTGTTATTTTGAAAACCTTGTGAATCATTTCAAGTCTGACACTTCTTATTGGAAAACTCTCATCTGAATATAATTTGTCAGAACCTTTCAAAGTATATGCCACTTTGACTGATTCATCATTCAAATTAGATTTCGAAAGTAAAAACTCTTTATCATAAACCCGTTTGTCCTTTTTATTTGTCGGCTTTGACGTATTTGACCCAGACTTTGACTCGCGTTTGGACTCTGGATTTGACTCCTCACTGTCATCTTTATCTAACACCTGATCAACCACACTTTTTATCAACTTTGACTCATGATCAGTGTCTGATGACGTGTATGTGACATCAATACTTTCTGGCAAGTTATCCGACGGCCCAGACTCCCATTTCAAATTGATTGCTTTATTGACTCTTTCGGAATTTGGATTTCGAGGTGAATATCCATTTTCGACTGGGGGCGGACATCTATTGTAGGATACACTCGGTTTCTTACCAGAAATTTTCAATTTTTCTTCTTCATTTGTTACACACTTTTCTTCATCCGATGTCTGCTCTTCTTTGAACGTCTTCAAATCTTTCACCACCGGATAAATCCTGTCAACCACAAAAGTAGAACATGAGTAACTGTCTAATAATTTCTTTACTTTTTCAGTTTCTATCATTTGTGTTGCCAACTCAAGCTCGAGATCTGCACATTTCTTTATGTTAAAGTTTGCCGTATCAAGCTGTCTCAGATAAGCTATCTTCAAAGTATTCATAGCTTCAGCTTGTTCACCATCTGAATCTGTGTACTTGTTGATTTCTCTGTTCATTGTATCATACGATTCTTTCAACTTGTGAATATTGTGCAACAGCTCATTGTTCTGCTTAATCAGCGAATCACAGTTCATGCACTTTTCTTGGACCATGACCGGTTCAACATCCACTTTAATCTCAAATTCAGGAACTTCTTTCACTGTCCTGCTTGAATTTAAAAATTGAGCTCTTCTCAATTTCTCAGCTTTTGCTTCTTCCTTCAATCTCTCTTCCTCTTCTTCCTCCTCTCTGATCTTTCTTCGTCTCTCTTCAGCAGCTTCCATGACTTTCCTGCATCTTTCTGCACATTTTAGATCATAAGCATTAGCAAAGAAAGCATGAGAAGTGTTTTTAGACATCTCTTTGGCCATAAGATTTTGATCTGGACAAAAATCATCCCAGGTAAAACCTTCAACCAACTTCTCATCATCTTGTTCAGCTAAACACACTTTGCTTTCTTTCGGAAGATACTTTTCCCAAGTAAAATTATCATATTTTCCCTGACTAACAACACAAGCCTTTTTATCAACCACATCTCTCCCATGAGCTGTTTGTGCCTGATGCTGTTGTGCTGGTTGAGTGATTTGATGATAAATGGCCTTCTTGTGATAGTCATTGTTTCCGAAAGGATTCTGGGCACCGGTAGCTTCACGGTTTTTGCATTCCCTCTTGAAATGCCCCTTCTCCCTGCAACGAAAACACGTAACTTTGGATTTATCAAAACCCAAAGCTGAAACATTCGCATCTCGAAAATCATCACGCCCAGTAATTTGTTTAAACTTTTCAGCACGTCTCATCACACTCGCCATACACCATTTTATATCCATCAATTCCATTTCCTCAGCATCAATTTGATCGTAATCCTCTTTTGTAAGCATTGGATTTCTGATCTTTCCTGCAACAAAACAACTATAAGACTCTAAAATCATTCCTAACAAAGACATTTGATTTTTTGCAATATCTTCAGTGTAGTCTTGATCATTTTCAAGGCTTAACACAATGTTACACTGAAGTTTTCTACCATTCTTTGTTACAGAGATGTTAGGATCGAAAGATGAAAATCTTGTGCTATTGTTTGATCCTTGAGATGCTGTCTTCTCAGCAGAATCTTTAACATTGTAAGCAGTTTCGATCTTAGGAGAAAACTTTGTTGAATCAGTAGCACCATGCTTGTAGTACAGACTGATATCCTGCTCTCCATCGTAGTTCTTCATCCTAGCGATCTTTCTCTGCTCCATCGCTTGAGCTTCCAAATGCTTTATGAAGTCTCCTAGTTTCATCTTTTTATATTCCACTTTGTTGGACTTCAGCATCATCAAAAATGTACCCCAGATTTCATATGGAAGCGCATCTGCAAGTTTATCAATTAATTCATCAGTATCTTTCTTAATACCTAACTTTGTCATATTTCTCACCAAGTTACAATATCTATCAATAATTTGTTTGGTGGTTTCATTTTTCAATCCCCGAAACAAATCAAATTCCTTCTTCATGAGAGACATTTTGTTCTTTAACATATCGTCACTTCCCGTAAACTTTGCTTCCAATTCTGTCCAAATTGAATATGCAGTTCCGTCATGTTGAAGCAATATCAAGATATCTTCTTTTATAGCTTGCTGAAGCAGACTCACCATCAATTTCTCATCTCGATATTTCCTTTAATCTACAGTACTCATCTCTCTAAGTGTTAGCGGAGTACCATTCACAACATCGTCCTTTGTGGGTTTAACATATGGTTCCTCGGTGTGTTCCCACGCATCAAGATGATAGGCTTCTACCCAATTTCCGAATCGTTCCGACCACACGTTGTAATCATCAATATCCATGAGTTTCGGTGGTTTCTGAGACGTTCCGGTTTCGTTTTCAATCAAAGCATTCTGAGTAATCGAGACCGGAGTTGCAAAAGCGTTATAAACTTCAGAATCCATTATTCAAATTGTTCACAAATTCTCAACAATTTCCTAGCTTTAGCAATCAAATAAGCGGATCAGACACTGTCCGTTCGAGCGATCTAGACAAATTTCACTAAGAGCGGTCCAAAATTCTGTCAAATGAGCGATCCAAAGATAGTCGTTCGGGCGGACCAACAGATGTTCATTCGAGCGGTTCACAAGTGTTAGTTCGAGCGATCCAACAGTTTTAGTTCGAGCGGTTCACAAGTGTTAGTTCGTTCGAGCGGTTCAACCGAGTACGAATGAGCGGTCCAGACAGTAATTTGGAGCGGTCCAGATGCTGATGTCACGTTTTGCGCGAATGTGTATGAACGAACCACCTAAAATCTTGGTTTCGATGTCGATTTTAGATCTGAAAACTTCAAGGATTTGTTAATTCATGATTCCGAGTGCACAGTGTGATTTTGAGCCGTTTTTACCGTGAAAAATTTTGAAAAAGTGAAGAAAGTGTAGAAAATCAGAAGAATTGCAGCTAAAATGGCAAGAACTCCTCAACCTGAGCTCTGATACCACTTGTAGGATCGTTCTTCGACCTGTTTGAGTCGTTCAGAGAAGTTCGTATCCGAATTAAGAGGCAGAAACTAATAATTCGGTGCTATTGAAGCTGTATTCACTTTAATATTGATGTTTTATTGATATCAAACACTATTACACGATCTGACAGCACTTCGGCAGAGTACCGGAACAAAACACCATCAACTATAAGTTTTAGAATCGCTCATGTGGACCTATATATAGACTTTCTGGTCCGCTCATACGTACATGTACGTATGAGCGGTCCAACCAATGACATAAAAGCGGTCCAAGTATTGACACATGAGCGATCCAGATATAACAATGACACAAAAGCGGTCCTAGACTAGTGACTAATAAGCGATCCATATACAACTTGCATTTCTAGGTATCCGTGTCATTTCCGATCTGTTCAATCTTCAAGACTCAATGTAAGACGTAGTCAGCAGACGTAAGTGCACCAACATAATACTCAACCACCGGAAACGGCAACCGATTCCCTAAAAAATAACCATAGAGGACATTATCGAATTTGTCTTGAACCTGTTGCACAACCTCTCTCGGTATAACAATATCAGCATCATCTCTTGTTTCCTTAGGTTCCATGAGTCAGAAGTTTACCTCCCTTTTCTTACGAGTAGACTGCACCTTATCAGCATACGAGACTGATTTTTCCTCCTTATTAGCTTCCCAGAAAACCTCATCATGCACAGCATCAGGTTTAGCGACATCATGACCATCGGCTTTAATATCAACTGGAACTGTGATCTTGGTAAGTTCATCTATGACGTTAACTATCTTCGGTCCCTGTTGATGATCAGACAAAACACCCCTACGCGGACAGAATGTTTTGCCGTCAATGTTCAATAACCTAGTAGCAAAACCCTTATTAGGGTTTGACGAGGTCGACAGAATATCCGGCGGCTTAACATGTCTTGCATCCATATCCGACGGCTTGAACGGACTATAATCCATACCACACGAAATCTAGAAGCATGCAACGAGCAGTGAATACGAACGAAAGAGAAAAACCAAGCGAATTGGCAACAAACCCTAGCAGGAAAACGAAACAAAGAACTAACCCTAATCCTGACGTCAAAAGATTAGTAACCACGGTGAAGTCTAGTATCCTTACTCAGAAGGAACGACAACACCACAATTGCTAACCCAAATCAATCAAGAAGAAGATCAGCAAGATCAAACGAACAAGAAAGCTAGGGTTTCTCTTGATCGCCAATTTCGCCCAGAGCCATTCGAGTCTAGTTAGGTCCCCCTATTTTGGTGGTTTATTAATGCGAGAAGTTTCCGTTACGACTTCCGTCGTAATTTACCGAACAACGCAACCGTACGACCAAACGAACCAACATTCGAGATATTTTTGAGCATATTTTAAGTTCCCTATACTTTAACTTCTTTTTAGAGCTTTGAAATGGGGTTAACGGGGCTTAAACGTGTCAAAAATGCATCGAAAACCAAGTTTGGAGCTTCAGGGGCTAAATCTGTCATTTTTGAAAGTTGCTGGTCTGCATGTCCCTTACGGACCGTATGGACATGTGACACCCCAGGAAAACCAGTAAACGATATAACTTACCTAGCTTCCTCAGTAACCGCATGCTAAATTTTGGGACGAAATTTCTTTCAAATTGGGGATAATGTGACAACTCGAGTTTCCAAGATTCCATTTCGCATTTATTGCACGTTCATTGTTTGTTTAGTGGTTTATTTGCACAATTAGTTTGCTGTGAAGCTGTAACGTTTTGATTCAGTTAAGTATATTGTATTTGAGCATGGTTATGTGTTAATTATGAAAGATTTGTCAAATGTATGAACTTGGTGGTGAAACTGTGAATTATTTTGAGATGGTGTACTTATGTAAAAGATAATACTTGGGGATGTATAGTGTAATTAGTGAAATCCTAATGATTCTTAACCCTAATCATTCACTAATCACCACACAAAAACCAAAACACGTATTTGCATATTCTCTGATTATCTCTGGCAATCATCATCATCATCATTGGCACAAGCTATTCATCACTCTTGATTCCACACTCTAACTAGAATCAATTAAGGTAATTGTTTATTGATTGTTTGATTGTTCTCAATTCTTGATTCTTGTGATTCTTGTAAACCCTAAGTTCTTCATATGATATTCTCTGCCTATTTGATTGATTCTGATTATTGAGAAATGAATAAGGTTGTTGTGTAATCAATTGCCTGATGATTTAGATGTTTGACATGTTAAAACTATTGATGATTAATTGGATTACTGCTATACTGATGCAATGAAATTAGGGTTTCATAGTTGTGAAAACGTGAAAAACATAACTGCTACAATCACAATGAACGTATGACTGGTTGTTTGTCTGAGTTTTGTGAATGATATGTTATTGTCTGAGTTTTACATCATGATCACCTGTCCGAACTTTTGACAGATGAATCATTATCCGACTTTTATACATCAAACATATAGTCCGACGTTTATTTATATAAAACATGATCCGACTTTTAAAAGCATATAGGTGGTCCGAGTTTTATATATGGCATAGGTCCGACTTTTGTTTGTAAACATGCTTGTCCGAGTTTTTTATATATCACACATGAGGTCCGAATTTTTAAATAGAGGAGCATGTCCGACTTTTGTAACAAGGATCCCTTGTCCGAATTTTTAAGTAGGGAATGCCCTAGTCCGACCTTTGTAAGTGGATTTAGGTCCGACCATTGGTAACATGATGGATCCGACCTTTTGGACTTGAAGGGTCCGACTTTTAAAACAAATTCATGGGGTCCGAGTTTTGCCTTGTAAGGATATAGTCCGAGCTTTGTGATGAATTATAAGGTCCGAATATTATGCACAAGGGGGATCCGACTTTTTGATGTAACATAAGGGGGGTCCGAGTTTTGTTAAAGGGGAGGGTTGACCGGCTTTTGGTGATGAATCGGTCCACTAATAGCATGTACATGTTAGCTAGTTGTCGGCCATGATTGAGGATTTGAATGTGTAGACATGATTGAACACGTGATTGTTGCAGCCAATATAATTGTTAGACAGTCATTGAAGGAATTTCGACCCAAAAAGTGATTTCAGCCCAACTGATAGGCCTGTTTAGTGGTTAAACATGTTAAGTTGTTAACCTTGTTAAGTACGTATACAACTCTGTTAAACATGTAACTATGATTAACCTATTTAACTGAGTTAAGCTTATTAACTCAGTTAACCTTATTAACTCTGCTAGTATGTTAACCTTGTTAAGTGTATTGATGCGATTAACTGTTTGTGTTGCATGATGATTAACTGCCAAACACACTATGTGACATTAGAATATATGTGAATCGTTACGAACCTAAACTGATTGAGTATATGTGCACACTATAGGACTTGACTGATTTCTTGTGAGCACTTAACTTAGCATACCGAGCAAACCAAGATGAGTTCACACAGCCAACGCATGGGGTTCCCAGGGTGGGAATGGGATTGGTTTATTTACTTGTACTTCTCTAGATAATGGAACGTAGTGATATGATCCTCGGGTGAGGAAGGTGATTGGTTAAGACACTGCTAGACAAGTGATACTAATAGAACTGATCTTCGCATACACACCAGGGTTGGCCGCGATAATATGACTGATCTTCGCACACATGCCTAGAAAGGGCTGCGAACTATTCACTAAACTTCGCACAGATGCCGGGTGGCCGCGATACAAATATACCTAGTCTAGAATACATGGAAACTTTCCCTAATCTTCGCATACATGCCTAGAGGGCCGCTGTGACAACTCGTATTTCCAAACCAATCCTTGTACTTTGATGTAACGTGGGTGTACGATACGTGACTTTTATGAAGGTGAATTTTATGTGAATGTTACGTTATTATGTGTATATGTGTCACATGTTACGTGAATGCTTTGCATTATGTGTTCATATCACTCAAACCGCACAACATGAACCAACCACACAACTCTCACACAACCGCACAAGCCCATTAGAGGGGGGCCGCATTCTTTTGTGATCGAACCATAAGGGCGGCCCATGTATGGGTTCGGCCCAGATACCTTACACAAATAACACTAGGGTGTTAGTAACCTTTACACACTTTGGCAAAATCATTCTCACACAAGAAACCCTAGACTTCTCTCTCTCCCTCGTTTGCTTGAAACCCGACGGCACCAAGGAACATTCTTGCCATCATTAACCGGTTAGTGTGCTTATAATTGTTTCATGATTGACTGTTTATGTTGTTAAATGAATTGTGTAGTAATAATCGGCCCACTTGTATACATTGAGTGATGTTCTTGTGAATTGATAATCGGCTGCCATGTATTTGATTCAGATGGTATTTGATGATGTTGATGTTAATGATAATATTCTTATTAAATCGGTTGCATGATTATGAAATCGGATTGCATGATATAAATTAAACGGTAATCGGTAATGCTTGAAATCAGTCGATGTGCTAGATGGTTCGGATTGAATGTTATGATATATGTTCATGTAAATTGTTGGATATTGTTCATATGGTTGATTAGGGTTCATGTGATTTAGTGGGAATTTGCTTGATTTGATCGAATAACATATGGATGGAAACTGTTAGTTGTTGATGGATTTTGTGCAAGTTTGGAAACCACGAAACTGATTGCATGAAACATGGAAATCTGTTACAATTTGATAAACTTAACACGGTTGCGAGTCGAGACCGTGGTTACGAGTCCAGTTGCGACTCGGGACCTCACACCGACACAGCAGCACGAGCCGAGATCATGGTTGCGAGTCCCGTTGCGACTCGAAACCGGACCATGACAAGCCGAAACCATAGTTGCGAGTCCCTTTGCGACTCGAGACCGCCCCTGTTGCGACTCGAAACCTCCTATTGCGACTCGAGATCTCGACTCGAGACCACATGCACGTGCACACACTATTGGGCTTATGGACTGTTTTGTTGTTTGGACCGGGTGGTTTTTGGGCTGGACTTGTCCGATCGCACAATACTAGTCGGATCGCACAAGTGCACTTATGAGTTATATATTTGGGCCGAGTACTTTTGGGCTGATAATTGTTGGCACAAGTTGAATGGATTTGCTTCGATTATAAACTGTTGGCATGATCTATACGTGCTTGTAGTGTGTTAACATACGTGGTTCATACGTGCATTACTTGAGTCAAAACCTGACTTGTATAATAACCATGATAGGACGTGGTTGACCACTGTTAGTTCAAGAGTCTTTTAATTGTGTATCTGCCGAGCAAACCAAGGTGAGTTCACACAGCCAAGGCATGGGATTCCCGGGTTGGGAATTGGGTTGGAATGTTTGATATAGACTGATTACTCGTACTTACGCAATCACTAGACTATAGACCATCGTCCTCAGGATAGTCAGGACACTTACGTAAAACCTACGTAAACTAGTATCTTCCATTGTCTCCCGGGTCGGGAGGACACTTACGTAAAACCTACGTAAACTAATACCTACTACTGTCTTCCGGGTCGGAAGGACACTTACGTAAATCCTACGTAAACCCCACGCGTACCACTGTCCTCGGGGAAGGGCACTCACGTAAATCCTGCGTGACCTAGTACGTATTCCGTTCTCAGATCAAGAAGAACACATGGTTGCAAATAGTCTAGTAAGTACCATAATGGGAAACCCCCATTGTTAAGGATAATTGTGAGAATCCCTCACCAATAGTATATACATGTATGGGAAGCCCCCACTAGATGAACTTACGCATTACTGTTATGAACTTACTTTCTGTGAACTCGCTCAACTAGTTTGTTGATTATTTGCTGCATGCCTTGCAGGACCTTAGGTATACTTGGAGCTTGCACCAGAGGAGAAGCGGGTCGTTGTGGACAAGGACACGTGAATGTCTATTAAACACTTTTACATTCACACATTAATACTTAGTGTTGGGTTTTACTTAAATGCTTCCGCTACATATACAATGTTTGGTTCTGAACATCAATTATGTCTATGGTTATTATTAAATACTATGTTTGATATAATTGGTGGCTTGATCCTGGTCATGTCACGCTCCCAAGCGGTAGTACTCCGCAAGTGGATTTTGGGGGTGTGACAGATTGGTATCAGAGCCATTGGTTATAGAGAACTTGGTTTTAATATGGGAAAACGTTTTTATTAAAACCAGACTATAACCAGAACAGTGCTCTCAACGATCCACAACGACGCTTCGCTCCACGTGCAAGACTCGACATCCTAGGTAATAAGGTTTATGTTTATTGCTTGTTTGCTAGAACTGCTTAGAACTTTGCTCGCATTACGCTTAGATGCACATGACTTTATTACATGAGAATACCTACGTGCTTACACTTTTCTGTCATCGCCCTACTCGCGAACCACTCTCACTTACGTTACTTTTACTATGAAGATCATGTCTGAACGAATTAACATGACTCAAGCCCAGCTAGAGGCTCTCGTTCAAGCTCAAGTTGCTGCGGCACTTGCAGCTGCTCAAGCAGGTAGTACATCCTGTAGTCATAACTTACGCTAGGATCTTTAGATCCTACACTCCTAAACTAGCCCTTGTATTTAAACTTTGCCCTATTCGTATACAATAGGTCAACCAGCGCAGCAAGTTTGCACCTTTAAGAACTTCATGGACTGTCGTCCAAGTACTTTCAGCGGCACAGAGGGGGCAGTGGGACTCCTCCACTGGTTTGAGAAGCTGGAGTCAGTGTTCGAGATGTGCGAATGCCCTGAGGCTCGCAGGGTGAAATACGCCACTGGCACGCTAGAAGGAATAGCACTAACTTGGTGGAACGCCCAAGTTCAGATTCTCAGGTTGGCAGCTGCTAACGCCACCCCATGGAACGATTTCAAGGAACTCATCAAGCGCGAGTACTGCACAAGGGATGATATCCACAAGTTGGAGAATGAGTTTTATCACTTGAAGATGACGGGGTCAGAGATAGAAGCATACACTAAGCGATCGAATGAACTGGCTATTTTGTGTCCTACCATGGTAGACCCTCCGATCAAGCGCATCGAGTTGTACCTCAAGGGTCTAGCCTCAGAAATTCAGAGCCACGTTACGTCGGCTAACCTCGATAACATCCAAGACATCCAGCGTCTTGCTCATCGCCTCACGGATCAGGCGGTGGATGAGAACAAGTTGCCCAAACGCATCAGTGCTACCACTTCAGCCGCTACTCCCACTACACCCAGTGACAACAAAAGAAAGTGGGATGGGGACTCTAGCAAAGGTTCAGCGTCCGTTCAATCTCAAGCTCAGCAACATAAGACTGATCACTACCAGAGTCCTGGTCAGCAATCCTCTGGTGGTCATAGACAGAGAAGGTATCAAGGGTTTCACCCCAAGTGTCACAACTGCAACAGACATCACAGCGGCCAGTGCAACAAGAGTCATTGTCAAAGATGTCTCAAGATGGGTCACGAGGCCAAAGACTGTAGGAGCCCACGGCCTGCAAATCAGAACCAGCAACCGCAACAACCAGCTCCACAGAACCCACAGCAGCAGCAGCAGCCACAGCGTGGAAACCGGGGATGTTTCCAGTGTGGGGCTGAGGGTCATTTCAAACGCGATTGTCCTTAGCTGAACCAGAATCGCAACAACAATAACCAGGGCAACGGGAACAACAACGGTGGGAACAACAACAATAATGGCAACGAGGCTAGGGGACGCGCTTTTGTGCTAGGTCGAGGTGACGCTGTGAACGATCCCAATGTGGTTATGGGTAAGTTTCTCCTCGACAATATTTACGTTACTGTTTTGTTTGATTCGGGTGCGGATACAAGCTATATGTCTGTGAAAATGTGTCAACTGCTAAAACGTACACCAACACTTTTACCCACCAAACATGTAGTAGAGTTAGCAAACGGTAAAAGTCTAGAAGCCACGCACGTAGTTCAGGGTTGTAATCTTATCCTAGCTGGTCAAGCCTTCTCTATCGATTTCATCCCCATAGTATTGGGTAGCTTCGACGTCGTGATTGGGATGGATTGGCTATCCCAACACCAGGCAGAAATCTTATGCAGCGAGAAGATAATTCGCATTCCTCGTTCTGGTCAAGAACCTCTTGAAGTTCAAGGCGACAAGAGTGGCGCTGTGGTTGGCATTATCTCTTTCTTGAAGGCTCAGAAATGTTTGCGGAAGGGTCACACCGCTATCTTGGCACTCGTTACAGATGCATCAGCGAAGGAGAAGAAATTGGAAGATATTCCAGTTGTACGCGACTTCCCTCAGGTGTTTCCTGAAGATTTGCCTGGTTTACCTCCTCATCGTCAGGTCGAATTTCAAATCGAGCTCGCTCCAGGAGCAGCACCCATAGCTCGCGCACCGTATCGTCTAGCTCCATCAGAATTGGAGGAACTGTCAAAGCAGCTACAAGAGCTCTTGGAAAAGGGCTTTATTCGTCCAAGCTCATCGCCTTGGGGAGCTCCAGTACTTTTCGTGAAAAAGAAGGATGGCACATTCAGGATGTGCATCGACTACCGTGAACTCAACAAGGTGACGGTGAAAAATCGTTATCCTCTTCCGCGTATAGACGACTTATTCGACCAGTTGCAGGGGTCGAGTTGCTACTCCAAGATAGACTTAAGGTCAGGATACCATCAGCTGAGAGTCCGGGATGAGGACGTCTCCAAAACCGCATTCAGAACTCGCTACGGCCACTACGAGTTTCTTGTCATGCCGTTCGGGTTAACGAACGCACCTGCCGTATTTATGGATCTTATGAACAGGGTGTGCAAACCCTACTTAGACAAGTTCGTGATAGTTTTCATCGACGACATTCTGATCTACTCCAAGAGTCAGGAAGAGCACGAGCAGCATCTACGATTGATTTTGGAACTCCTTCGAAAGGAACAGTTGTACGCCAAGATTTCCAAATGCGACTTCTGGCTTCGTGAAGTCCACTTTCTAGGCCATTTAGTGAACAAGGATGGGATTCATGTCGATCCATCCAAGGTAGACTCGATCAGAAATTGGCCTGCACCACGTACGCCAACGGAAATACGCCAATTCTTGGGTTTGGCGGGTTACTACAGACGGTTTATCAAAGACTTTTCAAAGATTGCTCAGCCGCTTACGCTACTGACACAGAAGGGTGTCACCTATCGCTGGGGAGAGCCTCAGGAGACTGCTTTTCAGCACCTAAAGGATAGACTTTGCAGTGCACCTATCCTCTCATTGCCAGAGGGCACGGACGATTTTGTAGTATACTGTGATGCATCCATTCAGGGTCTTGGATGTGTGTTAATGCAGCGCGACAAGGTCATTGCTTACGCTTCACGCCAACTTAAGATCCACGAACGGAACTACACGACGCACGATTTAGAGCTGGGAGCTGTTGTTTTCGCGCTTAAGATATGGCGACACTACCTGTACGGTACCAGGTGCACGATTTACACCGATCACAGGAGCCTCGAGCATATTCTTAAGCAGAAGGATTTGAACATGCGTCAACGACGATGGGTTGAACTACTGAACGATTACGAATGCGCTAGGCTGACGCTCTCAGTCGGAAAGAAACTTTACCTCGGCGCGTGCGAGCGCTACAACTTACGATTCAGTCTAGCCTTCCTGCACAAATACGAGATGCTCAGGTAGAAGCATTGAAACCCGAAAACGTTAAAGCTGAAGCCTTACGCGGCTCACGACAACGAATGGAACAGAAGGCAGACGGCGCCTACTATGTAACGGGGCGTATTTGGGTCCCACTATATGGCGGTCTACGCGAACTGGTAATGGACGAAGCTCACAAGTCTCGTTACTCGGTACATCCAGGGTCGGATAAGATGTACCACGACATCAGAACTACTTATTGGTGGCCTAGCATGAAGGCCCACATCGCTACTTATGTCGGCAAATGCTTGACCTGTGCGAGAGTCAAGGTCGAATATCAGAAACCAGCTGGCCTACTTCAGCAACCTAAGATACCGCAATGGAAATGGGAAGAAATTTCCATGGATTTCGTTACAGGCCTACCTAGATCCCAGCGTGGGAATGATACCATATGGGTGATCGTGGATCGACTCACCAAGTCTGCACACTTTCTGGCTATAAAGGAAACGGATAAGTTCTCCACTCTAGCAGACGTTTATCTTAAAGAAGTTGTTTCGAGGCACGGAGTGCCCACCTCCATTATTTCGGATCGCGATGCACGATTCACGTCAGAACTATGGCAAGCAATGCACAAATCTTTCGGCTCACGGTTAGACATGAGCACAGCATATCACCCTCAGACGGATGGGCAGTCTGAGCGAACGATTCAAACACTTGAAGACATGCTTAGGGCATGCGTTATTGACTTCGGCAACGGCTGGGAAAAGCACCTCCCTTTGGTGGAGTTCTCATACAATAACAGTTATCACACCAGCATTCAAGCCGCTCCATTCGAGGCATTGTACGGGCGTAAATGCCGGTCACCTCTCTGTTGGGCAGAGGTGGGGGATAGTCAGATTACGGGTCCAGAGATTGTAGTAGACGCCACAGAAAAGATTGCACAAATACGACAACGCATGGCGGCAGCACGCGACCGTCAGAAAGCCTACGCGGACAAGCGTAGAAATGATGGGTTTTTCACATGTTTATCAAAGTAATTTTATCCGAATAAAATTAAAACGCAGCGGAATATCTATATAAAACATGTTACTTTGCAAGATTCAAAACCATTTTAAATGCAAAACCCAAAATCGGATCCATATATGAAATGCATGCTATCAAAATACAACCATAGGGTGTTTTAGAATACTACCTTTCCAAGAGCAAGATGATATGAAGAAGATGATATTCTTGAATGGTAGCTTCCAAACAAGAAAGCCTCAAGCTAGTATACCCCAAGCTTCCAACAAACACTATGATTTTGCTAGGATTTCAACACTTGATAAAAACACCTTCTTGACCACCTCTTGGCCGAAATTTCTAGAGAGAAATTTTGGTGTTCTTGCAACTTGATGAACTTGTAAAAAAGATGGATGGTTACAAGTCTTGGAACTCCTTTTCTTAAAAGGATGAGAGAGATAGTTGCCACCCACAATGGCCAATCAAGGAGCATCTATTTATGCAAAATGCATGGACTATGATTGGACCAAAAAAAAGTTGAGAGTTCCCATGAAGGGGGCGGCCCCTAGCTTTTATTTAAAAAAAAAAACAAAATTTCTTTTATAAATTTAAGTCTTGTTTATTTTATAACCTTTTATAAAATATAACATCTCATGTTTACAAGACTTATGCAACCTTTTAAAATTGTTATTTAACCCATTAAATAACAAATAAAATATACTCTCATAATAAATTATCCATATAATTTACTAACTTGTCAAGTGCAATTTATTTAGAAAACCGATTTCTAAATATTGTAAGTGTTAATATTTATTTGTTTGATCATATCATAAATAAATATTGTAGGTGTTTGTCTAGCTTGTTATTGGGTATGACCCGACTTGGATCATAACGTACTAGCCACATCAATTTAATATGTGTCTTGGGCATATAGAGTCCAACAATCTCCCACTTGCACAAGATACGTAGAAGATTGATGCAAGTAGTAAATAACGCCTAACAACGGTTCACTACCCCTAATACGTATGACGAAGTGCCATTCAATAACATCATCCCCTTCAAGTCCCTTACTTGAAAATGACTTAGGTGAATCTATCATTTATCCTTTCGTTACAGATGTCATGTCAAATCCAGAGACACAGTGTGATCATTCTCTGTTGATTTAACTTAAGCAGGCCTTAGACATCTTACTCTCAACGAATAAGAGGAACAAATCCCTTCTTGACTACATACATCTCTCACAATCACCTCGTATCACACCTGAGCTTAGCCTTATGTACTGTCTTATTACAGACAGCGAAGAACTAAGTCAAGGTACAATATTTAGTGAATATCAAGACCCAATATGTATCTCAGGTCAGAGGATACTATGATATTCGCCTTTGCTCAAATTTACTTATGATCAATCACAAATGATTCCATGCAGTAACATTTGAGAGCGGGTCAGTCCAATATTTGTATCCCACAAATATCTATGAACTTTGGCAACAACACTTTGCTCTATATTCATACCTAATGAATATCCACCAATCCAAGTTCATAATAGTCTTACATTCATATTTGTTCCCACAAGTATGATCGACTACGGACATTTAGAATAATTAATTTATTCACGGATTTAAACATGCTAAAATGGAACATAACTCAAAATACCATAAAGAGTTAAAATAACAATTGTTCCAATATCCAAATACAAAATAGATCAAATCCAATCACTAGAATATCGAAGTCCTAAGGCACAAGTATGACCCTCATGTTTTGGCCGTTCAAGGAGCTTCGTGAGTGGATCCGCAATGTTTTGATCGGTGTGAACTTTGCGAATACATATCTTTCCCTTTTCAACTTCATCCCTTATGTAGTTGAATCTCCGCTCAATGTGCCTAGTCTTTTGATGTGCACGAGGTTCCTTGATTTGAGCAATCGCACCCTCGTTATCACAAAAGATCTCTAGGGGGTCTTGAATGGTAGGGACTACCCCTAGGTCGGCAATGAACTTCTTTAACCACGCAGCTTCTTGTGCTGCCAATGAGGCGGCGATGTATTCTGATTCTGTAGTGAACAATGCTACAACATCCTGCTTCGAGCTCTTCCAAGAGACTGCAGCTCCATTCAAAATGAAGACGTACCCAGATTGTGATCGAGAACCATCTCGATCAGTTTGGAAACTCGCATCCGTGTAACCCTTTACAACGAGTTCCTCTTCACCAGATCCATAAATTAGAAACATATCCTTAGTCCTTCTAAGGTACTTCAATATGCTCTTAACAGCCATCCAATGACTGTTACCTGGATTTTGCTGGTATCTGCTTGTCATGCTTAAAGCGCATGACACGTCCGGTCTAGTACATATCATTGCATACATTATGGATCCAATAGCAGACGCATATGGGATTCCTTTCATTCTTTCTTGCTCATCCTTTGAGCTTGGACATTGAGTTACATTCAATATTGTCCCCTTTTGAATAGGTACCAAACCTTTCTTAGAGTTCTCCATCTTGAACCTTTTCAAGACTTTGTCAATGTATGCACTTTGGTTTAAACCTATCAAGCGCCTTGATCTATCCCTATAGATCTTTATTCCCAAAATATAGGCAGCTTCTCCAAGATCTTTAATGGAAAAACATCTTCCAAGCCATGCTTTTACAACTTCCATGGTTGGAATGTCATTTCCAAATAGTAGAATGTCATCGACATACAATACTAAGAAAGAGACGGTGCTCCCACTAGCTTTCTTATACACACAAGCTTCATCGCCGTTCTTGATGAACCCAAAATTCCTAATCTCTTCATCAAAACGGTGATTCCAACTTCTCGATGCTTGTTTCAATCCATAGATTGATTTCTTTAACTTGCATACTTTGTTAGGATGTTTTGGATCGACAAAACCTTCAGGCTGAACCATATAGACATCTTCATCAAGATATCCATTGAGGTAAGCCGTTTTGACATCCATTTGCCAAATCTCATAGTCATAATATGCAGCTATGGCAAATAATATCCTAATCGACTTTAGCATTGCCACTGGCGAGAAGGTCTCATCATAATCAACCCCTTGAGTTTGAGTGAAACCTTTTGCTACAAGTCTCGCTTTATAAGTATCCAAGTTGCCATGCATATCTGTTTTCTTCTTGAAAACCCACTTACTTCCAACTACTTTGGAGTTAAGAGGTGGCACAACCAATTCCCAAACTTGGTTGTCATACATGGATTGCATCTCTACGTTCATGGCTTCAAGCCATTTGTCGCAATCAGATTTTGACATTGCATCATGGTATGTGGTTGGTTCATCTGAATCTACCACATAGCATCCATCCATGAAAAATCCATATCTTTCAGGTGGATTACTAATTCTACCAGATCTGCGAACGTTTTGTGTATGTTGATCAACCATTTGATCATTTTCAACAACCTCTTGTTGAGTGCTAGTATCAACCAAACGTGTATCGGGTTGTGGTTCTTGATCCTCATCAAGTTTCACTGTTCTATTAGTTCCTTCCATTAGGAACTTATCCTCCAAGAACTTACCCTTTCGAGCAACAAATACCTTTTGCTCTGTTGGATCGTAGAAATAATATCCTATATCATCTTTAGGATATCCTACGAAGATACACTTAATGGATCGTACTTCTAACTTGTTTGGGGTGTATTGCTTTACATAAGCATCACAACCCCATACCTTCAAATATGATAATTGTGACAACTCGAGTTTCTGACTTTCACTTTCGCATTAAATGCGCGTTGACTTTGACTGTTTAGTTGTTTGGATTATGGACTTGTAATTGTACACGTTGTGTTTTGATGAAATGAATTGTCGTGTTGCACATATGTGATTACTTGCTGTGGTATTAAAGTTATTATTAGAATATGATTAAAACACTTAGTTTAGATCGAAACATGTTATGCCAATCGAAGGACCCCGAAAGATATCCTTCGATTCGAAGGATCAACTGCCGGTTCGAAGGATCTCGAAACATATCCTTCGAACCAAGACCATATCCTTCGACTGGAACCCAGATCCTTCGGCCCAGTCTTTCAGATGGGCTTGGCCCATTTCTGTAATACGTATAAATACGTATCAGCATGTATCGGCTGTCATTTTCTATCATATTCCCAACCCTAGAGCTCTCCAAACTGTGACGGCAAGCTAGTAACCACAGGAGACCCTTGCGACCAAACCCTCATTTCGGTTAGTAAAATCTATTTGATTCGATCGTTCGTTTATATGCGTATGTGTTCACGTGTAGTGTGTTCTTGATTGTTGATGTAACCTGAACTGATACATGCCTGAATATTATGATTTTGAATACGATTGAATATCGATATAGATTTCACATAGGGTTTGATGATGTGTTAATGTGCGTTAACCGGTTTCGTGATACGTTTAAACTAGGTTCATGCTAGACAATGATTTCTGGATGATTGCGTTATGATTAGATGTGCTAAATGATTCTGATGTTTTGGTAATGATGATGACGGCTGTACAGATGATTAGGGTTGCTGTTCCTGTGAAAACGTAACTGATTGTGAAAACGTAACTGTTGATTGATCGAAAGATGCTTGTAGTCGAAACATAGCATTGACCGAAGGATAGATATGACCGAAACATAATTAAGTTGACCGAAAGATACCTTAGGTCGAAAGATGACTGATGGTACGAAACATACCAACTAGTCCGAAAGATAACTGTGAAAACTTGTAAGTGTTGAAAGATCACTGATGTGTCGAAAGTTAACAGTGGATCGAAGGATAGTAGCAATTATAAACATCCTTCGAAGGATGGAATGTATACATGAACTATTTGACATGCCATGCTTGATGATGAATGTTTACATTTGTAATTGTGTGCACTAGCTGATGAGTAACTAGGAAATGGTACGTGTTGCGCCGATGTACAAACTGACTGTTACGTGAACATTATATTGCATGCGAATCATTGTGAACATGAACTGATTTGTTATACGTGCGTACAGTAGGACGTGATTAATTACTAGTGAGCGCATAACTTAGCATACCGAGCAAACCAAGGTGAGTTCACACAGCCAAGGCATGGGTTCCCAGGGTGGGAATGGGTTGGATGATTAATTGTGCATACTTTGATACTGTAACGAACGATTAAACTGTTGATGCTTACGAACTACTCAACTGCCTTCGCACCCACCCTGGTCGGTAAAGACTATGGTCGCGAACGAACTGATAAATTGCCTTCGCACACACCCTGGTCGGTAAAGACTATGGTCGCGAACTAACAGGAAAACGTGGAACACCACCACAGGAAAACGTGGAACACCACCACAGGAAAACGTGGAACACCACCACAGGAAAACGTGGAACACCACCACAGGAAAACGTGGAACCCCACCACAGGAAAACGTGGAACACCACCACAGGAAAACGTGGAACCCACCACAGTAAAATATACAAACGGCCCAGTAGAGCCACCTATTACAAATGAACTTACTATTACGCATTCTCTTTATGTGAACTCGCTCAACTAGTTTGTTGATCATTCTGTTGCATGCCTTGCAGATCGCTAGGTACTTGGAGCTTGCACTGGAGATGCGGGTCGTTGTGGACAAGGATCGTGGCTCTTCCGCTTTACTATTGTGATACTTAAAACTATTGATACTGGTTTATTTACTATGCTTCCGCAACACTTTTGAAACGATTTAATGTTTGAACACCTTTTGTATTGAATGGATGGTTTTCATTTACTTTATTTAATATTAAATGCATGTTCAATATGATTGGTGGCTTGATCCTGGTCAGTCACGCTCCCAAGCGGTGATACTCCGCAGGTGGATTTTGGGGGTGTGACAGATTGGTATCAGAGCCATTGGTTATAGAGAACTTGGTTTTAATATGGGAAAACGTTTTTATTAAAACCAGACTATAACCAGAACAGTGCTCTCAACGATCCACAACGACGCTTCGCTCCACGTGCAAGACTCGACATCCTAGGTAATAAGGTTTATGTTTATTGCCTACATGCTAGAATTGCATAGAACTTTGCTCGTAGTATGCTTACATTACTTTGCTCACAACTTGTCATTGCATGAGAATACTTATGTGCTTACACTTTTCTGTCATCGCCCTACTCGCGAACCATTCTCACTTACGTTACATTTGCCATAAAGGTCATGGCCGAATATATCAACATGACACAAGCCCAGTTGACGGCTCTCATTAACGAACGAATTGCTGCGGCACTTGCAGCCATACAAGCGGGAGGTCAACACGCTCAGTCCCCTGTTTACACCTTCAAAAATCTCAAGGATTGCCAGCTTTGTACCTTCAGCGGAACTGAGGGGGTTGAAGGCCTCCTCCATTGGTTCGAGAGACTCGAAACTGACTTCGAGGTGCATGATTGCCCTGAGTCACGTAGGGTAAAGTTTGCTGCTGGAGCACTCGAAGGTGCTGCATTTACCTGGTGGAAAGCACAGGTTCAGATGTTAGGGCTGGCAGCTGCTAATGCCACCCCCTGGAACGAGTTCAAGGAACTGATTAAGGAAGAGTTTTGTAGTCGTGAAGACATCCACAAACTAGAGGTAGAGTTCCTCAACCTACAGATGGTGGGGTCTGAAATTGAAGCTTATACGAGGAGATCGAATGAATTAGCCACATTTTGTCCTACTATGGTAGACCCTCCCACCAAACGCATCGAACTGTATCTCAAGGGTCTGGTGCCCGAAATTCAGAATCATATGACCACAGCTAACCTTGGCACTATCCAGCAAGCCACTCGATTGGCTCATCGTCTCACAGACCAGGCTGTAGAACAGAACAAACTACCGAAACGAGCTAAGACTGATACTGCATGTGCTTCTAGAGATAACAAACGCAAGTGGGATGAAAACCTGAGCACGGGATTAATTTTGGTCCAACCTCTGACGCAGCAGCAAGAGATAGATGACTACCAGAGCCCCAAACAGCAGTTTTCTAGTAGTCATGGGCAGAAAAGATATCGAGGAATTCACCCATGGTGCAACAAATGTAACAGACACCACGGTGGCCAGTGCAACAGGGGTCGTTGCCAGCGGTGTCTCAAGATTGGTCATGAAGCAAAGGATTGTCGAAACTCACGTCCTGTAACCCAAGAACAACAACGACTGCCTCAACCTTCACAGAACCAGCAACTGCAACTACCAGCTCCACAGAGCACACAGCAGCAGCCACAGCGTGGAAACGGGGGATGTTTCCAGTGTGGGGCTGAAGGTCATTTTAAACGCGATTGCCCTCAATTAAACCAGGATCAGACTCAAAACCACGACCATGGAAACAGGGATGACAACGGGAAAGTGTTGGGGGAAGCAATGGAAACCATGACGCCGGGGCAGCGTGTACATGATTGGTCAGGGAGACGCAATGAACGATATTTGAACTTATAACTTCTTTTTGGGTTTTTCATTATTATGTTTCCGCTATTCGAACAAAGTTTGGTTTGAACATCAAATGTCTTGGGTTTTATGAATTATTTTAACTACTATATTTTATGTTTGATGTGATGGATGGGTTGATATTGTTGAACACACCTGCCGTATTTACGGACTTTACGAACAGGGTGCGCAAACCTTATCTTGACAAGTTCGTTATTGTCTTTATCGACGACATTCTGATCTACTCCAAGAGTCAGGAGGAGCACGAGCAACACTTACGTCTTATCTTGGAACTTATTCGAAAGGAGCAACTGTACGCAAAGTTTTCAAAATGCGACTTCTGGCTTCGTGAAGTCCACTTCTTAGGCCACGTAGTGAACAAGGATGGGATACATGTCGATCCATCCAAGGTAGATTCGATCAGAAACTGGCCTGCACCGCGTACACCGACAGAAATACGTCAATTCTTGGGTCTGGCAGGTTACTACAGACGGTTTATTAGGGACTTTTCAAAGATCACGCAACCACTTACGCTACTGACACAGAAGGGTGTTACCTATCGCTGGGGAGAGCCCCAGGAGACTGCTTTTCAGCACCTAAAGGATAGACTTTGCAGTGCACCTATCCTCTCATTGCCAGAGGGCACAGACGACTTCGTGGTTTATTGTGATGCATCCATTCGGGGACTGGGATGTGTGTTAATGCAGCGCGACAAGGTTATCGCTTACGCCTCTCGTCAACTCAAGGTTCACGAGCGCAACTACACGACGCACGATTTAGAGCTGGGAGCTGTTGTTTTCGCGCTTAAGATATGGCGACACTACCTGTACGGTACCAGGTGCACGATTTACACCGATCACAGGAGTCTCGAGCATATCCTTAAGCAGAAGGATTTGAATATGCGTCAACGACGATGGGTCGAGTTACTTAACGATTACGAATGCGCTATCAAGTATCATCCAGGCAAAGCCAATGTTGTGGCGGATGCCCTTAGTCGAAAGGACACTTTACCACGGCGCGTGCGAGCGCTACAGCTTACGATTCAGTCTAGCCTTCCTGCTCAGATACGAGCTGCTCAGACAGAAGCCCTGAAGCCCGAAAACGTCAAGGCTGAAGCCTTACGCGGCTCACGACAACAAATGGAACAAAAGGCGGACGGCGCCTACTATGTCACGGGCCGGAGTTGGGTCCCTTTCTATGGCGGTTTACGCGAACTCGTAATAGACGAAGCACACAAGTCTCGTTACTCGGTACATCCAGGGTCGGATAAAATGTACCACGACATCAGCACTGCATATTGGTGGCCTAGTATGAAGGCCCACATTGCTACGTACGTTGGAAAATGCTTGACCTGTGCGAGAGTCAGGGTCAAATATCAGAAACCAGCTGGCCTACTTCAACAGTCTACGATACCACAGTGGAAATGGGAAGAAATTTCCATGGACTTTGTTACAGGCCTACCGAGATCTCAGCGTGGGAACGACACAATATGGGTGATCATGGATCGACTCACCAAGTCTGCACACTTCTTAGCTATTAAGGAAACGGATAAGTTCTCCACTCTCGCAGATATCTACCTCAAGGAAGTTGTTTCGAGGCACGGGGTGCCCATTTCTATTATTTCGGATCGCGATGCACGATTCACGACAGAGCTTTGGCAAGCGATGCACAAATCCTTCGGCTCAGAATTAGACATGAGCACAGTATATCACCCTCAGACGGATGGGCAGTCTGAGCGAACTATTCAAACTCTAGAAGACACGCTTCGAGCGTATGTTATCGATTTCGGCAACGGCTGGGAAAAGCACCTCCCTTTGGTGGAGTTCTCGTACAATAATAGTTATCACACCAGCATTCAAGCCGCTCCATTCGAGGCATTGTACGGGCGTAAATGCCAGTCACCTCTCTGTTGGGCAGAGGTGGGGGATAGTCAAATCACGGGTCCAGAGATTGTAGTGGACGCCACAGAAAAGATTTCACAGATACAACAACGCATGGCGGCAGCACGCGACCGTCTGAAAGCCTACGCGGACCAGCGTAGGAAGCCATTGGAATTTCGGGTCGGGGACCGGGTTTTACTAAAAGTTTCACCCTGGAAGGGTGTAGTACGTTTTGGCAAACGGGGCAAACTAAATTCACGGTATGTCGGACCATTCTAGATCATAGAACGAATAGGCAGGGTAGCCTATAGATTGAATCTACCAACTGAACTCGGGGCAGTTCACAATGTCTTTCATGTATCGAACTTACAGAAGTGCCTATCCGATGAAAACCTTATCTTTCCTTGTAAGGAACCCACTATCGACGAGCGGTTACAGTTCGTCAAGGAACCAGTAGAAATCACGGACCGGGATGTGAAGGTCCTCAAAAACAAGAGAATCCCTCTTGTTCGAGTTCGTTGGAACTCCAAACGTGGCCCAGTGTACACCTGGGAACGCGAAGATAGGATGACAGAAAAGTACCCCCAGTTATTCGGAACCAATGCAACCACTACTGAGGCTGAAGCTACTACTACTGAATTTCGGGACGAAATTCCAAATCAACGGGGGGATGATGTGACACCCCAGGAAAACCAGTAAACGATACAGCTTACCTAGCTTCCTCAGTGAGTGCATACCAAATTTCGGGACGAAATTTCCAATTAGTTGGGGATAATGTGACAACTCGAGTTTCTGACTTTCACTTTCGCATTAAATGCGCGTTGACTTTGACTGTTTAGTTGTTTGGATTATGGACTTGTAATTGTACACGTTGTGTTTTGATGAAATGAATTGTCGTGTTGCACATATGTGATTACTTGCTGTGGTATTAAAGTTATTATTAGAATATGATTAAAACACTTAGTTTAGATCGAAACATGTTATGCCAATCGAAGGACCCCGAAAGATATCCTTCGATTCGAAGGATCAACTGCCGGTTCGAAGGATCTCGAAACATATCCTTCGAACCAAGACCATATCCTTCGACTGGAACCCAGATCCTTCGGCCCAGTCTTTCAGATGGGCTTGGCCCATTTCTGTAATACGTATAAATACGTATCAGCATGTATCGGCTGTCATTTTCTATCATATTCCCAACCCTAGAGCTCTCCAAACTGTGACGGCAAGCTAGTAACCACAGGAGACCCTTGCGACCAAACCCTCATTTCGGTTAGTAAAATCTATTTGATTCGATCGTTCGTTTATATGCGTATGTGTTCACGTGTAGTGTGTTCTTGATTGTTGATGTAACCTGAACTGATACATGCCTGAATATTATGATTTTGAATACGATTGAATATCGATATAGATTTCACATAGGGTTTGATGATGTGTTAATGTGCGTTAACCGGTTTCGTGATACGTTTAAACTAGGTTCATGCTAGACAATGATTTCTGGATGATTGCGTTATGATTAGATGTGCTAAATGATTCTGATGTTTTGGTAATGATGATGACGGCTGTACAGATGATTAGGGTTGCTGTTCCTGTGAAAACGTAACTGATTGTGAAAACGTAACTGTTGATTGATCGAAAGATGCTTGTAGTCGAAACATAGCATTGACCGAAGGATAGATATGACCGAAACATAATTAAGTTGACCGAAAGATACCTTAGGTCGAAAGATGACTGATGGTACGAAACATACCAACTAGTCCGAAAGATAACTGTGAAAACTTGTAAGTGTTGAAAGATCACTGATGTGTCGAAAGTTAACAGTGGATCGAAGGATAGTAGCAATTATAAACATCCTTCGAAGGATGGAATGTATACATGAACTATTTGACATGCCATGCTTGATGATGAATGTTTACATTTGTAATTGTGTGCACTAGCTGATGAGTAACTAGGAAATGGTACGTGTTGCGCCGATGTACAAACTGACTGTTACGTGAACATTATATTGCATGCGAATCATTGTGAACATGAACTGATTTGTTATACGTGCGTACAGTAGGACGTGATTAATTACTAGTGAGCGCATAACTTAGCATACCGAGCAAACCAAGGTGAGTTCACACAGCCAAGGCATGGGTTCCCAGGGTGGGAATGGGTTGGATGATTAATTGTGCATACTTTGATACTGTAACGAACGATTAAACTGTTGATGCTTACGAACTACTCAACTGCCTTCGCACCCACCCTGGTCGGTAAAGACTATGGTCGCGAACGAACTGATAAATTGCCTTCGCACACACCCTGGTCGGTAAAGACTATGGTCGCGAACTAACAGGAAAACGTGGAACACCACCACAGGAAAACGTGGAACACCACCACAGGAAAACGTGGAACACCACCACAGGAAAACGTGGAACACCACCACAGGAAAACGTGGAACCCCACCACAGGAAAACGTGGAACACCACCACAGGAAAACGTGGAACCCACCACAGTAAAATATACAAACGGCCCAGTAGAGCCACCTATTACAAATGAACTTACTATTACGCATTCTCTTTATGTGAACTCGCTCAACTAGTTTGTTGATCATTCTGTTGCATGCCTTGCAGATCGCTAGGTACTTGGAGCTTGCACTGGAGATGCGGGTCGTTGTGGACAAGGATCGTGGCTCTTCCGCTTTACTATTGTGATACTTAAAACTATTGATACTGGTTTATTTACTATGCTTCCGCAACACTTTTGAAACGATTTAATGTTTGAACACCTTTTGTATTGAATGGATGGTTTTCATTTACTTTATTTAATATTAAATGCATGTTCAATATGATTGGTGGCTTGATCCTGGTCAGTCACGCTCCCAAGCGGTGATACTCCGCAGGTGGATTTTGGGGGTGTGACAATAATGATGGAACCGTCCCATGCCATATTTCAAAAGGTGTCTTATCCACTTTCTTGGTTGGGGCCATATTTAATATACGAGCCGCGGAGAGCAAAGCATAACCCCAAAATGATAGAGGCAATGTGCTTCTAGCCATCATAGATCGAACCATATCCAATAAAGTTCGATTCCTCCTCTCAGACACACCATTATGTTGTGGTGTTTCAGGTGGAGTAAGTTGTGAGATGATCCCACAACTCCTAAGATGATCTTGAAAAGCATCACTAAGGTATTCACCTCCTCTATCGGAACGAAGAACTTTGATTGTCTTGGTGAGTTGATTCTCTACTTCGTTTTGGAAGATTTTGAACGTTTCAAAAACTTCATGTTTGTGACTTAGCAAGTACACATAACCATAACGACTAAAGTCGTCGGTGAAAGTTACGAAGTATCTTTCACCATTCCTAGTCATTGGCTTAAAAGGACCACATACATCTGAATGTATGATGCCTAATAAATCTTTTGCCCTTTGGTTTGTGCCACTAAAGGGTTTCTTGGTCATTTTTCCTTGTAAACAAGATTCGCATGTATCAAATGAACCAATTTCATTTGTTTCCAAAAGACCATTCTTTTGAAGTGTTTGCATGCGATTTCTGTTTATATGACCAAGACGACAATGCCAAAGATAGGTCTCACTCAAATCCATTTTGAGTTTCTTGGTGTTTTCTTGGTACATCGAATTATCAAATGATGTATTATCATGAACCAATTCATAAATACCATTTGAAGGCGTAGCTTTAAAGTAGAACATGTTATTCATCAAAGCATAAATTTCATTGTTCACAAACTTAAAATCAAATCCATATTGTCTTAAAAGGGAAACAGAAATAATGTTCCTAGTCAAACTAGGAGCATACAAAACATTTTTCAAACGTATTTCCAAACCACTTGGAAGTTTTAAAACATAGTCTCCTTGGGCTTCAACTTGAACCTTCGCTCCATTGCCCATGAAGAGACTAGTGTCTCCCTTCTTGTAATGCTTATTTCTTTTGAACCCCTGCAACGAATTGCAAATATGAGTTCCACATCCGGTATCTAATACCCATGTGTTAGAAGAAATAACATTTAGATCAATATGTATCATAAAGATTGTACCTGAGGTTTGCCCCGCATCCCTCTTGTTTTTCAACTCTTTGAGATAGGTTGCACAATTCCTTTTCCAATGTCCTATCTCTCCACACTCAAAGCATGGATCGCTTGTGGCAACTTTTGCCTTCTTCTCTTTTGATTTTGGTGGTTCTGCTTTTGCCTTTCTTTTTCCCTTCCCTTTGACGTGTCCCTTTCCCTTGGCAACATTTGCCTTGGAGTCGGGGTGATGCCCTTTCTTGCCTCCCTCATTGATCGTTAGAACGGGTAAAGCCTTTTTACCCATTCCTGCTTCGGCCGTTTTGAGCATTGCATGAAGCTCACCAATGCTCTTGTCCCATCCATTCATGTTATAGTTCATAACAAAACTTTCAAATTTCTTTGTTAAAGAGTTGAGGATCAAATCCGTAGCCAACTCTTTAGAGACGGGACAATTGAGCCTCTCGAGGCGATCAATGTGGCTTTTCATCTTAAGGACGTAAGATGAGACTGATTGGGTTTCCTCCATTCGACATGCATGAAGCGCTCGAACCGTTTCAAAGCGTTCTACCCTTGCTTGTTGTAGGAACATTTCCTTCAATTGGGTAATCATGTCGTATGCCCCATGATGTTCAAAGTCCTTTTGAATCTCGGGAATCATAGTTCCCAACATGAGGCATGAGGCTTGCATGGAGTCCTCGGTATACTTAACCCAATCATTGTAGGCTTCTACATCTTCCTCGTCAGGTTGGTCGGGAATAGGATCGTCCAACACATAGGATATCTTCTCTTGCTTGAGAACAATTCTCAAGTTTCGAAACCAATCCATGAAGTTGTTATGGTTGAGACGATCTTTTTCAAGGATGGTTCTTAGTGATAGGTTACGGACGGATTGGGTAATCGGGTTTGCATTGTTAGCGGCCATCTACAAAATTTGACAAAATTCAATTTTAGTATTTTTGATATTATTAAAATTTTAATTATTAATACCCTTTTAATGTCTCATAGACGATTAATAATTAAAATCTAGAATCCAACGTTACATTTAAATATTGGTTAGGTGACCTTTATCCCATTATTTAAATTAACAAGGTAGTCAACGTTTGACAATTGCAACCCTTTGCAACTTCTAGCTATATGAGATCGGTTAAACATCTTTATGTTTAGTTGGCATGTTTAATCCCATCAACACCTTTGTTCCCCATGCTTCGGTGACCCTAAGTTCATGGTTTCCAAATCAAGTCGTCCAATTTATACACACGTGTGAGTTTACACACATAAGTGGTTAGGTGACCTTTATCCCACAAGCATGGTGAACCCACCTCAAATATACAAGTTTCCTCAAATGTGGTTAGGTGACCTTTATCCCACAAAGAGTTCCCAAGTAATTCGAGTGTTGTATAAAAGGATGGTGTTTGACTTGTTTTATAAAAGGGATTTTTATTTTTCAAAATTCTAGTTTAGAAAAATTTTATGTACCATGTATTTGCATGCATTCAAATCAATGGTACTTTAGTGAAAACCAATTTTTCAAGGTTCTTTTAATAAAACTCATTTTATTATAAAATCATTAATTTTTAATAAAACCTTTTATTAATCCTTTAATGATTTTGTAAGAACCAACTTTAAGCTTATTGTTGATTTTTAGTTTGTTAAGCATGCATATCCAAATATCATCCAAACAACATAAATAAACAACCACATAAGCACAACACACATATCAATAGGTGCATAACCATAGCCAACTATTTTGACCATACTTGTTAGCCGAAACAAGTGTTGTCAAAAGGTCCTTCCTAAGGGTGAATATAGACACAAATAATGTGTCGTTGAACTCCCACTTGATCCCGCATCCAAATGCTTCAAGTCTTCATCTTGTGTTGTGATTTCTTCACATTCTTTGAGCTTCCAAATGTCTTTAATATTCAGCTCCAAACTCCTTTGGACTTCAAAAAAAATGTGTTTTGGTTATCGGGCTAAAATCCCATTAAGAACTATGAAGTCCTTTATGCCCGAAATTGGCAAAACCCAAAACCGCATTTTTGTGTGCATCTTCTTTTACATAAAAGTATCCTAATACATTTTTCTAGTAAAATAAAATGCATCTAATCTATTTACTTACATGCCAAATGAAAATAAATAAATTACATATTTTTACAAATGGAAGACAAAATGATAATTATTACAACCCATTGAATAATAAAATCACAAACACAAATATATTCACACAAGGTCATGGCTAGGTTATGAACACCAAAATATATATCCGAATATATATAAATTTCAAGAGCAAAATGGTTTCCTTTTACAACCTATATTTTTCGGCCAAGAATGAAAAAACGAAAAATGTGGGTTTTGTCCAAACAAAACAAATCATCCATATGACATAATTTTTTCAAGATTCCTTTATGCATGTAGGAAGTAAATCTTGGAAAAACAAAAGGAAATCCATGGATAAAATTTCGGCTATTGGGTTTCTCCAAACCCGAAAACCCGAAAATTTTTAAATCCGATGAAGCAAGCACTCATATAAGCGGCTCTAGATGCCATTGATGGGTTTTTCACATGTTTATCAAAGTAATTTTATCCGAATAAAATTAAAACGCAGCGGAATATCTATATAAAACATGTTACTTTGCAAGATTCAAAACCATTTTAAATGCAAAACCCAAAATCGGATCCATATATGAAATGCATGCTATCAAAATACAACCATAGGGTGTTTTAGAATACTACCTTTCCAAGAGCAAGATGATATGAAGAAGATGATATTCTTGAATGGTAGCTTCCAAACAAGAAAGCCTCAAGCTAGTATACCCCAAGCTTCCAACAAACACTATGATTTTGCTAGGATTTCAACACTTGATAAAAACACCTTCTTGACCACCTCTTGGCCGAAATTTCTAGAGAGAAATTTTGGTGTTCTTGCAACTTGATGAACTTGTAAAAAAGATGGATGGTTACAAGTCTTGGAACTCCTTTTCTTAAAAGGATGAGAGAGATAGTTGCCACCCACAATGGCCAATCAAGGAGCATCTATTTATGCAAAATGCATGGACTATGATTGGACCAAAAATAAGTTGAGAGTTCCCATGAAGGGGGCGGCCCCTAGCTTTTATTTAAAAAAAAAAACAAAATTTCTTTTATAAATTTAAGTCTTGTTTATTTTATAACCTTTTATAAAATATAACATCTCATGTTTACAAGACTTATGCAACCTTTTAAAATTGTTATTTAACCCATTAAATAACAAATAAAATATTCTCTCATAATAAATTATCCATATAATTTACTAACTTGTCAAGTGCAATTTATTTAGAAAACCGATTTCTAAATATTGTAAGTGTTAATATTTATTTGTTTGATCATATCATAAATAAATATTGTAGGTGTTTGTCTAGCTTGTTATTGGGTATGACCCGACTTGGATCATAACGTACTAGCCACATCAATTTAATATGTGTCTTGGGCATATAGAGTCCAACAAGAAAGCCATTAGAATTTCAGGTCGGGGACCGGGTTTTATTAAAAGTTTCACCCTGGAAGGGTGTGGTTCGTTTTGGCAAACGGGGCAAACTAAATCCGCGGTACGTCGGACCATTCGAAATCATAGAAAAGATTGGCAAGGTAGCCTACAAGTTGAACCTACCAGCTGAACTCGGGGCGGTTCATAATGTCTTTCACGTGTCGAATCTAAAGAAGTGCCTGTCAGATGAGACCCTTATCGTTCCTTTTAAGGAACTCACTATCGACGAGCGGTTACAGTTCGTCGAGGAGCCAGTTGAAATCACGGACCGGGATGTTAAGGTCCTCAAAAACAAGAGAATCCCTCTTGTTCGAGTTCGTTGGAACTCCCGTCGTGGCCCAGAGTACACCTGGGAACGCGAAGACAGGATGACAGAAAAGTATCCCCAGTTATTCAGAACCAATGCAACCACTACTGAGACTGAAGCGACTACTTCGGAATTTCGGGACGAAATTCCAGATCAACGGGGGGAGGATGTGACACCCCAGGAAAAACCAGTGAACGATTGAACTTATCTAGCTTCCTCAGTGAGCGCATACCAAATTTCGGGACGAAATTTCTTTTTAGTTGGGGATAATGTGACAACTCGTATTTCCAAACCAATCCTTGTACTTTGATGTAACGTGGGTGTACGATACGTGACTTTTATGAAAGTGAATTTTATGTGAATGTTACGTTATTATGTGTATATGTGTCACATGTTACGTGAATGCTTTGCATTATGTGTTCATATCACTCAAACCGCACAACATGAACCAACCACACAACTCTCACACAACCGCACAAGCCCATTAGAGGGGGGCCGCATTCTTTTGTGATCGAACCATAAGGGCGGCCCATGTATGGGTTCGGCCCACATACCTTACACACATAACACTAGGGTGTTAGTAACCTTTACACACTTTGGCAAAATCATTCTCACACAAGAAACCCTAGACTTCTCTCTCTCCCTCGTTTGCTTGAAACCCGACGGCACCAAGGAACATTCTTGCCATCATTAACCGGTTAGTATGCTTATAATTGTTTCATGATTGACTGTTTATGTTGTTAAATGAATTGTGTACTAATAATCGGCCCACTTGTATACATTGAGTGATGTTCTTATGAATTGATAATCGGCTGCCATGTATTTGATTCGGATGGTATTTGATGATGTTGATGTTAATGATAATATTCTTATTAAATCGGTTGCATGATTATGAAATCGGATTGCATGATATAAATTAAACGGTAATCGGTAATGCTTGAAATCAGTCGATGTGCTAGATGGTTCGGATTGAATGTTATGATATATGTTCATGTAAATTGTTGGATATTGTTCATATGGTTGATTAGGGTTCATGTGATTTAGTGGGAATTTGCTTGATTTAATCGAATAACATATGGATGGAAACTGTTAGTTGTTGATGGATTTTGTGCAAGTTTGGAAACCACGAAACTGATTGCATGAAACATGGAAATCTGTTACAATTTGATAAACTTAACACGGTTGCGAGTCGAGACCGTGGTTACGAGTCCAGTTGCTACTCGGGACCTCACACCGACACAGCAGCACGAGCCGAGATCATGGTTGCGAGTCCCGTTGCGACTCGAAACCGGACCATGACAAGCCGAAACCACAGTTGTGAGTCCCTTTGCGACTCGAGACCGCCCCTGTTGCGACTCGAAACCTCCTATTGCGACTCGAGATCTCGACTCGAGACCACATGCACGTGCACACACTATTGGGCTTATGGACTGTTTTGTTGTTTGGACCGGGTGGTTTTTGGGCTGGACTTGTCCGATCGCACAATACTAGTCGGATCGCACAAGTGCACTTATGAGTTATATTTTTGGGCCGAGTACTTTTGGGCTGATAATTGTTGGCACAAGTTGAATGGATTTGCTTCGATTATAAACTGTTGGCATGATCTATACGTGCTTGTAGTGTGTTAACATACGTGGTTCATACGTGCATTACTTGAGTCAAAACCTGACTTGTATAATAACCATGATAGGACGTGGTTGACCACTGTTAGTTCAAGAGTCTTTTAATTGTGTATCTGCCGAGCAAACCAAGGTGAGTTCACACAGCCAAGGCATGGGATTCCCGGGTTGGGAATTGGGTTGGAATGTTTGATATAGACTGATTACTCGTACTTACGCAATCACTAGACTATAGACCATCGTCCTCAGGATAGTCAGGACACTTACGTAAAACCTACGTAAACTAGTATCTTCCATTGTCTCCCGGGTCGGGAGGACACTTACGTAAAACCTACGTAAACTAATACCTACTACTGTCTTCCGGGTCGGAAGGACACTTACGTAAATCCTACGTAAACCCCACGCGTACCACTGTCCTCGGGGAAGGGCACTCACGTAAATCCTGCGTGACCTAGTACGTATTCCGTTCTCAGATCAAGAAGAACACATGGTTGCAAATAGTCTAGTAAGTACCATAATGGGAAACCCCCATTGTTAAGGATACTTGTGAGAATCCCTCACCAATAGTATATACATGTATGGGAAGCCCCCACTAGATGAACTTACGCATTACTGTTATGAACTTACTTTCTGTGAACTCGCTCAACTAGTTTGTTGATTATTTGCTGCATGCCTTGCAGGACCTTAGGTATACTTGGAGCTTGCACCAGAGGAGAAGCGGGTCGTTGTGGACAAGGACACGTGAATGTCTATTAAACACTTTTACATTCACACATTAATACTTAGTGTTGGGTTTTACTTAAATGCTTCCGCTACATATACAATGTTTGGTTTTGAACATCAATTATGTCTATGGTTATTATTAAATACTATGTTTGATATAATTGGTGGCTTGATCCTGGTCATGTCACGCTCCCAAGCGGTAGTACTCCGCAAGTGGATTTTGGGGGTGTGACAGCCGCGATACGAACTAATATGATACATTACTTAATGAACGAACACTAGGCTTACTATACTGTTACAATTACTGAACTATAAACTGTGAACTCGCTCAACTAGTTGTTGACTCTCTGCTGCATGCCTTGCAGGACCTTAGGTACATATGGAGCTTGCACAGGGAGGAGCAGGTCGTTGTGGAGCATGGATTCGTGGATGTTTTGTTGCACTTTATAACACTTGAATTTATAACATACATTGGGTTTTCATATTATGCTTCCGCTACTTAACTATGTTTGGTTTGAACATCAATTGTATTGAATTTGGTTTTACGAACTACTTTGATTATTATATACTATGTTCAATATGATTGATGGCTTGATCCTGGTCAGTCACGCTCCCAAGCGGTGATACTCCGCAGGTGGATTTTGGGGGTGTGACAGATTGGTATCAGAGCCATTGGTTATAGAGAACTAGGTTTTAATATGGGAAAACGTTTTTATTAAAACCAGACTATAACCAGAACAGTGCTCTCAACGATCCACAACGACGCTTCGCTCCACGTGCAAGACTCAACATTCTAGGTAATAAGGTTTATGTTTATTGCCTACATGCTATAATTACATCGAACTTTGCTTGTAGTATGCTTAGATTACATTGTTCACTATTTGTTATTACTTGAGAACACCTGTGTGCTTACACTCTTCTGTCATCGCACTATTCGCGAACCTATCTCACTTATGTTGCCTTTGATGTGAAGATAAATGGCTGGACGTATTAACTTGACGCAAGCCCAGTTGACGGCTCTTATCAATGAACAAGTTGCTGCGGCACTTGCAGCTACAAACGCAGGAGGTATACCCTGCAGTCGTAACACATCCTACGATCTTTAGATCCTACGTTCCTAAACAACTCTTATGTTTAACCTCATTCTGTTCTTGCACACTAGGTCAACCCGCTCATCAGCCTGTATGTACTTTCAAGAACTTCATGGACTGTCGTCCAAGCACATTCAGTGGCACCGAGGGGGCAGTGGGACTCCTCCATTGGTTTGAGAAGCTAGAGTCAGTATTTGAAATGTGTGAATGCCCTGAGGCTCGCAGGGTCAAGTACGCCACTGGTACTTTGGAAGGAATCGCGTTAACTTGGTGGAACGCGCAGGTACAGATCCTAGGGTTGGCAACTACTAACGCCACCCCTTGGAATGATTTCAAGGAGCTGATTAAACGTGAATACTGCACACGGGAAGATATTCACAAGTTGGCAGATGAGTTCTACCATCTGAAAATGACTGGGTCAGAAATCGAAGCTTATACTAAACGGTCGAAGGAGCTGGCCGTGCTGTGTCTAACTATGGTGGACCCTCCAATTAGGCGTATTGAGTTGTACCTTAAGGGGTTAGCGCCAGAGATTCAGAGCCATGTGACATCGGCTAATCTTGATAATATCCAAGCTATTCAGCGCCTTGCTCATCGTATTACGGATCAGGTAGTGGAACAGAACTAGCTGCCAAAACGCATCAGTGCTACCACTACTGCTGTTACTACTTCTGCTACTCCCAGTGACAACAAAAGAAAGTGGGATGGGGATTCCAGTAAAGGTTCAGCTTCAGTTCAGTCACAGGTTCAGCAGCGAAAGACTGACACTTATCAGAGTCCCAGTCAGCACTCTTCAGGCAATCAGGGGCAGGGTGGATATCGGGGAATTCACCCATTTTGTAATAGGTGCAACAGACACCAAAGTGGACGGTGTCGCAAGGAACGTTGTCAGAGATGTCTCAAGATAGGGCATGAAGCTAAAGACTGCAGGAGTTCGCGACCTGCAAATCAGAATCAGCAACACCCACCACCAGCTCCACAAAACCCGCAGCAGCAGCAACAGCGGGGCAACAGGGGATGTTTTCAGTGTGGGGCTGAAGGTCATTTCAAGCGTGATTGTCCCCAGTTAAACCAGAACCAGAATCGCAACAATAACAACAATCAGGGAAATGGCAAAAACAACAACAATGGTGGGAACAACAACGGCAACGAAGCAAGGGGTCGAGTATTTGTGCTGGGGCAGGGAGAAGCGAGAAACGATCCCAACGTAGTCATGGGTAAGTTTCTTCTTGACGACTTTTATGTTACTGTATTGTTTGATTCGGGTGCGGATACAAGTTACGTGTCATTGAAAGTTAGCCAAATGTTAAAACGTGTTCCAACTCCATTAAACACCAAACATGTCGTAGAGTTAGCTAATGGTAAAAATATAGAGGCCACACAAATAGTTCAGGATTGTAGTCTTATCCTCGCTGGTCAGACTTTCTCCATCGACCTTATCCCTATAGTTCTGGGTAGTTTCGACATCGTCGTGGGTATGGATTGGTTATCCAAGCAACAAGCAGAGATCCTATGTAAGGAGAAGATCATTCGTATTCCTCGTTCTGGTCAAGAACCTCTCGAAGTTCAAGGCGACAAGAGTGGTGCTGTGGTAGGCATCATCTCTTTCTTGAAGGCTCAGAAATGTTTACGGAAGGGTCATACTGCCATTTTGGCACTAGTTACTGATGCATCAATGAAAGAGAAAAGAATAGAGGATATTCCAGTTGTACGCGAATTTCCCCAAGTGTTTCCAGAAGATTTACCTGGTCTACCGCCTCATCGTCAGGTCGAGTTTCAAGTCGAGCTAGCTCCAGGAGCAGCACCTATAGCTCGCGCACCATATCGATTAGCTCCAACCGAACTGGAAGAACTATCTAAGCAACTACAAGAGCTCTTGGATAAGGGCTTTATTCGTCCTAGCTCTTCGCCTTGGGGAGCTCCAGTATTATTCGTGAAAAAAAGGATGAGACTTTCAGGATGTGCATTGATTACCGCGAACTAAACAAGGTCACCGTGAAGAACCGCTATCCTCTTCCTCGTATTGATGACTTATTCGACCAATTGCAAGGGTCAAGCTACTACTCCAAGATCGACCTAAGGTCCGGTTACCATCAGCTGAGAGTCCGGGATGAGGACGTCTCCAAGACAACATTTAGAACTCGCTACGGCCATTACGAGTTCCTAGTCATGCCTTTTGGGCTTACGAACGCGCCTGCAGTCTTCATGGATCTAATGAACAGGGTGTGCAAGCCCTATCTAGACAAGTTTGTCATCGTTTTCATCGACGATATCCTAATCTACTCCAAGAGTCAGGAGGAACACGAGCAACACTTACGTCTTATCTTGGAACTTCTTCGAAAGGAACAACTGTACGCCAAGTTTTCAAAATGCGACTTCTGGCTTCGTGAAGTCCACTTTCTAGGCCATGTGGTGAACAGGGATGGGATTCATGTCGATCCATCCAAGGTAGATTCGATCAGGAATTGGCCAGCGCCTCGCACACCAACGGAAATACTCCAATTCTTGGGTTTGGCGGGTTACTACAGGCGATTTATCAAAGATTTCTCAAAGATCGCATAGCCGCTTACCATACTAACACAGAAGGGTGTCACCTACCGTTGGGGAGATTCCCAGGAAACCGTTTTTCAGTACTTAAAGGATAGACTATGCAGCGCACCTATCCTCTCATTGCCAGAGGGCACGGATGGTTTTGTGGTCTATTGTGACGCATCGATACAGGGGCTTGGTTGTGTATTGATGCAGCGGGATAAAGTTATTGCCTACGCTTCGCGGCAACTTAAAGTTCATGAACGGAATTACACGACGCACGATTTAGAGCTGGGAGCTGTTATTTTCGCGCTCAAGATATGGCGACACTACCTGTACGGTACCAAGTGCACTATCTACACCGATCACAGGAGTCTCGAGCATATCTTCAAGCAGAAGGAATTGAACATGCGTCAACGACGATGGGTCGAGTTACTTAATGATTACGAATGCGCCATCAAGTACCATCCAGGCAAGGCCAATGTTGTGGCTGACGCTCTCAGTCGAAAGGATACTCTACCTAGGCGTGTACGAGCTTTGCAGCTCACTATTCAGTCTGATCTTCCTGCACAGATACGAGATGCTCAGGTGGAAGCATTGAAAACGGAAAACGTAAAGGCTAAAGCTTTACGTGGCTCGAGGCAACGATTAGAACAAAGGGAAGACGGCGCCTACTATGTAACAGGACGTGTCTGGGTCCCACTATAGGGCGGTTTACGAGAACTTGTGATGGATGAAGCTCATAAGTCTCGCTACTCGGTACATCCAGGTTCGGATAAAATGTACCACGACATCAGAACTACATACTGGTGGCCTAGTATGAAGGCCCACATTGCAACTTACGTCGGCAAATGTTTGACTTGTGCGAGAGTCAAGACGGAGTACCAGAAACCGTCAGGCCTACTGCAACAACCAAAGATACCACAGTGGAAATGGGAAGAAATTTCCATGGATTTTGTTACTGGCCTGCCTAGATCCCAGCGTGGGAATGATACTATTTGGGTGATCGTTGATCGACTCACAAAGTCTGCTCATTTCTTGGCTATTAAAGAAACGGATAAGTTCTCTACTTTAGCAGACATCTACTTGAAAGAAGTTGTTTTGAGGCACGGAGTGCCAACCTCTATTATTTCGGATCGGGATGCACGATTCACATCAGAACTATGGCAAGCAATGCACAAAGCTTTTGGCTCTCGATTAGACATGAGCACAGCTTATCACCCTCAGACGGATGGGCAGTCTGAGCGCACTATTCAAACTTTAGAAGACTGCGTCGGGCGTGTGTTATCGATTTCGGCAACAGCTGGGAAAAGCATCTCCCTTTGGTGGAGTTCTCATACAATAACAGTTATCACACCAGCATACAAGCCGCTCCATTTGAGGCATTGTACGGGCGTAAATGCCGGTCACTTCTCTGTTGGGTAGAGGTGGGGAATAGTCAGATTACAGGTCCAGAAATGGTAGTTGACGCTACTGAACGAATAGCACAGATACGACAACGCATGGCGGCAGCTCGTGATCGCCAGAAAAGCTACGCTGATAAACGCAGAAAACCACTCGAGTTCCAAGTTGGGGATCGAGTGCTACTCAATGTCTCACCCTGGAAGGGTGTGGTTAGATTTGGTAAATGAGGCAAGCTCAATCCACATTATGTTGGACCGTTCGAAATCACTGAAAGGATAGGCAAAGTAGCCTACAGACTAAACCTACCAGCTGAACTCGGTGCAGTTCACAACGTATTCCACGTGTCGAATCTGAAGAAGTGTCTGTCAGATGAGACCCTCATAGTTCCTTTTAAGGAACTCACTATCGACGAGCGGTTGCAGTTCGTCGAGGAACCAGTTGAAATCACGGACCGGGATGTCAAGGTCCTCAAGAACACTAGAATACCTCTTGTACGAGTTCAACTCCCGTCGTGGCCTAGAGTATACCTGGGAACGAGAAGATCAAATGGAACTCAAGTATCCCCAATTATTCGAAAACCGTGCAACCACTACTGAGGCTGAAGCTACTACTGCAGAATTTCGGGACGAAATTCCAAATCAACGGGGGGATGATGTGACACCCCAGGAAAACCAGTTAAACGATATAACAGGGGGACGAAATTTCTTTCAAGTTGGGGATAATGTGACAACTCGAGTTTCCAAGATTCCATTTCGCATTTATTGCACGTTCATTGTTTGTTTAGTGGTTTATTTGCACAATTAGTTTGCTGTGAAACTGTAACGTTTTGATTCTGTTAAGTATATTGTATTTGAGCATGGTTATGTGTTAATTATGAAAGATTTGTCAAATGTATGAACTTGGTGGTGAAACTGTGAATTATTTTGAGATGGTGTACTTATGTAAAAGATAATACTTGGGGATGTATAGAGTAATTAGTGAAATCCTAATGATTCTTAACCCTAATCATTCACTAATCACCACACAAAAACCAAAACACGTATTTGCATATTCTCTGATTATCTCTGGCAATCATCATCATCATCATTGGCACAAGCTATTCATCACTCTTGATTCCACACTCTAACTAGAATCAATTCAAGGTAATTGTTTATTGATTGTTTGATTGTTCTCAATTCTTGCTTCTTGTGATTCTTGTAAACCCTAAGTTCTTTATATGATATTCTCTGCCTATTTGATTGATTCTGATTATTGAGAAATGAATAAGGTTGTTGTGTAATCAATTGCCTGATGATTTAGATGTTTGACATGTTAAAACTATTTATGATTAATTGGATTACTGCAATACTGATGCAATGAAATTAGGGTTTCATAGTTGTGAAAACGTGAAAAACGTAACTGCTACAACCACAATGAACGTATGACTGATTGTTTGTCTGAGTTTTGTGAATGATATGTTATTGTCTGAGTTTTACATCATGATCACCTGTCCGAACTTTTGACAGATGAATCATTATCCGACTTTTATACATCAAACATATAGTCCGACGTTTATTTCTATAAAACATGATCCGACTTTTAAAAGCATATAGGTGGTCCGAGTTTTATATATGGCATAGGTCCAACTTTTGTTTGTAAACATGCCTGTCCGAGTTTTTTATATATCACACATGAGGTCCGAATTTTTAAATAGAGGAGCATGTCCGACTTTTGTAACAAGGATCCCTTGTCCGAAATTTTTAAGTAGGGAATGCCCTAGTCCGACCTTTGTAAGTGGATTTAGGTCCGACCTTTGGTAACATGATGGATCCGACCTTTTGGACTTGAAGGGTCCGACTTTTAAAACAAATTCATGGGGTCCGAGTTTTGCCTTGTAAGGATATAGTCCGAGCTTTGTGATGAATTATAAGGTCCGAATATTATGCACAAGGGGGATCCGACTTTTTGATGTAACATAAGGGGGGTCCGAGTTTTGTTAAAGGGGAGGGTTGACCGACTTTTGGTGATGAATCGGTCCACTAATAGCATGTACATGTTAGCTAGTTGTCGGCCATGATTGAGGATTTGAATGTGTAGACATGATTGAACACGTGATTGTTGCAGCCAATATAATTGTTAGACAGTCATTGAAGGGATTTCGACCCAATAAGTGATTTCGGCCCAACTGATAGGCCTGTTTAGTGGTTAAACATGTTAAGTTGTTAACCTTGTTAAGTACGTAAACAACTCTGTTAAACATGTAACTATGATTAACCTATTTAACTGAGTTAAGCTTATTAACTCAGTTAACCTTATTAACTCTGCTAGTATGTTAACCTTGTTAAGTGTATTGATGCGATTAACTGTTTGTGTTGCATGATGATTAACTGCCAAACACACTATGTGACATTAGAATATATGTGAATCGTTACGAACCTAAACTGATTGAGTATATGTGCACACTGTAGGACTTGACTGATTTCTTGTGAGCACTTAACTTAGCATACCGAGCAAACCAAGGTGAGTTCACACAGCCAAGGCATGGGGTTCCCAGGGTGGGAATGGGATTGGTTTATTTACTTGTACTTCTCTAGATAATGGAACATAGTGATATGATCCTCGGGTGAGGAAGGTGATTGGTTAAGATACTGCTAGACTAGTGATACTAATAGAACTGATCTTCGCATACACGCCAGGGTTGGCCGCGATAATATGACTGATCTTCGCACACATGCCTAGAAAGGGCTGCGAACTATTCACTAAACTTCGCACAGATGCCAGGTGGCCGCGATACAAATATACCTAGTCTTTTTTTTTGGGTAAAGGGTTACCCCGGTGAATCTATTAAAATGCAACCGCAAATAAGTACAAGTAGTGAGGATGTGTTCCACACTAGTTCATATACAGGACATGCCCCATATATGTAAAACAAACAAAAACCAAATACCTATCACACCCCATAACCTAGTCTACTATACATCATGACAAGACATCTAGTAGACAAAACAATGCAACACACAAAACATAAACCTCAACCACCATCATCAAAGATAAAGTAGCCACAAAATAGCAGCCCCTTCAGACGAAAAGCAGACAGCCTATCCATTAGAGACCTTGGTAGAAGAGGTGCTTGCCCCTGCTTTCAAAGAGAAAGGATGAGTACCCGATGTCATAAATTTACTAGTTTCAGTGTAGACTTCTTCAACCACCTCCTCATCCGATTCCTGCCTGTCACCCGACGGTTTCTTCCCCACTCGACCCACAGTGGTACATCCCTGATTACCATTATCATCCTTCAGAATATCAAACGAGTTAGATGTTGAAACCTGATTCTGCATCGGACTCTTTGAGGACGATTTAGGTTTAGGGTTGACAACTGGCCTGTAAACTACCTTTGGCTTCTGGTTTTTCATATGAAGCCCTTGATTATTAGGTTTTTTCTTTTTGGCTCCTACGACCTGAAAGTCATCATTTTTCTGCTTCTCAGTATCCCCACCCATGTTTACCTGAGGGTTCTTAGGACACGAATTATCATCATGACCAAAAACACAGCAAGAAGAACACCTTAAAGGCTCCCAATCATATTCAATTTTGACTTCCACCTTAGAATAGCCATTACCATCTAAAGATGGAACAATATACCTAGTCTAGAATACATGGAAACTTTCCCTAATCTTCGCATGCATGCCTAGAGGGCCGCGATACGAACTAATATGATACATTGCTTAATGAACGAACACAAGGCTTACTATACTGTTACAATTACTGAACTATAAACTGTGAACTCGCTCAACCAGTTGTTGACTCTCTGTTGCATGCCTTGCAGGACCTTAGGTATATATGGAGCTTGCACAGGGAGGAGCAGGTCGTTGTGGAGCATGGATTCGTGGATGTTTTGTTACACTTTATAACACTTGAATTTATAACATACATTAGGTTTTCATATTATGCTTCCGCTACTTAACTATGTTTGGTTTGAACATCAATTGTATTGAATTGGGTTTTACGAACTACTTTGATTATTATATACTATGTTCAATATGATTGATGTCTTGATCCTGGTCAGTCACGCTCCCAAGCGGTGATACTCCGCAGGTGGATTTTGGGGGTGTGACAGGACATATGCTTACGGTCCGTAAGCAGTGCCCAGTACATCAGAATTGCAGAAACATTGAATCTGGTCATTCCCACTTGTTTCAATGGTTTTGATCCATGATTTTTCATGCTATGGGCTGGTTTGTGTGGAGAACAAGTCCCCCAATCATTCTCTAACACTTGTAAGGCCTAGATCATTCCCTCTTCTCCAAGAAATGATCTTAACGGTTTAGCAAAAACTATATATAGCATGGCCCTCATTCCATTTTCTGCACAATTGGTCTGAGATTTCTCTAAGTGGTTGTCATTGTTCACTACCTACCTGAGAATACTTGGAACCAAATCTATTTGGACCTTTTGTAAGTCCCCTTTCGTTCTTTTATTGCTTTTCGAGTGTGAAAGTCAAACTTTGTTTGACTTTCAGCTTTGACCACGAGATGGTCAACGAGAAGTTCGTTTGAACTTCGCAACGTGAGCGTAATCACGATGGTTATAGTCCTTAGTGACTATACCTACTGATTACCACGTTGACTAGGCGTAGTGACGAGTCGTAGTTTCGGTCAAAATGCGCATTTAAGCGTATTTTGCAACCAAACTACTCTTGGTATCAAAACACTTTGTTTTGATATCAAAAAACTGTTTTCTAACTTAGTTAAGCATGTTATAACATGCTTAGCTCGTCACTTTTAGTTTAGTGCTTGTGTAGGGTCGCAAGGTAAGCGATCTAAACAATCGTTTATACTTTCGAACCCGACCCATTTGGTCGATCATTAGGATCCGACCAAACACATTAGGTGACCATAGTTGTATAGGGAATAACCTTCCAAGGTTATACCTTATGGTCACTTCGTTTAAGTAGTTGTATGATAGGTAGTTTATATGCCTTAGGAAAATGACCAAACTGCCCTTTTTATGCATAATTGATATTTAAGCATATGTAACCCAAACTTTTGTCACTTAACTGATTAGGCAACATTATTAGACTTGTTAAGGCATATAATACTTATCATAGGACTAGTTAGGTGGTCTGAACGCGTTTTACGCGAACGACGCTTTAAACTAGCGTAAGCTACCTAAACGGGTCGTAATGGGTCATAAGCACTTAGGTTAGGTTTCATTTTAGTATGTAGGCTTTGTTAAACCATATCATATGAGTTCCAATACTAATTTGGTTTACGAAACCTCATACTATCCGATCTCCCGATTTAGGTCTGGTTATTTATGTAACCTATATTAGGTGCCATTTGGTTTCCGTGATCCCTCTAGCTTTGCTTGGTTGTTGTTCAAGACTTCTAAACACCCTCAAGTGAGTACATAGTCCCCTCTTTTACTGTTTTTCAAACATTTTGGGGTGAAACACATGTGCCTACTTGTTACTTTCATGTTTTCATGTTTTTATATCATATATTTGCTATGTTCTTTAGCACACTATTAGTACATGATTTCATTTTGTTTTTATGCTATGTATGTCCATTGTGTGCATACTTAGTACATTGTTTGACATTAAATTTTGCTGCATATGCTCATCCAGCATATAGACACATTGAATTACATTTTGAACCGTTGTAACTATTTGGCTATGTGAACCGTTGTAACTATTTGACTATGTGAACCGTTGTAACCATTTAATTATGTGAACCGTTTGTAACTATTGAACCATGTGAACCGTTTGTATCTGTTGATTGACATGAACCATTTGTAACTGTTTGAGCCGTTGGGTTAGGGAAGTTAATAGGTAATGGGGCGGGTGTAATGTGTTAAAAAGCATGGTGGATACGCCGCTGGTACTTCCTATATATAAGTGCTTTTAACACATTATATATCGTTGCGTTATCTAGATCACTTGGGCAATTGTTATCAAAACAAAGTTATATTACAAAGTTTTTCTAACAATATATATATATATATATATATATACTATTCGAGTTTTTATTTCAGAAACGATTTCCAATCTGGGTTAAATTAAACAAATGTTTTGGAGTTAAGAATCATGGCTACGAGATTTTATAAATTATAATCAACTTGATTTGAGTTGGTTAATTATGTCGCAATGCTATACTTTTCAAAATAAGGTTTGTTTTTAAATAAGCATCGCAACATGTAAAACGAGCCATGAGTCTGACACTCACCTAAAACCTATGTACTCGCCGGCATTTTTATGCTGACGTATTTTCACATGTGTTTCAGGTACAATAGTTGATGATAGTTGATGATAATATTTGTGTACGCTCACATAGGGATGGACGAGGCCTTAGTGACTTAATAACAATGAAAGACTATTTGTTTATGTTTTGTGGATGTAATGTAATACATTTGATTTAATAAAACGAAACTATTTATTCCATGGTTGTGAAACAATGATTCTGTTACAACACTCCCCGACGTTTCCGCCACGTTTTGTTGTTTTACGTGGTCGGGGTGTGACAGAAAAGTTGGTAACAGAGCCAATGGTTATAGGGAATTAGGTTATTAGTAATGCTTTGACCTAGATTATAACCTTCCTAGGACCCTAACACAAGTTATCTTTTGTTTAGTTTTAAAACAATAACCGTCACTTATCCTTAAGTGACAACCGCAATAAGAACATAAATTTGAATCTGCTTTGAAAACTAAACATCTGTTCTTGGATGATTTATTATAAGGTTTTGAACCTTCAAAGTTTTCAAGAATTCTCGTCAAAGTTTGGGTCTCATTAATGTGAACACGTGCAAACTGGAAGGGTCGGTGCCTGTACCCTGGGTCTTCTGTCTAAGGCTAGAGTGTTCGTACAAATCCGCAGTATCGGACCAGTCACTCTTACCTGGGAACTCTTGGGGTGAGTGTCCACTTATGGGCGAGCATGTCTTCGTAATACATTATATTGACCCGCTTACTTTGATTAGTCATTGTCTCATTTGTTTGCCTTTGGTAACAAACAAATGGTCACAATCTTCATGCGTTTCATTCTCTTTTGACTATCTTTCGCTTGTTTCCTCCTATGCCTTCCATTATCTTCAAGATGCCTCTTCATCGCAACAACACTCAAATGTCCGAACCAGGTGCTGCAATTACCCAGCGGATAGGCGTCGTACTCCAGAGGACCTTTGATTGAGCTATCACCATGACTCGCTCAGGGATGAAGCCGTATAAGGGAACTGCTCCTTGGTGCAATCAATGTAGCCGTCATCATCCGAATCAAATACCCTGTTTCAAGTGTACCCACGGTGGACGATGGGGACATTTGGTTAAAATGTGCCGCTTTGCAAACCAAAGCAAAGCTGTTACAAATCCTGCTGCTGTTCAAACCTTCAAATTCTACTTCATGTGTCACCTTGGCATATCTAGCGCCTTAACCTCATGAATTTTCTACCTTGTGTATCGACTTAAGCACACCTATTCTATTCTCATAATTAGATCCTTGTGGATGGGTATCGTTCATCGGAGCCCTGAATTGAATTCTTTGTATGATTCAATGCGTACATTACGATTCAATAAGGACAAGCCGAATTCCTATTAAGACTTTCGTATCTTCATAGATAGATTGTTGAACAAGTAATGTATCGGTGATAGATGGGTTGTTTGAAATCTCGAAGCCTGTGGAATTGGAAGCTACGTGGGGATATGGTGGTGGATCTACGGCTGCCAAGATGGACTCCCATGCAAACCCTAGTTCGAGTAACGTGGTCAAGGAAACTCCCAACTTATCTTATGCGGACAAGGTTAAAATACAAACATCGCAGAAAAGAGAGGTTAACTTCCGGAAGTTGGATGCTATAGAGACGGTTCAGGATGCTGATGTGCTTATTCCTCGTGAGGTAATTAAACAGGTCCACGATAAATTTGAGAATGTTTTGTATGGTTATTTTTTGGGCAATCGGTTACCTTTTCCTGTTGTGGAATATTATGCGAAAAATGTGTGGGCTAAGCCTGGATTCTCTAAAATTATGATGAATAAGGATGGTTTCTTTTTCTTTAAGTTTGATTCAAAAGAGGGCATGGCAAAAGTCTTGGGAGGGGGACCATGGTTGATTAGGAAAGTGCCGTTGTTTTTGAATGTCTGGTCTCCGGATGTTAGTCTAAGGAAAGAGGGTATTAAGTCAATCCCAGTATGGGTTAAGATGTATAATGTTCCGATTGCTATTTATACGGATAATGGCTTGAGTTTGTTGGCTTCTAAGATTGGAACCCCGAAAAGATTAGATGGGTACACGGCGGATATGTGCGCAGATAACTGGGGAAGGAACAGTTTTGCAAGGGCTCTAATTGAAATTGATGCGGAGAATGAGCTAAAAGATCATATAATTGTTGCTATTCCGAAATTGGAGGGAGAGGGATACATCACAGAAAAGGTGAAAGTGGAGTACGAATGGAAGCCTCAGCGATGCTCTTTGTGTTGTATCTTTGGCCATAACAATCAGACATGTTCCAAGAATGTTCAAAATAAAGCTAAACAGGTAGTTGTTGATGAGGAGGGGTTTATTACTGATAACAGGAAGGTGGCGAGAGTGGGTATGATGCAGAAAAGACAAAAGCCAAAATTTATTTACAAACCTAAGGTGAACAAATCAGGGCCGAGCACGTCAGGTACTAAGGAGGGTAATGTTAACGATCTGGAAAATCAAAGGGTGAAGACTCGAAACTCGTTTGATGTTTTGTCAAAGGGGGATGGGGATTCGGAAGTTGGTACTATATGGATGGTTAATGAGGTTAGAGCTGGTGAAAAAAAAGGTAATGGCGCAAGTTCTCGAGTAGAGGAAGAGGTTGTGGAAACTATTCCGACTGAGATGGCTGAGTTTATGCGGCATGACCAATGTAAGTATTCTGAGGGGGCGAGCACTCCCGGGCATAATGGTCTTAATGGATAGTATAGCCTCATGGAATATAAGGGGTTTGAACCGACCCCTGAAACAAAGTGAGGTTCGTACACTGGTTACTGAAAATAACTTAAATGTTTGTGCTTTACTTGAGTCTCATGTGGATATTTCGAAGCTTGACAAGGTGTGTAAGGGTGTGTTTAGGTCTTGGAGTTGGACGTCTAATGGAGCCTTATGTAATCGCGGTACAAGGATCATTTTAGGTTGGAACGCTGATGTGGTTGATGTTATGGTTGTGTCCCAAACGGACCAAGTTATACATGCTCAGGTGTACCCTAAAGCTGATAATAATTCGTTCTTTGTTTCCTTTGTTTATGCGGAGAACAAATACCAGGATAGAAGACCTCTATGGAATAATCTGTGTATGCATAAGGGGTTATGCCATAATAAGCCGTGGGTTCTAATGGGGGATTTCAATACTGCTTTACGTGTTGAGGATTCGTTGTATGGGCCGTCTACTCACTCGATTGGTATGAAGGAGTTCCATGAATGTGTTCAATACACGGAATTGGTAGATATTAATGGTCATGGGCTGCATTACACGTGGAATCAAAAACCAAAGAATGGTATTGGGTTACTTAAAAAAATTGATCGTGTGATGGGGAATATGAAATTTTTAGAGATTTTTTCGGAAGCTTATGTTTTTTATCACCCATTCCGGATTTCGGATCATACTCCATGCATCCTCAAGATGGCTACTTCGGTAAAGTCTAAGCCCAAACCTTTTAAATTTGCTAACTTTATCACGGCTAAGCCGGAGTTCAGGGAAGTTGTAGAACGGGAATGGATCAAGAAGGTTGATGGGGTTAGCATGTTTGCGGTCACTAAGAAGCTTAGAGATATGAAGCCGTACATGCGTAAAATTCTGTTTGACCAGGGTAATTTGCATAAGAGAGTTGCTGATTTAAGGAAGAATCTAGATGATATCCAAACTCTGATTGATAGAAATCCGCTAGATGTTAATCTTCGGGACAGGGAAGCGAAGTGCCTAAAGGAATTCCAAACTGCCGCGTATGATGAAGAGTGTTTTCTTAAGCAAAAAGCAAAGGTGGAATGGTTGTGTGCTGGTGATTATAATACTAAGTTTTTTCACAATATGGTGAAATGCAGAAATGCCAGAAGTAAAATCCACTCGATTCGGGATGTTAATGGAAACCGTTATGAGGGTCAGGGTGCATTGGATGCTCTGGTTACTCATTATGCAAACTTTTTGGGTACGGAGGATCAGGTGGAGAGTATAAATCTGGAGGATATATGTATAAACACGATTAGTGCTGATGTTGCGGGCAATATGGTTCGACAAGTCACTAGGGAGGAGATCAAAAATGCTATGTTTAATATTGGAGAGAACAAAGCTCCAAGCCCTGGTGGGTATACTTCAACGTTCTTCAAGAAGTCATGGGAAATTGTGGGTGATGAGGTCTCGTCGGCGGTATTGCAATTCTTTGAAAATGGTAAGCTGCTAAAACAATTAAACCACACTATTTTGGCACTTGTTCCTAAGGTTGAGACTCCGGATTCGGTTATGGATTACCGTCCGATATCGTGCTGCAATGTGTTGTATAAATGCATAAGCAAGATCATAACGGATAGAATAAAGGGTAGCTTGGAGAAATTGGTCAGTATTAACCAATCTGCCTTTGTTCCTGGTAGGAAAATATCGGATAACATTCTGTTAACACAGGAAGTGATGCATAACTACCATAGGAACAAAGGTCCAGCGAGATGTGCTTTCAAGATAGATATTCAGAACGCGTATGATACGGTTAGCTGGTCATTTTTGGAGAACGTGCTCAATTGTTTTGGGTTTCACCATAAAATGGTTATGTGGGTTATGGCTTGTGTTACCACTACGTCGTTTTCGGTTAGTATTAACGGCAATCTTCATGGGTACTTTAGAGGGAAGCGGGGGTTGAGGCAAGGCGATCCTATGTCGCCATACCTCTTCACTTTAGTTATGGAAGTGTTATCTTTATTGCTTCAGCATACGGCCAAGTCTAGTGTTGGTTTCAAGTACCATGCAAAGTGTGCAAAACGACAGATAATTAACGTTTCGTTTGCTGATGATCTTTTTATTTTTGTCCAAGGAGATGTAGGGTCGGTTGGAAAGGTCAAGCTAGCCCTTGAGCGCTTCACTAGTATTTCTGGTTTAGTTCCGAGTCCTGCTAAAAGTACGGTTTATTTTTGTAATGTGCCGCGAAATGTCAGACAGGATATTCTCAGGCTGATGCCGTTTCAGGAAGGTTCATTGCCGGTTAGATACTTGGGGGTTCCGCTGATTACCACTAAGCTGATTTTTAAAGACTGCAAACCCCTAGTTGATCGGATGGAAAAAAAGATTGATAGTTGGCTGAATAAGTCATTGTCTTTTGCGGGTAGGTTGCAACTCGTTAATTCTATGTTAGCGTCCATGCACATATATTGGGCCTCGGTCTTTATTATTCCTGCTCGGGTGATTCATGATTTAGAGAAGTTTATGAGAAGATTCTTGTGGAATGGGGGGTCTCAAGGCAGGGCTAAAGCTAAAGTAGCCTGGTCGGATATTTGCTTGCCTAAGGAGGAAGGGGGTCTAGGCATTCGGAGTATATCGGATGTTAATAAGGCGCTTATGACTAACCATATCTGGAGTATTATAACAAAAAGGAAGTCTCTTTGGGTAGATTGGATTTACTCGTATAAGCTGAAAGACCGAAGTTTTTGGGATGTCCAGGCTCGAGGGAGTATCAGTTGGGGATGGAGGAAACTCCTATCTATTCGTAATGTGGTTCGGCCGTACATATGGAAGTCAATCCGGAGTGGGAATCAAACCAATGTGTGGAGTGATAACTGGTGCCAGCTTAGTCCGCTCTCGTTTATTACGCCAAGACGTATCAATAATGCAGGTTTTTCCAATTCTTCGTCGCTGGCTGACTTGATTCATGATGGGCAATGGAAATGGCCGCAGGCATGGTATGACATTTATCCAGTCTTAATTGGGTTAAATGTACCACAGTTGATGAGTGAGGTGGAGGATCGTACAGTATGGAAAGATTTAGGGGGTAACAAGTGTCATTTTCGGTCACTTGAGGTATGGAATGTTATTCGACATCATGAGAGCCCGGTTGCATGGGTTAACGGAGTTTGGTTTTCTCAATGTATACCAAGACACTCATTCCACCTATGGTTGGTTATCAAGAACAAGCTAAAGACGCAGGATCGGTTGGCTGTGTGGGAGGTGGGAAGTGCGACCAATCTTAACCTTATGTGTTGTCCCTTATGTAGGTACAATCGTGATTCAAGAGACCATCTTTTCTTCCAATGTCCGTTTTCTTCGAATGTGTGGAAGGAGATCAAGCTGATGGGGTCGCTAGACAACGTGGACGATTCATGGCAATCTATCATGGAGTGGATGGCTCAGAAGGCAACATCTAAAAAGACAGAACACATTGTGTGCAAGCTCCTAATTGCTGCGGCTGTTTATTTCATTTGGCAAGAGAGAAATAATTGCCTGTTTTCTAATGCTAATGCAAGTGTTACATCCGTGGTTGAGAGGATTAAACAGACGGTCAGGTTACGACTGATGGGATTTGAGTTTAGAGGTAACTGCAAAGTTCATGAGTTGCTGGAAAAGTGGAAGATCGCAAGCAGCGAAAAGGAGGATGAACCGGGTTAGAGTCTAGCATGAGGATGTCATAATTCTTGTGTGTGTAGTTGGGCCGTGTGTTTTTCTTTGTTTTCGGGCTGTTTATTCTTGTACGTTATTTTCATAACTGGGTTGTATTTTGTTTGTTCCTAGGCTTCGGTTTGTGAAGCCTAGTTGGTGTGTCACTCTGGCATGCCGTTGTTCTGATTTGGTATTTATAAAATTCACCTGGGGTAACCCTTTACCCAAAAAAAAAGAAAAAAAAAAGATTGTTGAAAATGATTAAAGTGTCAAATGAAATCCACGGATTGGATTCCTGGTATGCTTTAATTATCCGTTTCCAAAGATAACAAATCAAAGTTAAGTTAATCAATTATGTGATTATGTGATTCCTTTTATGTCTTGTGTTTTTGTGTGATCCAAATTTTTGTTATCCAGATCCTCGTAGAATCTTCCATATCTTCGTATAAGGGATTCATAGTAGGATATTCAAAAGTACTATCTTAAATCTTTAATGGACTTCTACGTTGGAGTTAATGTCACACCCCCAAAATCCACCCGCGGAGTATCACCCGCTTGGGAGCGTGACTGACCAGGATCAAGCCACCAATCATATTGAACATACAAGTATTAAATAAAAGTGTTTGTAATTCAACCAAACCAATATGAAAGGTGTTTAAAAAACATAAGTGCAATATCAATGTTTAGCGGAAGCATATGAGTAAAAGCCCAACATAAATAAAGTATGAAATGTCATAATGTTTAACTAAAGCATTCACGATCCTTGTCCACAACGACCGCGCCTCCCAGTGCAAGCTCCATGTATACCTAACGACTTGCAAGGCATGTAACAGAGAGTCAATAACTAGTTGAGCGAGTTCACAGTAAGTAAGTTCGTAAAAGTAAGTTCGTTTCGTGACATGTGGCTCTACTGGGCCGATAGTATGTTCTATTAGTGGGGGCTTCCCATAGTTGCACATACACTAGACTGATTGTAACCATAAGTGTTCTTCTTAACCAAAGAACAATAGTACGTACAAAGTTTACGTAGGTTTTACGTAAGTGTCCTTCACAAACCGAGGACAGTGGTGCGCGGGGGTTTACGTAGGTTTTACGTAAGTGCCTGACACAACCCGAGGCAGTAGGGAGTATAAGTTTACGTAGGTTTTACGTAAGTGTCCTTCGCAACCTGAGGACAGTGGTGACTACAAGTATACGTAGGTTTTACATATGTATCCTGCGCATCCGAGGACGATGGTAGATAGTCTAGTAACAGTGTAAGTACAATCCTATTCCTTCAATCCCATTCCCAAACCCCGGGAATCCCATGCCTTGGTAAGAGTGTGAACTCACCTTGGTTTGCTCGGTATGTTATTGCTTCTAATGTAAATAAATGATTAGGTCCGTTACACACGACCTAGGGTACATTGCACATAAACTCGATGTAAGTGTTTACGTTAAATTAGGGTTTACTATTCCTTGATGTCCAAACAACTGTGATTCGTGTGATAATTGTGTACAGAACGACATGGCATAGTTTGTTTATACATACAGTATCATCCAGTAACATACAGTATCATATAGTCACGTATAGTAGCATACAGTGGCATACAGTAGCATGTTGTTCCTCATACAGGGTTTTGAACTTGGCTTCATAAATAACTCAGATCTCTAGTGTTAACATCAGTCTCAAACACTGGTGTTTACAAGTAAACTCGGATCATACATCACTTATAAACTCAGACATGCATTCAATTAAGTGTAAAACTCGGACCATGTTTCCATTTCATAAGGTCGGACCTGGTTTCATCAATTAAGTTCGGACCTTGCATAACATCACAGAAGTCGGACAAGGTAACATCACAAAAGTCGGACAAGGTAACATCACAAAGGTCGGACCATTACCCTTTAATGAACTCGGACAAACATCCCCTTTAACAAACTCGGACACCACACAATGTCATAAAATTCGGACCCTTTCAAGCATATAAAGTCGGACCCTTACAAGCATATAAAACTCAGACCCCTTTCAAGCATATAAAATTCGGACCCTTACTAGCATATAAAATTCGGACCCTTATGCGTGCTTGTATATAAATTCGGACCATGTATGTTTGTTAAAACTCAGACTATGTTTCATTCACAAAACTCAGACACTTAACTCCGAGTTACAACATACGTGATTTCCAAAACCTAATCACAGTTTCCAATGGAACAGTTACACTTACGATCAAGAAACCCTAATTTCATACATATTCATTGTAGTAATCTAATCATCAATCAAACATCTCTATCATAACAGGCATCTTAGTGTCAGGCAAGTGATTACACAACTAATCATATCCATTTCACAATAATCAGAATCAATCAATAAACACAGAACTATTGTATGTAGAACTAGGGTTTTGCATGAATCTCCGAGCCCGGATGGGTTCTCATCAGCCTTCTTTAAAAACGCTTGGCCGATTATTGGGCATGATGTATCGATGGCGATCTTGGATTTTTTCTCTACGGGTAAAATGCTTCGTCAGCTCAATCACACTCTTATTGCTCTCATCCCAAAGACGGCTACGCCAGCTAGTGTTACGGATTATCGGCCGATTGCTTGTTGTAACGTGCTTTATAAATGCATTAGTAAGATTATTGCTGATCGCATTAAAATGGCGCTAGATGGGATTGTTCGTGTGAATCAATCCTCTTTTGTTCCAGGCAGGAAAATTTCGGATAATATTCTCCTAACCCAAGAGTTAATGCACAACTATCATAGGAACTCGGGCCCCCCCTAGATGTGCTTTCAAAGTGGATATCCAGAAAGCGTATGACACGGTTGACTCTAAATTCTTAAAGGATATTCTGCTAGGGTTTGGTTTCAATGCTCGGATGGTGGATTGGATTATGATTTGTGTGGGTACGCCGTCGTTCTCAGTGTGTATTAATGGCAATGTGCATGGTTACTTTAGAGGTAAGAGTGGGTTAAGGCAAGGAGATCCGTTATCCCCTTACCTCTTCACGCTGGTTATGGAAGTTCTGACAACCATTTTGAAACGCGAGACATCTCTTGATTCTTCATTCAGATTTCATAAAAGGTGTGAACGTCAGCGAATTATTAATCTGTGTTTTGCAGATTACTTGTTCATTTTTGCTAGAGGGGATTTGGATTCAGCCAAGTGCATTATGCTTTCGCTATCTAAGTTTACTAAAATGTCAGGTTTGATTCCTAGTATTCAGAAGAGTACGGTTTTCTTTTGCAATGTAGCTAGTAATGTAAAGAATGCGATTCTGAATGTGCTGCCGTTTGTGGAGGGTTCGTTACCGGTTAAATATTTGGGTGTCCCCTTAGTATCCACGAGACTTCTGTACAAGGATTGTAGTATCCTTGTGGAGAGATTGGAGAAGCGTATTATGAATTGGCGGAATAAAATGCTGTCATTCGCAGGGAGATTACAGTTAGTTCTGTTAGTTCTTTCCTCGATGCACATTTATTGGGCTTCCGTTTTTATTTTGCCAACTCGGGTGATTCACGATTTGGAGGCGAGAATGAGGAATTTTTTATGGACTCAGGATGTTTCGTTCCAAAGAGGGAAGGCTAAGGTTTCATGGAAATCTGTTTGTCTTCCTAAATTTGAAGGTGGGCAGGGTATTAGACGGATTGGAGATGTCAACAAGGCTCTTATGGCAACTCATATTTGGAGCATTCTCACTAAACGTAAGTCGCTTTGGGTTGACTGGGTGTATGATTACAGGTTGAAAGGCAAGAGTTTTTGGGTATGTAAAATGCCTGCTAATTGTAGCTGGAGTTGGCGAAAGCTCCTTCAGCTAAGGCCTTTGATGCGGGATCATTTCAGGGTTCAAATCGGGGATGGGAGAATGACTTCAGCCTGGTATGATTCGTGGTCCGATGTGGGGCCGCTGGGCAATTTCATTTCTCCTAGGAGAATAACAAATGCAGGGTTTCGTTTGGAGGACTCAGTTGCGGACGTTTATGATAATGGGGAGTGGCTATGGCCAGCCGCGTGGCGGGATATCCTTCCGGTCCTTATACAACTTGATCCGATCCAGTTAAGTCCTAATAAAAGAGATACAATCAAATGGAAGGATGGGAATACGATGTTGGAGGTATCTGCTTCGAATATGTGGCAAACGGTTCGACATAATGAAGCGGAAGTGGATTGGAGCAAGTTAGTTTGGTGTGCTAAATGTATTCCTAGGCATGCGTTTCTCATGTGGCTGATTATGAGGAAGAAATTGCTAACCCAAGACATTATTCTACAGTGGGATTTATCTCGCAGGAAGAATATGAATATGATGTGTTGCTTGCTTTGTTATGAGAATCATGATTCTCACAATCACTTATTTTTTGAGTGCAAGTGCTCATCGAAAATATGGAGTACGGTTAGGCAAAAAGTAGGAATGGAAGATGTTGATCCAAAGTGGGATGATGTGGTGGGATGGCTTTTAATGCGTGTTAACTCCAAAGCGGCCGGTATGTATGTCAGCAGGATTTTAGTAGCGGCTACTGCTTATTTTATTTGGCAAGAAAGAAACTCTAGATTATTCAAGAATCATTTAAGACCTCCAGAGCAATTGTGTCAAGTAATATTGGATACGGTTCGGTATAAACTCATGGGAGTTCGGTTGAAGAGAACTGATAGAGTGGCAAGGCTGTTGCAGGATTGGGATATTCGTGATGATGGATTCGAAGGTGGCTGATTAGAGACTCGAAGTAGAGATTCTAGTTCCTTAGACTAGTGGTTGTTTTTTGGTTTCTTGTATTGTATTTGCTTTTGCTGGTAAACTTTCATGAGGCATGTCTCATGATTGAACTAGTGTAGGCTCTCTTCACTACTTGTTTTATTTTGGTTGTGAATATATAAAATCACCGGGGTAACCCTTTACCCAAAAAGAAAGGATTAACAACAAACAATCATTAAATCATTAAACATTTACCTTAGATTGATTCTAGATGGATTGGGAGATCAAGATTGATGCAAGAGAACTTGTGTAGCCAAAAACGATAGCCAAGAATGATGAGAGGAATGGTTGTAGTGAGGATGAATTGAAATGCCATATGATGAAAATTAGTGAGAATGATTAGGGTTAACGGTTTTGTTTTATTTTCACTATTAACACTAAACACCCTTAAGTATTATCTATTACATAATACATGCACAAGACATACAATTTACAGTTTCATCACCAAATTCATGTATTTGTCAAATCATTCGTAAAACTTTATCAAATCAAAACATATATAGTTACAAAGCAACAAATTGTGTAAGTAAGCAACTAGACAAACAGTGAACGTGCAATAAATGCGAAAGTGGAATCTCGGAAACTCGAGTTGTCACATTATCCCCTACTTGAAAGAAATTTCGTATACTGAGGAAGCTAGGTAAGTTGCATCGTTTGCTGGTTTTCCTGGGGTGTCACATCATCCCCCCGTTGATTTGGAATTTCATCCCGAAATTCTGTAGTAGCTTCAGCCTCAGTAGTGGTTGCACGGTTTTCGAATAACGGGGGATACTTGAGTTTCATTTGGTCTTCTCGTTCCCAGGTGAACTCTGGGCCACGACGGGAGTTCCAACGAACTCGTACAAGAGGTATTCTAGTGTTCTTGAGGACCTTAACATCCCGGTCTGTGATTTCAACAGGTTCCTCGACGAAATGCAACTATTCGTCGATAGTGAGTTCCTTCAAGGGAACTATGAGGGTCTCATCTGACAGACACTTCTTCAGATTCGACACGTGGAAAACGTTATGAAATGCACCGAGTTCAGCTAGTAGGTTCAGTCTATAGGCTACTTTGCCTATTCTTTCAGTGATTTCGAACGGTCCAACATACCGCGGATTGAGCTTGCCTCGTTTACCAATACGAACCACACCCTTCCAGGGTGAGACTTTGAGTAGCACTCGATCCCCAACTTGGAACTCGAGCGGTTTCCTGCGCTTATCAGCGTAACTTTTCTGACGGTCATGAGTTGCCGTCATGCGTTGTCGTATCTGTGCAATCCGTTCAGTAGCATCAACTACCATTTCTGGACCTGTGATTTGACTATCCCCCACCTCTGCCCAACAGAGAGGTGACCGACATTTACGTCCGTACAATGCCTCGAATGGAGCGGCCTGAATGCTAGTGTGGTAACTGTTATTGTACGAAAACTCCACTAACGGGAGATGTTTTTCCCAGCTGTTGCCGAAATCGATAACACATGCCTGAAGCATGTCTTCAAGAGTTTGAATAGTGCGCTCAGACTGCCCATCCGTCTGAGGGTGATAAGCTATGCTCATGTCTAATCGAGTGCCAAAATATTTGTGCATTGCTTGCCATAGTTCTGAAGTGAATCATGCATCACGATCAGAGATAATAGAGATTGGCACTCTGTGCCTCGAAACAACTTCCTTCACGACATCTGCTAAGGTGGAGAACTTATCCGTTTCTTTGATAGCCAAGAAATGAGCAGACTTTGTGAGTCGATCTACGATCACCTAAATAGTATCATTCCCATGCTGGGATCTAGGCAGACCAGTAACAAAATCCATGGAAATTTCTTCCCATTTCCACTGTGGTATCTTGGGTTGCTGAAGTAGGCCTGATGGTTTCTAGTACTCCGTCTTGACCCTCGCACAGGTCAAACACTTGCCGACGTAAGTTGCTATGTGGGCCTTCATGCTAGGCCACCAATATGTAGTTCTGAGATCGTGGTACATTTTATCCGAACCTGGATGTACCGAGTAGCGGGACCTATGTGCTTCATCCATTACAAGTTCTCGTAAACAGCCATATAGTGGGACCCAAATACGCCCCGTTACGTAGTAGGCGCCGTCTTCCTTCTGTTCTAATCGTTGCCTTGAGCCACGTAAGGCTTCAGCCCTTACGTTTTCTGGTTTCAATGCTTCTACCTGAGCATCTCGTATCTGTGGAGGAAGACTAGACTGAATAGTAAGCTGTAGTGCTCGCACGCGCCTAGGTAAAGTATCTTTTCGACTGAGAGCGTCAGCCACAACATTGACTTTGCTTGGATGGTACTTGATGGCACATTCATAATCATTCAGCAGCTCGACCCATCGTCGCTGACACATGTTTAATTCCTTCTTCTTGAAGATATGCTCGAGACTCCTGTGATCGGTGTAGATAGTGCACTTGGTACCGTACAGGTAGTGTCGCCATATCTTAAGCCCGAAAACAACAGCTCCCAGCTCTAAATTGTGCATCGTGTAGTTCCGTTCATGAACTTTAAGTTGCCGCGAAGCGTAGGCAATGACTTTATCCCTTTGCATCAATACACAACCAAGACCCTGAATTGACGCGTCGCAATAGACCACAAAATCGTCTGTGCCCTCTGGCAATGAGAGAATAGGTGCGCTGCAGAGCCTATCCTTTAGGTATTGAAAAGTCGTTTCTTGTGTATTACCCCAATGATAGGTAACACCTTTCTGTGACAGCAATGTAAGCGGCTGTGCGATCTCCGAGAAGTCTTTGATGAACCACCTGTAATAACCCGCCAAACCCAAGAATTGGTGTATTTCCATTGGTGTACGCAGTGCAGGCCAGTTCCTGATTGAATCCACCTTGGATGGATCAACATGGATCCCATCCTTGTTTACGACGTGGCCTAGAAAGTGGACTTCACGAAGCCAGAAATCGCATTTTGAAAACTTAGCGTACAGTTGTTCCTTTCGAAGAAGTTCCAAGATAAGTCGTAGATGCTGCTCGTGTTCCTCCTGACTCTTGGAATAGATCAGGATGTCGTCGATGAAAACAATGACGAACTTGTCTAGATAAGGCTTGCACACTATGTTCATAAGATCCATGAAGACTGCCGGTGTGTTTGTTAGCCCGAATGGCATGACTAGAAACTCGTAGTGGCCGTAGCGAGTTCTGAATGCTGTCTTAGAGACGTCCTCATCCCGGACTCTCAGCTGATGGTAACCTGACCTTGGATCAATCTTGGAGTAGTAGCTCGACCCCTGCAACTGGTCGAATAAGTCATCAATATGTGGTAGAGGATAGCGGTTCTTCACTGTCACCTTGTTCAGTCCGCGGTAATCTATGCACATCCTGAAAGTTCCATCTTTCTTCTTCACAAACAGTACTGGAGCTCCCCAAGGCGAAGAGCTAGGACGAATAAAGCCCTTATCCAAGAGCTCTTGTAGTTGCTTTGACAGTTCTTCCAGTTCAGTTGGAGCTAAACGATACGGTGCGCGAGCTATAGGTGCTGCACCTGGAGCTAGCTCGATTTGAAACTCGACCTGGCGATGAGGCGGTAGACCAGGTAAATCTTCAGGAAACACTTGAGGAAAATCGCGTACAACTGGGATATCCTCTATTCTTTTCTCTTTCGTTGACGCATCAGTAACAAGTGCCAAAATGGCAGTGTGACCCTTTCATATTCATTTCTGGGCCTTCAGGAAGGAGATGATGCCAACCACAGCACCACTCTTGTCGCCTTGAACTTCGAGAGGTTCTTTACCAGGACGGGGAATATGAATGATCTTCTCCTTACATAGGATCTCTGCTTGCTGTTTGGATAACCAATCCATACCAATGACGATGTCGAAACTGCCTAGAATTATAGGAATGAGGTCGATGGAGAAAGTCTGACCAGCGAGGATAAGATTACAACCCTGAACTATGTGTGTGGCCTCTAGACTTTTAGCATTAGCTAACTCTACGACATGTTTGGTGTTTAGGGGAGTTCGTGCACGTTTTAACATTTGGCTAACTTTCAAAGACACATAACTTGTATCCGCACCCGAATCAAACAATACAGTAGCATAAAAGTCGTTAAGAAAAAACTTACCCATAACTACGTTGGGATCATTCCTGGCATCTCCCTGCCCCAGCACAAATACTTGTCCCCTAGCTTCGTTGTCGTTGTTGTTCCTACCATTGTTGTTTCCGTTGCCTTGGTTATTGTTGTTGTTGTTGTTGTTCTGGTTTCGGTTTAACTGAGGGAAGTGTCTTTTGAAGTGACCTTCAGCACCATAATGAAAACATCCATTGTTGCCCTGTTGCTGATTCTGCTGTGGTTGCTGTTGTTGCTGATTCTGATTCGTAGGCCGCGGGCTCCTACAATCCTTGTCCTCATGACCCATCTTGAGACACCTCTGGCAACGACCCTTGTTGCACTGGCCACTGTGGTGTCTGTTACAATTGTTACATCTTGGAAGGTTCCCTCGATAACCACCCTGCCTGTGACTGTCCGAAGATTGCTGAATAGGGCTCTGATAGTTGTCAGTCTTTCGTTGCTGAACCTGAGACTGAACTGAAGCTGATCCCTTGCTGGAATCCCCCTCCCATTTTCTCTTGTTGTCACTGGGAGTAGCAGGAGTAGCTGAAGTGGTAGCGGTGGCAGTAGCGCTGATACGTTTAGGCAGCTTGTTCTGTTCCACTGCCTGATCCGTGAGGCGATGAGCAAGGCGTTGAATAGCCTGGATATTGTCAAGATTAGCCGATGTCACATGGCTCTGAATTTGTGGTGCCAACCCTTTGAGATACAACTCAATACGTCTAATAGGAGGGTCCACCATAGGTGGACACAGAACGGCCAGCTCTCTTGACCTTTTAGTATATGCCTCAATTTCCGACCCAGTCATATTCAAATGAAAGAACTCCACTTCTAACTAGTGGATGTCGTCGCGTGTGCAGTATTCCCGTTTAATCAGCTCCTTGAATCCTTCCAAGGAGTGGCGTTAGCAGCTGCCAATCCTAAAAGTTGGACTTGCGCATTCCACCAAGTCAGCGCGATTCCTTCCAGTGTGCCAGTGGCATACTTCACCTTGCGAGCCTCAGGGCATTCACACATTTCAAACACAGAACGTGCTCCCTCCAATGGAGGAGTCCCACTGCTCCCTCCATGCCACTGAACGTGCTTGGACGACAATCCATGAAATTCTTGAAAGTGCAAACAGGTGGCTGAGCGTGTTGACCTGTTGTGTATATAAGAATAGGACAAGGTTAAACACAAGAGTTGGTTTAGGAATGTAGGATCTAAAGATCCTAGTGTGAGTTACGACTGCATGGTATACCTCCTGCTTGTGCGGCTGCAAGTGCCGCAGCAACTTGTTCGTTGATAAGAGCCGTCAGCTGGGCTTGTGTCAAGTTAATACGTCCAGCCATGATCTTCATAGCAAATGTAACATAAGTGAGAGTGTGTTCGCAAATAGTGCGATGACAGAAGAAAGTAAGTACACAAGTGTTCTCAAGCAATAACGAACAGCAGGCAATGTATTCTAACATACCACGAGCAAAGTTCTATGTAATTCTAGCATGTAGGCAATAAACATAAACCATCTTACCTAGGATGTTGAGTCTTGCACGTGGAGCGAGGCGTCGTTGTGGATCGTTGAGAACTGTACTGGTTATAGTCTGGTTTTAATAAAAACGTTTTTCCCTTATTAAAACCAAGTTGTCTATAACCAATGGCTCCGATACCAATCTGTCACACCCCCAAAATCCACCCGCGGAGTATCACCGCTTGGGAGCGTGACTGACCAGGATCAAGCCACCAATCATATTGAACATACAAGTATTAAATAAAAGTGTTTGTAATTCAACCAAACCAGTATGAAAGGTGTTTAAAAAACATAAGTGCAATATCAATGTTTAGCGGAAGCATATGAGTAAAAACCCAACATAAATAAAGTATGAAATGTCATAATGTTTAACTAAAGCATTCACGATCCTTGTCCACAACGACCGCGCCTCCCAGTGCAAGCTCCATGTATACCTAACGACTTGCAAGGCATGTAACAGAGAGTCAACAACTAGTTGAGCGAGTTCACAGTAAGTAAGTTCGTAAAAGTAAGTTCGTTTCGTGACATGTGGCGATGACAGTGGGCGATGACAGAAAAGAGTAACGTAAGTGAGAGTGGTTCGCGAGTAGGGCGATGACAGAAAAGAGTAAGCACGTAGGGATTCTCATGTAATAGTGTCATGTGTATCTAAGCGCAATACGAGCAAAGTTCTACATAGTTCTAGCATACCGGCAATAAACATAAACCATATTACCTAGGATGTCGAGCCTTGCACGTGGAGCGAAGCGTCGTTGTGGATCGTTAGAGCACTGTTCTGGTTATAGTCCGGTTTTAATAAAACGTTTTCCCCATATTAAAACCAAGTTCTCTATAACCAATGGCTCTGATACCAATCTGTCACACCCCCAAAATCCACCCGCGGAGTATCACCGCTTGGAGGCGTGACATGACCAGGATCAAGCCACCAATTATATCAAACATAGCATTTAATAATAATCATTGACATAATTGATGTTCAAAACCAAACATTGTATATGTAGCGGAAGCATTAAATGTAAAACCCAAAACATAAGTATCAATGTGTGAATGTAAAAGTATTTAATAAGCATTCACGTGTTCTTGTCCACAACGACCCGCTTCTCCTCTGGTGCAAGCTCCAAGTATACCTAAGGTCCTGCAAGGCATGCAGCAAATAATCAACAAACTAGTTGAGCGAGTTCACAGAAAGTAAGTTCATAACAGTAATGCGTAAGTTCATCTAGTGGGGGCTTCCCATACAAGTATATACTATTTGTGAGGGATTCTCACGTTTATCCTTAACAATGGGGGATTCCCATTATAGTACTTACTAGACTAGTGCAACCATGTGTTCTTCTTAAACCGAGAACAGGAATACGTACAGGGTCACACAGGATTTACGTGACGTGCCCTTCCCCGAGGACAGTGGTACGCGTGGGGGCTACGCAGGATTTACGCAGCGTGTCCTTCCGACCCGGAAGACAGATGATGGTATTGGGTTACGTAGGATTTACGTAACGTGTCCTCCCGACCCGGGAGACAAATGGCAATTACTGGGTTACGCAGGATTTACGTAACGTGTCCTGACTATCCTGAGGACGATGGTCTATAGTCTAGTGAATGCGTAAGTACGAGTATCATTCCATATCAACATTTCCAACCCAATTCCCAACCCGGGAATCCCATGCCTTGGCTGTGTGAACTCACCTTGGTTTGCTCGGCAGATACACAAAGAGTATAGATAAGCTAGTAAATGGTCAATCACGTCCTAGCATGGTTGTAATACAAGTCAGGTTTTGACTAAGATAATGCACGTATACATCATAGCAAACATGTATAGGTCATGGCAACACTTAACAATCAAGTAACGAAATCAAGAAGCCCAATTAATCATCACAGATCAATTACACCTACTCGGCCCAATAAATGACATTGTGCGATTCTTACGGATTGTGCGAGTAGGATTTGGGCTTGAGGACCAACCGTTAAACGGTTTCACTCTTTGTGCGACTGAACATGTTTTGTGCGTTCCATTTGGGTTGTGCGACCCGTCCAGCCCAACCCAGCATACCCTCGGCCCAAATAGTGACACATAACAGTTTGAACATTCACGGCCCAATCATTTATCATACAAATTGTGCGATCCAGTTCATGTTGTGCAACCGGATTCAATTAGTCCAACAATACTGCCCAGCCCAAATATAACCTACGGCCCAAAATAACACGAAATGACGTTGTGCGATCCAGCTGATCTTGTACGATTCAGCTGGGTTGTGCGATCCAAGGTGGTCCGGCCCATACAGCTTGTGCGATAGGCGTCTTGGGCTGTCCGGCCCAACATACAGCCTTGTGCGATTGGTTCAGCTTGTGTGATCGGACCAGTTTGTGCGAGTGGCTTGTGTGATTCGGCCTAGTTGTGCGATTGATTAACAACTTCCATAAATCAAGCAATCAGTTACAATAGTCAATCAATTACCAAGTTTAACATTCTATCAATTAACATAATCCCTACAATTCGGTTAACCAACTATAGATCAAACATAGCAATTTCATCAAGAACTCTTATGAACCCTAATCCCATCAACATGAACGTCATTCAAATGTTTGAACATATAGTTTATTTTCGTGTTCTAGATCCCGAATCATCAACAACAGTCCATCTGATTCTTATCATGCACTAGCCGATTCATGTAATTACACAACCGATTAACAAGCATGCGATTTGCAATGATCTTAACAACATTTGACAACTTATATTCAACTAATTACTTGCAAGCCATCAACACATAGATCATATCTTCATCAAATCAACATCCCTAATCGTTCTAGTCTAAGCATGAGATCATGTAATCAACAATAACAAACAATACAAACACTAACCGGATTATGAGTAGTAAGAATGATCCGAGTAGTAGTCTTGGTGGCCGTCGGTTTCAAGCAAAACGAGAGAGAGCAAAAGTCGTCTAGGGTTCTTGGTGTGTGTGTGTTCTTGTGTTGTGTAACAAATGAGAAAGAAACCAAGTCCCTAAGGTGTTTACACGGTATAGGGGGGTGGGCCGGCCCTTACATGGGCTGCCCTATTGGTCCGCGTATAAGAATGAGGCCCAAACGGCCTTGTGTGGGTGATGTGGGCTTGTGCGGTTCGGATCATGATGTGCGGTTTGGGTTCATGTATCACATGTACATACACTTAACATATCATGCATACATTCATTAAAACACACATATCACATAACATTCAATAAATATTCGCTTAATCAATCAAGTTCATATAGTTGTGTCGTGTTCATAACGTTACACAAAAATAGGTCTAAAGTTCGAGTTGTCACACCATCGGCTTGTTCTTGATGTTGTATACCGAATGATTTTAATTGATTTGTATGGTTATTATGATTGATTATGTTATTGGATTTGTATAAATGTTAATCGGCACATGTATGGTTAATGTTCACAAGAAATCGGATGCATAGATATATAGTAATCGGCTGTGATGTGGTAATGTGTTAATCGGATTTATGTTAGTGAATAGGGTTCTTATTAGTTGTTGTTATCATATGTTATGCAAGAAATCATGATGAGATGATAAATGATCGGCCACATGTTCATTGATAGATTAGTGTTCATGCTTTGATGTTTATTAGGGTTCATACAAATCCATGAATTATTTGCTTGCTTTGATCGATAAATCCTAAAACCAGAAACTGATTGCATGTTAATTGATTTGGTTATGTTTGGAAACCTTGAAACGGATTAAATGAATTACAACCGATCTGCATGAAATCAGGAAGTTTGTTACATTGACTAGCCACACGGTTGCGAGTCGAGACCCTGTAATCGTTGCGACTCGAGACCTCACACCAGCACGAGCCGAAACCACGGTTGCGAGTCCCATTGCGACTCGAAACCGGACCATGACAAGCCGAAACCACAGTTGCGAGTCCCGATTGCGACTCGAAACCTCCTGTTGCGACTCGAGATCGCTGGTTGCGACTCGAGACCAATTATACACGCACACTGTTTTGGACTTACACTATCACGGGCCCAATCGATTGGGCCAAGTTATTGGACTTGTTTACGTATCTGCTAATTGGACTGTTTATATGCTGGGCCGGGGTACTTTTGGGCTAATAATTATTTGCACAAGTTGACTGGATTTGCTTTGATTATAAACTGTTGCCATGAGCTATATGTGGTGGTAACGTGTTAACCTATGTGATACATATGTGCATTACTTGAGTCAAAACCTGACTTCTATGATAACCCTGTTAGGACGTGATTGATCACTGTTAGTTCAAGAACCCTCTCTTTTGTGTATCTGCCGAGCAAACCAAGGTGAGTTCACACAGCCAAGGCATGGGATTCCCGGGTTGGGAATTGGGTTGGAATGTTTGATATAGACTGATTACTCGTACTTACGCAATCACTAGACTATAGACCATCGTCCTCAGGATAGTCAGGACACTTACGTAAAACCTACGTAAACTAGTATCTTCCATTGTCTCCCGGGTCGGGAGGACACTTACGTAAAACCTACGTAAACTAATACCTACTACTGTCTTTCGGGTCGGAAGGACACTTACGTAAATCCTACGTAAACCCCACGCGTACCACTGTCCTCGGGGAAGGGCACTCACGTAAATCCTGCGTGACCTAGTACGTATTCCGTTCTCAGATCAAGAAGAACACATGGTTGCAAATAGTCTAGTATGTACCATAATGGGAAACCCCCATTGTTAAGGATAAAGGTGAGAATCCCTCACCAATAATATGTACTCGTATGGGAAGCCCCCACTAGATAAACTTACGCATTACTATTACGAACTTACTTTTTGTGAACTCGCTCAACTAGTTGTTGATTATTTGCTGCATGCCTTGCAGGACCTTAGGTACAATATGGAGCTTGCACAGGGAGGAGCAGGTCGTTGTGGGATACGGATCGTGAACGATATTTGAACTTATAACTCATTTGGGTTTTCATTATTATGCTTCCGCTACTTAAACAAAGTTTGGTTTTTGAAACATCAATCATGTCGTGATGAATTACTCTATCTACTTTTATTATTAAACGCTATGTTTGATATGATTGATGGCTTGATCCTGGTCAGTCACGCTCCCAAGCGGTGGTACTCCGCAGGTGGATTTTGGGGTGTGACAGATAGGTAACACGTTTCTGTGTCAGCACTGTCCCGATTGCGACTCGAAACCTCCTGTTGCGACTCGAGATCGCTGGTTGCGACTCGAGACCAGTTATACACGCACACTGTTTTGGACTTACACTATCACGGGCCCAATCGATTGGGCCAAGTTATTGGACTTGTTTACGTATCTGCTAATTGGACTGTTTATATGCTGGGCCGGGGTACTTTTGGGCTAATAATTATTTGCACAAGTTGACTGGATTTGCTTTGATTATAAACTGTTGCCATGAGCTATATGTGGTGGTAACGTGTTAACCTATGTGATACAAATGTGCATTACTTGAGTCAAAACCTGACTTCTATGATAACCCTGTTAGGACGTGATTGATCACTGTTAGTTCAAGAACCCTCTCTTTTGTGTATCTGCCGAGCAAACAAAGGTGAGTTCACACAGCCAAGGCATGGGATTCCCGGGTTGGGAATTGGGTTGGAATGTTTGATATAGACTGATTACTCGTACTTACGCAATCACTAGACTATAGACCATCGTCCTCAAGATAGTCAGGACACTTACGTAAAACCTACGTAAACTAGTATCTTCCATTGTCTCCCGGGTCGGGAGGACACTTACGTAAAACCTACGTAAACTAATACCTACTACTGTCTTCCGGGTCGGAAGGACACTTACGTAAATCCTACGTAAACCCCACGCGTACCACTGTCCTCGGGGAAGGGCACTCACGTAAATCCTGCGTGACCTAGTACGTATTCCGTTCTCAGATCAAGAAGAACACATGGTTGCAAATAGTCTAGTATGTACCATAATGGGAAACCCCCATTGTTAAGGATAAAGGTGAGAATCCCTCACCAATAATATGTACTCGTATGGGAAGCCCCCACTAGATAAACTTACGCATTACTATTACGAACTTACTTTTTGTGAACTTGCTCAACTAGTTGTTGATTATTTGCTGCATGCCTTGCAGTACCTTAGGTACATTATGGAGCTTGCACAGGGAGGAGCAGGTCGTTGTGGGATACGGATCGTGAACGATATTTGAACTTATAACTCATTTGGGTTTTCATTATTATGCTTTCGCTACTTAAACAAAGTTTGGTTTTTGAAACATCAATCATGTCGTGATGAATTACTCTATCTACTTTTATCATTAAACGCTATGTTTGATATGATTGATAGCTTGATCCTGGTCAGTCACGCTCCCAAGCGGTGGTACTCCGCAGGTGGATTTTGGGGGTGTGACAGATTGGTATCAGAGCCATTGGTTATAGAGAACTTGGTTTTGATATGGGAAAACGTTTTTATTAAAACCAGACTATAACCAGAACAATGCTCTCAACGATCCACAACGACGCTTCGCTCCACGTGCAAGACTCGACATCCTAGGTAATAAGGTTTATGTTTATTGCCTGTTTGCTAGAACTGCTTAGAACTTTGCTCGCATTACGTTTAGATACACATGACTTATTTCATGAGAATACCTACGTGCTTACGCTTTTCTGTCATCGCCCTACTCGCGAACCCCACTCACTTACGTTACTTTTACTATGAAGATCATGTCTGGACGAATTAACATGACACAAGCCCAGCTAGAGGCCCTCGTTCAAGCTCAAGTTGCTGCGGCACTTGCAGCTGCTCAAGCAGGTAGTATATCCTGTAGTCATAACTTACGCTAGGATCTTTAGATCCTACACTCCTAAACTAGCCGTTGTATTTAAACTTTGCCCTATTCGTATACAATAGGTCAGCCAGCGCAGCAAGTTTGCACCTTTAAGAACTTCATGGACTGTCGTCCAAGTACCTTCAGCGGCACAGAGGGGGCGGTGGGACTCCTCCACTGGTTTGAAAAGCTCGAGTCGGTATTCGAGATGTGCGAATGCCCTGAGGCTCGCAGGGTGAAATACGCCACTGGCACGCTAGAAGGAATAGCACTAACTTGGTGGAACGCCCAAGTTCAGATCTTAGGGTTGGCAGCTGCTATCGCCACACCCTGGAACGATTTCAAGGAACTCATCAAGCGTGAGTACTGCACGCGTGATGACATTCACAAGCTAGAAAATGAGTTTTATCATTTGAAGATGAAGGGGTCAGAGATAGAAGCTTACACGAAGCGGTCGAACGAACTGGCTATTTTGTGTCCAACCATGGTAGACCCTCCGATCAAGCGCATCGAGTTGTACCTCAAGGGTCTAGCCTCAGAAATTCAGAGCCACGTTACGTCGGCTAACCTCGATAACATCCAAGACATCCAGCGTCTTGCTCATCGCCTCACGGATCAGGCGGTGGATCAGAACAAGTTGCCCAAACGCATCAGTGCTACCACTTCAGCCGCTACTCCCACTACACCCAGTGACAACAAAAGAAAGTGGGATGGGGATTCAAGCAAAGGTTCAGCAACAGTTCAATCTCAAGCTCAGCAGCAGAAGACTGACCACTACCAGAGTCCTAGTCAGCAATCCTCTGGTGGTCATAGACAGAGAAGGTACCAAGGGTTTCACCCCAAGTGTCACAACTGCAACAGGCATCACAGTGGCCAGTGTAACAAGGGTCGTTGTCAAAGATGTCTCAAGATGGGTCACGAGGCCAAAGACTGTAGGAGCCCACGGCCTGCAAATCAGAACCAGCAACCACAACAACCAGCTCCACAGAACCAGCATCAGCAGCAGCCACAGCGTGGGAACCGAGGATGTTTCCAGTGTGGGGCTGAAGGTCACTTCAAATGCGATTGTCCTCAGTTGAACCAGAATCGCAACAACAATAACCAGGGCAACGGGAACAACAACGGTGGGAACAACAACAACAATGGCAACGAGGCTAGGGGACGCGCTTTTGTGCTAGGTCGAGGTGACGCAGTGAACGATCCCAATGTGGTTATGGGTAAGTTTCTCCTCGACAATATTTACGTTACTGTTTTGTTTGATTCGGGTGCGGATACAAGCTATATGTATGTGAAAATGTGTCAACTGCTAAAACGTGCACCAACACTTTTACCCACCAAACACGTAGTAGAGTTAGCTAACGGTAAAAGTCTAGAAGCCACGTACGTAGTTCAGGGTTGTAATCTTATCCTAGCTGGTCAAGCTTTCTCTATCGACCTTATTCCCATAGTCTTGGGAAGTTTTGATATCGTTATTGGGATGGATTGGTTATCCCAACATCAGGCAGAGATCTTATGCAGCGAGAAGATTATTCGCATTCCCCGTTCTGGTCAGGAACCTCTCGAAGTTCAAGGCGACAAGAGTGGTGCTGTGGTTGGCATCATATCTTTCTTGAAGGCTCAGAAATGTCTGCGAAAGGGTCACACCGCCATCTTGGCACTTGTTTCAGATGCATCGGTGAAAGAAAAGAAACTGGAGAATATTCCAGTTGTACGCGACTACCCTCAGGTGTTTCCTGAAGACTTACCTGGCTTACCGCCCCATCGACAGGTCGAATTTCAAATCGAGCTCGCTCCGGGAGCAGCACCCATAGCTCGCGCACCATATCGTCTAGCTCCATCAGAATTGGAAGAACTGTCAAAGCAGCTATAAGAGCTCTTGGAAAAGGGCTTCATTCGTCCAAGCTCTTCGCCATGGGGAGCTCCAGTGCTATTTGTGAAAAAGAAAGACGGTACGTTCAGAATGTGCATCGACTACCGTGAACTCAACAAGGTGACGGTGAAGAACCGTTATCCTCTTCCACGCATAGATGATTTATTCGACCAGTTGCAAGGGTCGTGTTACTATTCGAAGATAGACCTGAGGTCAGGTTATCATCAGCTGAGAGTCCGGGAGGAGGACGTCTCCAAGACAGCATTCAGAACTCGATACGGCCACTACGAGTTTCTTGTCATGCCGTTCAGGTTAACGAACGCGCTTGCCGTATTTATGGACCTTATGAACAGGGTGTGCAAACCCTATCTTGACAAGTTCGTCATTGTCTTCATCGACGACATTCTGATCTACTCCAAGAGTCAGGAGGAGCACGAGCAGCATCCACGTCTTATTTTGGAACTCCTACGGAAGGAACAGCTATATGCTAAGTTTTCGAAATGCGACTTCTGGCTTCGTGAAGTCCACTTCCTAGGCCACGTAGTGAACAAGGATGGGATCCATGTCGATCCATCCAAGGTAGACTCGATCAGGAACTGGCCTGCACCACGTACGCCAACGGAAATACGCCAATTCTTGGGTTTGGCAGGTTATTACAGACGGTTTATCAAGGATTTCTCAAAGATTGCTCAGTCGCTTACGCTACTGACACAGAAGGGTGTCACCTATCGTTGGGGAGAGCCCCAGGAGACTGCTTTTCAACACCTAAAGGATAGACTTTGCAGTGCACCTATCCTCTCATTGCCAGAGGGCACAGATGACTTCGTGGTATATTGTGATGCATCCATTCGGGGACTTGGATGTGTGTTAATGCAGCGCGACAAGGTTATTGCTTACGCTTCACGCCAACTTAAGATTCATAAACGGAACTACACGACGCACGATTTAGAGCTGGGAGCTGTGGTTTTCGCGCTGAAGAAATGGCGGCACTACCTGTACGGTACCAGGTGCATGATTTACACCGATCACAGGAGTCTCGAGCATATTCTTAAGCAGAAGGATTTGAACATGCGTCAACGGCGATGGGTCGAGTTACTGAACGATTACGAATGCGCTATCAAGTACCATCCAGGCAAGGCCAATGTTGTGGCTGATGCCCTCAGTCGGAAAGACACTTTACCACGGCGTGTGCGAGCGCTACAGCTTACGATTCAGTCTAGCCTTCCTGCACAGATACGAGATGCCCAGGTAGAAGCATTGAAACCCGAAAACATCAAGGTTGAGGCCTTACGCGGTTCACGACAGCGATTAGAACAGAAGGCAGACGGCGCCTACTATGTAACGGGGCGTATTTGGGTCCCACTTTATGGCGGTCTACGCGAACTTGTAATGGACGAAGCTCACAAGTCTCGCTACTCGGTACATCCAGGGTCGGACAAAATGTACCACGACATCAAAACTACTTATTGGTGGCCTAGCATGAAGGCCCACATCGCTACATACGTTGGAAAATGCTTGACCTGTGCGAGAGTCAAGGTTGAATACCAGAAACCAGCGGGTCTACTTCATCAGCCTAAGATACCTCAATGGAAATGGGAAGAAATTTCCATGGATTTCGTTACAGGCCTACCTAGATCCCAGCGTGGGAATGATACCATATGGGTGATCGTGGATCGACTCACCAAGTCTACAGACTTCCTACCTATAAAGGAAACGGATAAGTTCTCCACTCTCGCAGACGTCTATCTTAAAGAAGTTGTTTCGAGGCACGGGGTGCCCACATCCATCATTTCGGATCGCGATGCACGATTCACGTCAGAGCTATGGCAAGCGATGCACAAATCTTTCGGCTCACGACTAGACATGAGCACAGCATATCATCCTCAGACGGATTGGCAGTCTGAGCGTACGATCCAAACTCTCAAATACATGCTTCGGGCATGCGTTATTGATTTTGGCAACGGCTGGGAAAAGCATCACCCTTTGGTGGAGTTCTCGTATAATAACAGTTATCACACCAGCATCCAAGCCGCTCCATTCGAGGCATTGTACGGGCGTAAATGCCGGTCACCTCTCTGTTGGGTAGAGGTGGGGGATAGTCAGATTACGGGTCCAGAGATTGTAGTGGACGCCACAGAAAAGATTGCACAGATACGACAACGCATGGCGGCAGCACGCGACCGTCAGAAAGCCTACGCGGACAAGCGTAGAAAGCCTTTGGAATTTCAGGTCGGGGACCGGGTTTTACTAAAAGTCTCACCCTGGAAGGGTGTGGTTCATTTTGGCAAACGGGGCAAACTAAATCCGCGGTACGTCGGACTATTCGAAATCATAGAAAAGATCGGCAAAATAGCCTACAAGTTGAACCTACCAGCTGAACTCGGGGCAGTTCACAATGTCTTTCACGTGTCGAATCTAAAGAAGTGCCTATCAGATGAAACCCTCATCATTCCTTTCAAAGAACTCACTATCGACGAGCGGTTGCAGTTCGTCGAGGAACCAGTTGAAATCACGGAACGAGATGTGAAGGTCCTCAAAAACAAGAGAATCCCTCTTGTTCGAGTTCGTTGGAACTCCAAACGTGGTCCAGAGTATACCTGGGAACGCGAAGACAGGATGACAGAAAAGTACCCCCAGTTATTCGGAACCAATGCAACCACTGCTGAGGCTGAAGCTACTACTTCGGAATTTCGGGACGAAATTCCAGATCAACGGGGGGAGGATGTGACACCCCAGGAAAATCAGTGAACGAACGATTGAACTTACCTAGCTTCCTCAGTGAGTGCGTACTAAATTTCGGGACAAAATTTCTTTTTAGTTGGGGATAATGTGACAACTCGAACTTTAGACCTACTTTGTGTAACGATACGTGTTTATGAGAACTTTATTAACTGAATGATTATGTGTTTATGTAATATGTGTATGTGCATTATACATGTTTGTATGAAACCCGAACTGCACACCATAACCCGATCGCACAAGCCCACTTGGGCCGCACGTCTTGTACTCGGAGCATGGACAACCCATTAAGGGGTTTCGGCCCACTAGACTTACACGAATAACACTAGGGTGTTAGTAATTTTTCCCACATTTTGGCAAAACACAACACACAAAAGAAACCCTAGACTCCTCTCTCTCTCGTTTGCTTGGAACCTGACGGCACAAGACCTTCCTTGTTGGATCACCCTTTTCTGCCATTAATCGGTTAGTGTGTTTATGTTTGTATTCATGATTAACGATATGATTCATATGTGAAATTTCTCATGTCCATCGGTTTGTTCATGATGTTGTATACCGAATGATTTTAATTGATTTGTATGGTTATTATGATTGATTATGTTATTGGATTTGTATAAATGTTAATCGGCACATGTATGGTTAATGTTCACAAGAAATCGGATGCATAGATATATAGTAATCGGCTGTGATGTGGTAATGTGTTAATCGGATTTATGTTAGTGAATAGGGTTCTTATTAGTTGTTGTTATCATATGTTATGCAAGAAATCATGATGAGATGATAAATGATCGGCCACATGTTCATTGATAGATTAGTGTTCATGCTTTGATGTTTATTAGGGTTCATACAAATCCATGAATTATTTGCTTGCTTTGATCGATAAATCCTAAAACCAGAAACTGATTGCATGTTAATTGATTTGGTTATGTTTGGAAACCTTGAAACGGATTAAATGAATTACAACCGATCTGCATGAAATCAGGAAGTTTGTTACATTGACTAGCCACACGGTTGCGAGTCGAGACCCTGTAATCGTTGCGACTCGAGACCTCACACCAGCACGAGCCGAAACCACGGTTGCGAGTCCCATTGCGACTCGAAACCGGACCATGACAAGCCGAAACCACAGTTGCGAGTCCCGATTGCGACTCGAAACCTCCTGTTGCGACTCGAGATCGCTGGTTGCGACTCGAGACCAATTATACACGCACACTGTTTTGGACTTACACTATCACGGGCCCAATCGATTGGGCCAAGTTATTGGACTTGTTTACGTATCTGCTAATTGGACTGTTTATATGCTGGGCCGGGGTACTTTTGGGCTAATAATTATTTGCACAAGTTGACTGGATTTGCTTTGATTATAAACTGTTGCCATGAGCTATATGTGGTGGTAACGTGTTAACCTATGTGATACATATGTGCATTACTTGAGTCAAAACCTGACTTCTATGATAACCCTGTTAGGACGTGATTGATCACTGTTAGTTCAAGAACCCTCTCTTTTGTGTATCTGCCGAGCAAACCAAGGTGAGTTCACACAGCCAAGGCATGGGATTCCCGGGTTGGGAATTGGGTTGGAATGTTTGATATAGACTGATTACTCGTACTTACGCAATCACTAGACTATAGACCATCGTCCTCAGGATAGTCAGGACACTTACGTAAAACCTACGTAAACTAGTATCTTCCATTGTCTCCCGGGTCGGGAGGACACTTACGTAAAACCTACGTAAACTAATACCTACTACTGTCTTTCGGGTCGGAAGGACACTTACGTAAATCCTACGTAAACCCCACGCGTACCACTGTCCTCGGGGAAGGGCACTCACGTAAATCCTGCGTGACCTAGTACGTATTCCGTTCTCAGATCAAGAAGAACACATGGTTGCAAATAGTCTAGTATGTACCATAATGGGAAACCCCCATTGTTAAGGATAAAGGTGAGAATCCCTCACCAATAATATGTACTCGTATGGGAAGCCCCCACTAGATAAACTTACGCATTACTATTACGAACTTACTTTTTGTGAACTCGCTCAACTAGTTGTTGATTATTTGCTGCATGCCTTGCAGGACCTTAGGTACAATATGGAGCTTGCACAGGGAGGAGCAGGTCGTTGTGGGATACGGATCGTGAACGATATTTGAACTTATAACTCATTTGGGTTTTCATTATTATGCTTCCGCTACTTAAACAAAGTTTGGTTTTTGAAACATCAATCATGTCGTGATGAATTACTCTATCTACTTTTATTATTAAACGCTATGTTTGATATGATTGATGGCTTGATCCTGGTCAGTCACGCTCCCAAGCGGTGGTACTCCGCAGGTGGATTTTGGGGTGTGACAGATAGGTAACACGTTTCTGTGTCAGCAATGTAAGCGGCTGTGCGATCTTGGAGAAGTCTTTGATGAACCGTCTGTAATAACCCGTCAAACCCAAGAATTGGCGTATTTCCGTTGGTGTACGCAGTGCAGGCCAGTTCCTGATCGAATCCACCTTGGATGGATCAACATGGATCCCATCCTTGTTTACGACGTAGCCTAGAAAGTGGACTTCACGAAGTCAGTAGTCGCATTTTGAAAACTTAGCGTACAGTTGTTCCTTCGAAGAAGTTCCAAGATAAGTCGCAGATGCTGCTCGTGTTCCTCCTGACTCTTGGAATAGATCAGGATGTCGTTGATGAAAACAATGACGAACTTGTCTAGATAAGGCTTGCACACTCTGTTCATAAGATCCATGAAGACTGCCGGTGCGTTTGTTAGCCCGAATGGCATGACTAGAAACTCGTAGTGGCCGTAGCGAGTTCTGAATGCTGTCTTAGAGACGTCATCTTCCCAGACTCTCAGCTGATGGTATCCTGACCTTAAATCAATCTTGGAGTAGTAGCTCGTGTGACACCCCAGGAAAATCAGTGAACAATACAGTCTACCTAGCTTCCTCAGTGAGTGCATACCAAATTTCGGGACGAAATTTCCAATTAGTTGGGGATAATGTGACAACTCGAACTTTAGACTTACTTAGATGTAACGTTACGTGCTTATGTGACATTTGGAACCAATGAATGTTATGATGTTATGTGCATTATGTGTATGTATGTTATATGAATGTTACACGAGTCCAAACCGCACACCATAATAATCGCACAAGCCCATTCGGGCCTCATGCTTTGCACACGGAACCTTGGGCAGCCCAAGAGAGGGTTCGGCCCACCCCTACCTTAGCCGATTGACATATGGGAAGGTTGTAACCATTCCCCACTTTTTACAAAACCACAACACACACACAAGAACCCTAGGCTTTCTCTCTCTCTCTCTCTCGGTTGCTTGGAACCCGACGGCAAGAACATCCCCTACTCGGATCACCCTTTTCTCCTTCTTTAATCCGGTTAGTGATTATGTTATTGGTTGTGTGTTATTTTTTGTATGTTGATGATTGCTTGTTACCCGAAGGATTCTTGTTAACATGTTGTTTATGATAATAGTTATTAATGATTGTGAACCGGCTGCATGATTATTGAATTGAATTGGTCCGGATGTTGTTTGATAACCGGCTGTGATTAAAGAATTAGGGTGCATGCTAGTATGATGATATGATTATGATTCGGTTTAGGGTTGTTTGATAATCCGATTATTTGTTTTGATGCTGTTATGAACATGCTAAAGGATGATGATTTGAAGGTGTTATGAATATGATTGAATGCTGAATAAAACGATTGATTTGATCTGTTTCCGAAACTGCCTTAGATGTTTGCTAGAATCACGGATAAATCATTGCATGAATTATGGAAATCAGTTACACGCTTGGTTGCGACTCAGATTGCGAGTCGGGAACCCACAATCACGACTCGAGACCACAACAGCACAAACCGAGACCATGGTTGCGAGTCCCGTTGCGACTCGTAACCGGACCATGATAAGCCGAAATCACCATTGCGACTCGCAACCTCCTGTTGCGACTCGTAATCAGCTGTTGTGACTCGTAATCCCGGTTGCGACTCGAGATCGCCGGTTGCGACTCGAGACTAGCTGCTCGTACACTGTTTTGGGCCTACCTTGTCACGGGCCCAATTCGATTGACTGCTAATTGGACTGCTTATCTGTTTGGGCCGATATGTTATTTGGGCTGATATGTTATTTGGGCGGATTACCTTTCGGGCTTAGACATTGGATCGCACATGAATGATAATGCTATGCTCTTACCTGTTTACATGCATACGTGATGGTAATGTGTTAACATATATGATGCACACGCGTATTACCTTAGTCGAAACCTGACTTGTATAATAACCATGATAGGACGTGGTTGACCATTTACTTGCTACCTGCACTCTTTGTGTATCTGCCGAGCAAACCAAGGTGAGTTCACACAGCCAAGGCATGGGGTTCCCAGGGTGGGAATGGGATTGAATGAAATATACGTACATACTTAGTTAACGGAACTTAATGATATGAGACCTCAGGGTGAGGATGGTGAATGATAAGATACGGCTAGACTAGTATACCTACTTGAACAGATCTTCGCACACACGCCAAGGGTTGGCTGCGATAATTATGACTGATCTTCGCACACATGCCTCGGAAAGGCTGCGAACTAAACATATTAGGACTTCGCACACATGCCAGGGTGGCCAGCGATACAAATATACATAGTCTAGGATATTTGGGAGTATTAACCCAAATCTTCGCATACATGCCGAAAGGGCCCGCGATACGAACCAATACTATACATGAACAATGAACGAACTAATACGATGCATGATTAGATGAACGAACGCACTGCTTGCTATACCATTTCTATTACTGAACTTACTTTCTGTGAACTCGCTCAACTAGTTGTTGACTCTCTGCTGCATGCCTTGCAGGGCCTTAGGTACTTTATGGAGCTTGCACAGGGAGGAGCAGGTCGTTGTGGGCAAAGGATCCTGAATGCTATATTAACACTTATGATATTTCATACATTAACATTTATGTTTGAGTTTCGCTTAAATGCTTCCGCTATACTTAACTATATTACACGTTCAATATGATTGGTGGTTAAGATCCTGGTCATGTCACGCTCCCAAGCGGTGATACTCCGCAGGTGGATTTTGGGGGTGTGACAGATTGGTATCAGAGCCATTGGTTATAGAGAACTAGGTTTTAATATGGGAAAACGTTTTTATTAAAACCAGACTATAACCAGAACAGTGCTCTCAACGATCCACAACGACGCTTCGCTCCACGTGCAAGACTCGACATCCTAGGTAATAAGGTTTATGTTTATTGCCTGTTTGCTAGAACTGCTTAGAACCTTGCTCGCATTACGTTTAGATATACATGATACTATAGCATGAGAATCCCTACATGCTTACACTTTTCTGTCATCGCCCTACTCGCGAACCACCCTCATTTACGTTACCTTTACTATGAAGATCATGTCTGGACGAATCAACATGACTTAAGCCCAGCTAGAGGCTCTCGTTCAAGCTCAAGTTGCTGCGGCACTTGCAGCTACTCAAGCAGGTAGTATACCCTGTAGTCATAACTTACACTAGGATCTTTAGATCCTACATTCCTAAGCTAGCCCTTGTATTTAAACTTTGCCCTATTCGTACACAATAGGTCAACCAGCGCAGCAAGTTTGCACCTTTAAGAACTTCATGGACTGTCGTCCAAGTACTTTCGGCGGCACAGAGGGGGCAGTGGGACTCCTCCACTGGTTTGAGAAGCTAGAGTCAGTCTTCGAAATGTGTGAATGCCCTGAGGCTCGCAGGGTGAAATACGCCACTGGCACGCTAGAAGGAATAGCGCTAACTTGGTGGAGCGCCCAAGTTCAAATCTTAGGGTTGGCAGCTGCTAACGCCACACCCTGGAACGACTTCAAGGAACTCATTAAGAGGGAGTATTGCACGCGAGAAGATATTCACAAGCTGGAAGACGAGTTGTATAATCTGAAGATGGTTGGATCTGAGATCGAAGCGTATACTAAACGGTCGAATGAGCTGGCCGTATTGTGCCCAACTATGGTGGATCCTCCATACAAGCGCATCGAGATGTATCTCAAGGGGTTGGCACCAGAAATCCAGAGCCACGTTACCTCGGCTAACCTCGACAACATCCAGGAAATTCAGCGCCTCGCTCATCGCATCACCGACCAGGCAGTGGATCAGAATAAACTGCCTAAGCGTGTCAACGCTACTGCTACAGTCACTACAACTGCTAGTTCTGCTACACCCAACGACAACAAACGGAAATGGGATGGGGATTCCAGCAGGGGATCAGTTCCCGTTCAGTCTCAAGCACAGCAGCGCAGGACGAATGACTACCAGAATCCGAGTCAGCAATCATCTGGCAGTCAGGAGCAGGGTGGATACAGGGGAGTACACCCACTATGTAACAAGTGTAACAGGCACCACAGTGGAAGGTGTCGCAAGGAACGTTGTCAGAGATGTCTCAAGATAGGGCACGAAGCCAAAGATTGCAGAAGCTCACGGCCAACTAACCAGAACCAGCAACTTCCACCACCAGCTCCTCAGAACCCACAGCAGCAGCAGCCACAGCGTGGAAATCGGGGATGTTTCCAGTGTGGGGCAGAAGGTCATTACAAGCGCGATTGCCCGCAATTGAACCAGAATCAGAACCACAACAATAACCAGGGCAACGGGAACAACAACAACAACAATGGCAACGAGGCAAGAGGTCGAGCTTTCGTGTTAGGACGAGGAGACGAAATGAACGATATTTGAACTTATAACTCGTTTTGGGATTTTCATTATTATGTCTCTGTTACTCAAACAAAGTTTGGTTTGAACATAAATCGTATTGGGTTTAATGGATTATTTTAACTACTATACTTTATGTTTGATATGATGAATGGTTTGATATAGTTGAACGCACCTGCCGTATTTAAGGACCTTATGAATAGGGTGTGCAAACCCTACCTAGACAAGTTCGTCATAGTATTCGTGAAGTCCACTTCTTAGGCCACGTAGTGATCAAGGATGGGATCCATGTCGATCCGTCCAAGGTAGACTCGATCAGGAACTGGCCTTCACCGCGTACGCCAACGGAAATACGCCAATTCTTGGGTTTGGCAGGTTACTACAGACGGTTTATCAAGGATTTCTCAAAGATTGCTCAGCCACTTACACTACTGACACAGAAGGGTGTCACCTACCGTTGGGGCAACACGCAGGAAACTGCTTTTCAGCACCTAAAGGATAGGCTTTGCAGTGCGCCTATCCTCTCTCTGCCAGAGGGCACAGATGACTTCGTGGTTTATTGTGATGCATCCATTCGGGGACTGGGATGTGTGTTAATGCAGCGCGACAAGGTTATCGCTTACGCCTCTCGTCAACTCAAGATTCATGAACGGAACTACACGACGCACGATTTAGAGCTGGGAGCTGATGTGTTCGCGCTTAAGATATGGCGACACTACCTGTACGGTACCAGGTGCACGACTTACACCGATCACAGGAGTCTCGAGCATATCCTTAAGCAGAAGGATTTGAACATGCGTCAACAGCGATGGGTTGAACTACTTAGCGACTACGGATGCGCCATCAAGTACCATCCAGGCAAAGCCAGTGTTGTGGCAGACGCCCTCAGTCGGAAGGACACTCTACCTCAGCGCGTGCGAGCGCTACAACTTACGATTCAGTCCAGTCTTCCAGCATAGATACGAGCTGCTCAGACAGAAGCACTGAATCCCGAAAACGTCAAGGCTGAAGCCTTACGTGGCTCACGACAACGAATGGAACAGAAGGCAGACGGCGCCTACTATGTAACGGGGCGTATTTGGGTCCCGCTTTATGGCGGTCTACGCGAACTTGTAATGGACGAAGCACACAAGTCTCGCTACTCGGTACATCCAGGGTCGGACAAAATGTACCACGACATCAGCACTACTTATTGGTGGCCTAGTATGAAGGCCCACATCGCTGCATACGTTGGAAAATGCTTGACCTGTGCAAGAGTCAAGGTTGAATATCAGAAACCAGCTGGCCTACTTCAGCAGCCTAAGATACCGCAATGGAAATGGGAAGAAATTTCCATGGATTTCGTTACAGGCCTACCTAGATCCCAGCGTGGGAACGATACGATATGGGTGATCGTGGATCGACTCACCAAGTCTGCACACTTCCTACCTATAACGGAATCGGATAAGTTCTCCACACTCGCAGACGTCTATCTTAAAGAAGTTGTTTCGAGGCACGGGGTGCCCACGTCCATCATTTCGGATCGCAATGCACGATTCACGTCAGAGCTATGGCAAGCGATGCACAAATCTTTCGGCTCAAGGTTAGACATGAGCATAGCGTACCATCCTCAGACGGATGGGCAGTCTGAGCGAACGATCCAAACGCTTGAAGACATGCTTCGGGCATGCGTTATTGATTTCGGCAGCGGCTGGGAGAAGCACCTCCCTTTGGTGGAGTTCTCGTATAATAATAGTTATCACACCAGCATACAAGCCGCTCCATTCGAGGCATTGTACGGGCGTAAATGCCGGTCACCTCTCTGTTGGGCAGAGGTGGGGGATAGTCAGATTACGGGTCCAGAGATTGTAATGGACGCCACGGAAAAAAGATAGCACAGATACGACAACGCATGGCGGCAGCACGCGACCGTCAGAAAGCCTACGCGGACAAGCGTAGAAAGCCATTGGAATTTCAGGTCGGGGACCGGGTTTTACTAAAAGTTTCACCCTGGAAGGGTGTAGTTCGTTTTGGCAAACGGGGCAAGCTGAATCCGCGGTATGTCGGACCATTCGAGATCATAGAACGCATAGGCAGGGTAGCCTATAGATTGAACGTACCAGCTGAACTCGGGGCAGTTCACAAGGTCTTTCATGTGTCGAACCTAAAGGAGTGCCTATCAGATGAAAACCTCATCATTCCTTTTAAGGAACTCACTATCGACGAGCGGTTGCAGTTCGTCGAGGAACCAGTAGAAATCACGGACCGGGATGTGAAGGTCCTCAAACACAAGAGAATCCCTCTTGTTCGAGTTCGTTCGAACTCCAAACGTGGCCCAGAGTACACCTGGGAACGCGAAGACAGGATGACAGAAAAGTACCCCCAGTTATTCGAAACCAATGCTACCACTACTGAGGCTGAAGCTACTACTTCGGAATTTCGGGACGAAATTCCAGATCAACGGGGGGAGGATGTGACACCCCAGGAAAATCAGTGAACAATACAGTCTACCTAGCTTCCTCAGTGAGTGCATACCAAATTTCGGGACGAAATTTCCAATTAGTTGGGGATAATGTGACAACTCGAACTTTAGACTTACTTAGATGTAACGTTACGTGCTTATGTGACATTTGGAACCAATGAATGTTATGATGTTATGTGCATTATGTGTATGTATGTTATATGAATGTTACACGAGTCCAAACCGCACACCATAACTAATCGCACAAGCCCATTCGGGCCTCATGCTTTGCACACGGAACCTTGGGCAGCCCAAGAGAGGGTTCGGCCCACCCCTACCTTAGCCGATTGACATATGGGAATGTTGTAACCATTCCCCACTTTTTACAAAACCACAACACACACACAAGAACCCTAGGCTTTCTCTCTCTCTCTCTCGGTTGCTTGGAACCCGACGGCAAGAACATCCCCTACTCGGATCACCCTTTTCTCCTTCTTTAATCCGGTTAGTGATTATGTTATTGGTTGTGTGTTATTGTTTGTATGTTGATGATTGCTTGTTACCCGAAGGATTCTTGTTAACATGTTGTTTATGATAATAGTTATTAATGATTGTGAACCGGCTGCATGATTATTGAATTGAATTGGTCCGGATGTTGTTTGATAACCGGCTGTGATTAAAGAATTAGGGTGCATGCTAGTATGATGATATGATTATGATTCGGTTTAGGGTTGTTTGATAATCCGATTATTTGTTTTGATGCTGTTATGAACATGCTAAAGGATGATGATTTGAAGGTGTTATGAATATGATTGAATGCTGAATAAAACGATTGATTTGATCTGTTTCCGAAACTGCCTTAGATGTTTGCTAGAATCACGGATAAATCATTGCATGAATTATGGAAATCAGTTACACGCTTGGTTGCGACTCAGATTGCGAGTCGGGAACCCACAATCACGACTCGAGACCACAACAGCACAAACCGAGACCATGGTTGCGAGTCCCGTTGCGACTCGTAACCGGACCATGATAAGCCGAAATCACCATTGCGACTCGCAACCTCCTGTTGCGACTCGTAATCAGCTGTTGTGACTCGTAATCCCGGTTGCGACTCGAGATCGCCGGTTGCGACTCGAGACTAGCTGCTCGTACACTGTTTTGGGCCTACCTTGTCACGGGCCCAATTCGATTGACTGCTAATTGGACTGCTTATCTGTTTGGGCCGATATGTTATTTGGGCTGATATGTTATTTGGGCGGATTACCTTTCGGGCTTAGACATTGGATCGCACATGAATGATAATGCTATGCTCTTACCTGTTTACATGCATACGTGATGGTAATGTGTTAACATATGTGATGCACACGCGTATTACCTTAGTCGAAACCTGACTTGTATAATAACCATGATAGGACGTGGTTGACCATTTACTTGCTACCTGCACTCTTTGTGTATCTGCCGAGCAAACCAAGGTGAGTTCACACAGCCAAGGCATGGGGTTCCCAGGGTGGGAATGGGATTGAATGAAATATACGTACATACTTAGTTAACGGAACTTAATGATATGAGACCTCAGGGTGAGGATGGTGAATGATAAGATACGGCTAGACTAGTATACCTACTTGAACAGATCTTCGCACACACGCCAAGGGTTGGCTGCGATAATTATGACTGATCTTCGCACACATGCCTCGGGAAGGCTGCGAACTAAACATATTAGGACTTCGCACACATGCCAGGGTGGCCAGCGATACAAATATACATAGTCTAGGATATTTGGGAGTATTAACCTAAATCTTCGCATACATGCCGAAAGGGCCCGCGATACGAACCAATACTATACATGAACAATGAACGAACTAATACGATGCATGATTAGATGAACGAACGCACTGCTTGCTATACCATTTCTATTACTGAACTTACTTTCTGTGAACTCGCTCAACTAGTTGTTGACTCTCTGCTGCATGCCTTGCAGGGCCTTAGGTACTTTATGGAGCTTGCACAGGGAGGAGCAGGTCGTTGTGGGCAAAGGATCGTGAATGCTATATTAACACTTATGATATTTCATACATTAACATTTATGTTTGAGTTTCGCTTAAATGCTTCCGCTATACTTAACTATATTACACGTTCAATATGATTGGTGGTTAAGATCCTGGTCATGTCACGCTCACAAGCGGTGATACTCCGTAGGTGGATTTTGGGGGTGTGACAGCTCGACCCCTGCAACTGGTCGAATAAGTCATCAATACGTGGTAGAGGATAACGGTTCTTCACTGTCACCTTGTTCAGTTCGCGGTAATCTATGCACATCCTGAAAGTTCCATCTTTCTTCTTCACAAACAGTACTGGAGCTCCCCAAGGCGAAGAGCTAGGACGAATAAAGCCCTTATCCAAGAGCTCTTGTAGTTGCTTTGACAGTTCTTCCAGTTCAGTTGGAGCTAAACGATACGGTGCGCGAGCTATAGGTACTGCACCTGGAGCTAGCTCGATTTGAAACTCGACCTGGCGATGAGGCGGTAGACCAGGTAAATCTTCAGGAAACACTTGAGGAAAATCCCGTACAACTGGGATATCCTCTATTCTTTTCCCTTTCGTTGATGCATCGGTAACAAGTGCCAAAATGGCAGTGTGACCCTTTCGTAAACATTTCTGGGCCTTCAGGAAGGAGATGATGCCAACCACAGCACCACTCTTGTCGCCTTGAACTTCGAGAGGTTCTTTACCAGGACGGGGAATACGAATGATCTTCTCCTTACATAGGATCTCTGCTTGCTGTTTGGATAACCAATCCATACCAATGACGATGTCGAAACTGCCTAGAACTATAGGAATGAGGTCGATGGAGAAAGTCTGACCAACGAGGATAAGATTACAACCCTGAACTATGTGTGTGGCCTCTAGACTTTTACCATTAGCTAACTCTATGACATGTTTGGTGTTTAGGGGAGTTGGTGCACGTTTTAACATTTGGCTACTTTCAAAGACACATAACTTGTATCCGCACCCGAATCAAACAATACAGTAACATAAAAGTCGTCAAGAAGAAACTTACCCATAACTACATTGGGATCATTCCTGGCATCTCCCTGCCCCAGCACAAATACTCGTCCCCTAGCTTCGTTGCCGTTGTTGTTCCCACCATTGTTGTTTCCGTTGCCTTGGTTATTGTTGTTGTTGTTGTTGTTGTTCTGGTTTCGGTTTAATTGAGGGCACTGTCTTTTGAAGTGACCTTCAGCACCACAATGAAAACATCCTTTGTTGCCCTATTGCTAATTCTGTTGTGCTTGCTGTTGTTGCTGATTCTGATTCGCAGGCCGTGGGCTCCTACAATCCTTGGCCTCATGACCCATCTTGAGACACCTCTGGCAACGACCCTTGTTGCACTGGCCACTGTGGTGTCTGTTACAATTGTTACGTCTTGGAAGGTTCCCTCGATAACCACCCTGCCTGTGACTGCCCGGAGATTGCTGACTAGGGCTCTGATAGTTGTCAGTCTTTCGTTGCTGAACCTGAGACTGAACTGAAGCTGGTCCCTTGCTGGAATCCCCCTCCCATTTTCTCTTGTTGTCACTGGGAGTAGCAGGAGTAGCTGAAGTGGTAGCGGTGGCAGTAGCGTTGATACGTTTAGGCAGCTTGTTCTGTTCCACTGCCTGATCCGTGAGGCGATGAGCAAGGCGTTGAATAGCCTGGATATTGTCAAGATTAGCCGATGTCACATGGCTCTGAATTTGTGGTGCCAACCCTTTGAGATACAACTCAATACGTCTAATAGGAGGGTCCACCATAGGTGGACACAGAACGGCTAGCTCGTTTGACCTTTTAGTATATGCCTCAATTTCCGGCCCAGTCATATTCAAATGAAAGAACTCCACTTCTAACTTGTGGATGTCGTCGCGTGTGCAGTATTCCCGTTTAATCAGCTCCTTGAGCCTCAGGGCATTCACACATTTCAAACACAGACTTGAGCTTTTCAAACCAATGGAGGAGTCCCACTGCTCCCTCCGTGCCACTGAACGTGCTTGGACGACAATCCATGAAATTCTTGAAAGTGCAAACAGGTGGCTGAGCGTGTTGACCTGTTGTGTATATAAGAACTGGACAAGGTTAAACACAAGAGTTGGTTTAGGAATGTATGATCTAAAGATCCTAGTGTGAGTTACGACTGCAGGGTATACCTCCTGGTTGTGCGGATGCAAGTGTTCGTTGATAAGAGCCGTCAGCTGTGCTTGTGTCAAGTTAATACGTCCAGCCATGATCTTCATAGCAAATGTAACATAAGTGAGAGTGTGTTCGCAAATAGTGCGATGACAGAAGAAAGTAAGCACACAAGTGTTCTCAAGCAATAACGAATAGCAGGCAATGTAATCTAACATACCATGAGCAAAGTTCTATGTAATTCTAGCATGTAGGAAATAAACATAAACCATCTAACATAGGATGTTGAGTCTTGCATGTGGAGCGAGGCGTCGTTGTGGATCGTTGAGCACTGTACTGGTTATAGTCTGGTTTTAATAAAAACGTTTTTCCCTTATTAAAACCAAGTTCTCTATAACCAATGGCTCTAATACCAATCTGTCACACCCCCAAAATCCACCCGCGGAGTATCACCGCTTGGGAGCGTGACTGACCAGGATCAAGCCACCAATCATATTGAACATACAAGTATTAAATAAAAGTGTTTGTAATTCAACCAAACCAATATGAAAGGTGTTTAAAAAACATAAGTGCAATATCAATGTTTAGCGGAAGCATATGAGCAAAAGCCCAACATAAATGAAGTATGAAATGTCATAATGTTTAACTAAAGCATTCACGATCCTTGTCCACAACGACCGCGCCTCCCAGTGCAAGCTCCATGTATACCTAACGACCTGCAAGGCATGTAACAGAGAGTCAACAACTAGTTGAGCGAGTTCACAGTAAGTAAGTTCGTAAAAGTAAGTTCGTTTCGTGACATGTGGCTCTACTGGGCCGATAGTATGTTCTATTAGTGGGGCTTCCCATAGTTGCATATACACTAGACTAATTGTAACCATAAGTGTTCTTCTTAACCCGAGAACAGTAGTACGTACAAAGTTTACATAGGTTTTACGTAAGTGTCCTTCACAAACCGAGGACAGTGGTACGCGGGGGTTTACGTAGGTTTTACGTAAGTGCCTGACACAACCCGAGGTAGTAGTGAGTATAAGTTTACGTAGGTTTTACGTAAGTGTCCTTCGCAACCTGAGGACAGTGATGAGTACAAGTATACGTAGGTTTTACGTATGTATCCTGCGCATCCGAGGACGATGGTAGATAGTCTAGTAAAAGTGTAAGTACAATCCTATTCCTTCAATCCCATTCCCAAACCCCGGGAATCCCATGCCTTGGTAAGAGTGTGAACTCACCTTGGTTTGCTCGGTATGTTATTGCTTCTAATGTAAATAAATGATTAGGTCCGTTACACACGACCTAGGGTACATTGCACATAAACTCGATGTAAGTGTTTACGTTAAATTAGGGTCTACTATTCTGTGACACCCAAGGAAAACCAGTGAACGATACAACTTACCTAGCTTCCTCAGTAAACGCATGCCAAATTTCGGGACGAAATTTCTTTTAAGTTGGGGATAATGTGACAACTCGTAGTTAACTGTCTCTTAGATTACGTGTAATTGTATGAACATTATGTGTTTACGTGAATTTTCGTTATTGATTAAATAAGAAAATATGAGAATGTATGTGTTGCAAAGAAACCGAACCCACTTGACTTCACTAATTCGATCGGCCCTACACGACTCGAGACCTCAAGGACGGCCCATTGAGGGTTTCGGCTCACTATGCTTGGGCTCGGCCCACTCCCTCTTGGCCGGTTATATGTTTACGGTTACACCCATCTTTAGGGTTTCTACTTCCCACTTTTCGCAACCAAGAACACACATCAACCCTAACACCTCTCTCCCTCTCTCTCGAAGTCTTGAAGCCGGCGGAAATCCCCTTTTTCACCCGAGACCCTACTGGTTCCAATCCCCTAATCCGGTTAGTGTGATGTTGTTTGCATTGATAGATGATACTTTGATTATACATGATTGCATGATTATATGTTTGATCGGATGTCTTGCAATATGATTGTTTGGATTTTTATAGTAACCGAATGTGTGAATCGGAGGTGTGTGTGTGTGTGTGTGATTTCATGATGAAAAACGATTGAACCAATAGTCTAGGGATTGATCATTGTTCACCAAAACAAGTGTTTGATTAATCGGCCATTATGGACTATATCCGAATGATTAATTACGTTGTTATAGCTAGTGTGTATGCTAGTAATAGGAATTATTGTTAATGCGATTGAGGTTCTTGAATGTTTGATCTTTGTTCATGATTATGTTTCGATTAGGGTTCATGTGAATTGAATGCTAGATGTGCCTGTTTGATCGATAATGGTTTTGGGTTTAGAAACTGTTCTGTTAATTGATTGATTGTAATTTTGGAAACCTGAATAAGTGTAACCTATCTACATGAAATCAGGAAGTGGTTACAATTTGCTAGTCTCGACACGGTTGCGAGTCGAGAACCCTCAGTCTCGACTCGAGACCACATTATCGACACACAACAGCACAAACCGAGACCACGGTTGCGGGTCCGGTTGCGACTCGAGACCGTGTGATCTCGACCTGATCATGACAACCCGAGACCTGCATTTGCGAGTCCCGTTGCGACTCGAGACCTGACTCGTGACCATCTAGCCTCGAGTGATTTAGGCACAAGTCGAGACCTCCTTTTGTTGCGACTCGAGATCCCTAGTCTCGACTCGAGACCAGCTACACATGCACACTGTTTGGACTTGCACTGTCACGAGCCCAATTGATTGGGCCGGATACTTGAACTTGTTTACGTGTCTGATATTAGACTGCTATGAATACTTGTGCATGCCATGATTACATTTGCCACAATACGTGTAGAACCTATGTGCTATATTCGAATACGAACCTGACTTGTATGATAACCATGCTAGGACGTGGTTGATCACTATATAGCTTAACCGAACTTTGTGTATCTGCCGAGCAAACCCAAGGTGAGTTCACACTCTTACCAAGGCATGGGATTCCCGGGGTGTTGGGAATGGGATGAAAAGGATAAGATTGCATAGATTCATACGGGTACCATTACTAGACTACCATACCATCGTCCTCGGTTGTGTAGGATACATACGTAAAACCTACGTATACCTAAGTTACTCACTGTCCTTAGGTTGCGAAGGACACTCACGTAAAACCTACGTGAACGGATACTCACTACTGCCTCGGTTATGTCAGGCACTTACGTAAAACCTACGTAAACCCCCGCGTACCCCTATCCTCGGTTGTGAAGGATACTTACGTAAATCCTATGTAAATTTGTATGTATTACTGTTCTCGGGATATGTAGAACACCTATGGTAATGCATAGTCTAGTGGATAAATAACATGGGAAGCCCCCACCAATAGAAACCTATAACGTCCCAGTAGAGCCACCTGATACTCATAAACTTACTATTACGCAATTACTTACTGTGAACTCGCTCAACTAGTTGTTGACTCTCTGCTGCATGCCTTGCAGGACCTTAGGTACTAATGGAGCTTGCACAAGGAGGAGCAGGTCGTTGTGGGCAAATGGATCGTGATTACTTATTAAACACTTATGTCATTTCATACATTAACACATATGTTGGGTTTCTACATTAATGCTTCCGCTATATTTACTTTTGTTGGTTTTGATAAACACCTTTCGTATTGATGGAAACTTTTAAAATTTATTTATATGTTCAATATGATTGGTGGCTTGATCTTGGTCATGTCACGCCTCCAAGCGGTGGTACTCCGCGTGTGGATTTTGGGGGTGTGACAGATTGGTATCAGAGCCATTGGTTATAGAGAACTCGGTTTTAATATGGGAAACGTTTTATTAAAACCAGACTATAACCAGAACAGTGCTCTCAACGATCCACAACGACGCTTCGCTCCACGTGCAAGACTCGACATCCTAGGTAATAAGGTTAATGTTTATTACCTGCTTGCTAGAAACGTATAGAAACTTTGCTCGTAGTACACTTAGATACACATGACACTATTGCCTGAGAATACCTACGTGCTTACACTTTTCTATCATCGCCCTACTCGCGAACTATTCTTACTTACAGTACCTTTACTATGAAGATCATGTCCGGACGTGTGAACATGACTCAAGCCCAGTTGGCGGCTCTCATCCAAGAACAAGTTACTGCGGCACTTGCAGCTGCAAACGCAGGAGGTATACCCTGCAGTCGTAACTCATCCTAGGATCTTTAGATCCTACGTTCCTAACTAACTCGTATGTTTAACCTCATTCTACTCTTACACATTAGGTCAACACGTTCAACAACCTGTGTGTACCTTCAAGAACTTCATGGACTGTCGTCCAAGTACCTTTAGTGGCACTGAAGGAGCGGTTGGACTCCTCCACTGGTTTGAAAAGCTCGAGTCTGTGTTCGAGATGTGTGAATGCCCTGAGGCTCGCAGGGTGAAATACGCCACTGGCACGTTAGAAGGAATAGCACTAACTTGGTGGAACGCCCAAGTTCAGATATTAGGGTTGGCAGCTGCTAACGCCACACCCTGGAATGATTTCAAGGAACTGATCAAGAGAGAGTACTGCACTCGGGAAGACATCCACAAGTTGGAAGATGAGTTGTACCATCTGAAGATGACTGGATCGGAAATTGAAGCTTACACCAAAAGGTCAAACGAACTGGTCGTGCTGTGTCCAACTATGGTGGACCCTCCAGTTAAGCGCATTGAGTTGTATCTCAAAGGGTTGGTGCCAGAGATGCAGAGCCATGTTACTTCGGCTAATCTTGATAACATCCAGGCTATTCAACGCCTCGCTCATCGCATCACTGATCAGGCAGTGGATCAGAACAGACTGCCTAAACGTATCAGCGCTACTGCTACCGTTACTACTTCAGCTACTCCTGCTACTCCCAGTGACAGTAAGAGAAAATGGGATGGGGATTCCAGCAAGGGATCAGCTTCAGTTCAGTCTAAGGCCCAGCAGCGAAAGACTGACAGTTATCAGAGTCCCAGCCAGCACTCTTCAGGTAGTCACAGGCAGGGCGGATACCGAGGGAACCTCCCAAAGTGCAACAATTGCGGCAGACACCACAGTGGCCAGTGTAACAAGGGTCGCTGTCAAAGATGCCTCAAGATGGGTCATGAGGCCAAGGATTGTAGAAGCCCTCGACCTGCGAACCAGAATCAGCAGCAACCCCAAGCACAGCAGAATCAGCATCAGGGCAATAAGGGATGTTTTCATTGCGGTGCTGAAGGTCACTTCAAAAGGCACTGTCCTCAGCTGAACAGGAACAACAACAACAACAATAACAACAATCAGGGCAATGGCAACAACAACAACGGGGGAAACAACAACGGCAACGAGGCAAGGGGTCGTGCGTTTGTGTTGGGGCAGGGTGATGCCAGGAATGATCCCAACGTCGTTATGGGTAAGTTTCTTCTCGACAACATTTATGTTACTGCTTTGTTTGATTCGGGTGCGGATACAAGTTACATGTCTTTGAAAATGAGTAAATTGTTAAAACGTACATCAACACCTCTAAACACCAAACACGTCGTAGAACTAGCTAATGGTAAAAGTTTAGAAGCCACGCAAATAGTCAGGGGTTGTAGTATTGTCTTAGCCGGTCAAGCTTTCTCGATCGACCTTATTCCCATAGTCTTGGGAAGTTTTGATATCGTTATAGGGATGGATTGGTTATCCCAAGATCAGGCAGAGATCTTATGCAGTGAGAAGATTATTCGCATTCCCCGTACTGGTCAAGAACCTCTCGAAGTTCAAGGCGACAATAGTGGTGCTGTGGTTGGCATCATCTCTTTCTTGAAGGCTCAGAAGTGTTTGCGGAAGGGTCACACCGCAATCTTGGCACTCGTTTCAGATGCATCAACGAAGGAAAAGAAATTGGAAGACATTCCAGTTGTACGCGACTACCCTCAGGTGTTTCCTGAAGACTTACCTGGCTTACCGCCTCATCGTCAGGTCGAATTTCAAATCGAGCTCGCTCCAGGAGCTGCACCCATAGCTCGTGCACCATATCGTCTAGCTCCATCAGAACTGGAAGAACTGTCGAAGCAGCTACAAGAGCTCTTGGAAAAGGGCTTTATTCGTCCGAGCTCATCGCCTTGGGGAGCTCAAGTACTTTTTGTGAAAAAGAAAGACGGTACGTTCAGAATGTGCATCGACTACCGTGAACTAAACAAGGTAACGGTGAAGAACCGTTATCCTCTTCCACGCATAGATGACTTATTCGACCAGTTGCAAGGGTCGTGTTACTACTCCAAGATAGACTTAAGGTCAGGGTATCATCAGCTGAGAGTCCGGGATGAGGACGTCTCCAAAACCGTATTCAGAACTCGCTACGGTCACTACGAGTTTCTTGTCATGCCGTTTGGGTTAACGAACGCGCCTGCAGTTTTCATGGATCTTATGAACAGGGTGTGCAAACCCTATCTAGACAAGTTCGTCATTGTTTTCATCGACGACATCCTGATCTACTCCAAGAGTCAGGAGGAACACGAGCAGCACTTACGACTTATCTTGGAACTTCTTCGAAAGGAGCAATTGTACGCCAAGTTTTCAAAATGCGACTTCTGGCTTCGTGAAGTCCACTTCTTAGGCCATGTAGTGAACAGGGATGGGATTCATGTCGATCCATCCAAAGTAGATTCGATCAGGAACTGGCCTGCACCAAGTACACCAACGGAAATACGCCAATTTTTGGGTTTGGCGGGGTACTACAGACGGTTTATCAAGGATTTCTCGAAAGTCGCTCAGCCGCTTACACTACTGACACAGAAGGGTGTCACCTACCGTTGGGGCAACACACAGGAAACTTCTTTACAGCACCTAAAGGATAGACTTTGCAGTGCACCTATCCTCTCATTGCCAGAGGGCACGGACGATTTTGTGGTCTATTGTGATGCATCCATCCAGGGTCTTGGATGTGTGTTAATGCAGCGCGACAAGGTCATTGCTTACGCTTCGCGCCAACTTAAGATACATTAACGAAATTACACGACGCACGATTTAGAGTTGGGAGCTGTTGTTTTCGCGCTCAAGATATGGCGACACTACCTGTACGGTACCAAGTGCACAATTTACACCGATCACAGGAGTCTCGAGCATATCTTCAAGCAGAAGGAATTGAACATGCGTCAACGTCGATGGGTTGAACTACTGAACGATTACGAATGCGCCATCAAGTACCATCCAGGCAAAGCCAATGTTGTGGCTGATGCCCTCAGTCGGAAAGACACTCTACCACGACGCATGCGAGCGCTACAACTTACGATTCAGTCTAGTCTTCCTGCACAAATACGAGATGCTCAGGCAGAAGCATTGAAACCAGAAAACGTTAGGGCTGAAGCCCTACGCGGCTCAAGGCAACGACTAGAACAGAAGGCAGACGGCGCCTACTATGTAACAGGGCGTATTTGGGTCCCAGTTTATGGCGGTCTACGCGAGCTGGTAATGGATGAAGCTCACAAGTCTCGCTACTCGGTACATCCAGGGTCGGACAAAATGTACCACGACATCAGAACTACTTATTGGTGGCTTAGCATGAAGGCCCACATAGCCACCTATGTTGGCAAGTGCTTGACCTGTGCCAGAGTCAAGGTTGAATATCAGAAACCCGTAGGCCTACTTCAGCAACCCAGGATACCACAGTGGAAATGGGAAGAAATTTCCATGGATTTTGGTTACAGGCCTACCTAGATCCCAGCGTGGGAATGATATTATATGGGTGATCGTGGATCGACTCACCAAGTCTGCACACTTCCTGGCTATAAAGGAAACGGATAAGTTCTCCACTCTCGCAGACATCTATCTTAAAGAAGTTGTTTCGAGGCACGGAGTGCCCACCTCCATCATTTCGGATCGGGATGCACGATTCACATCATAACTATGGCAAGCGATGCACAAATCTTTCGGCTCACGGTTAGACATGAGCACTGCATATCATCCTCAGACGGATGGGCTGTCTGAGCGAACGATCCAAACTCTTGAAGACATGCTTCGGGCATGCGTTATTGATTTCGGAAACGGCTGGGAAAAGCACCTCCCTTTGGTGGAGTTCTCATATAATAACAGTTATCACACCAGCATACAAGCCGCTCCATTCGAGGCATTGTACGAACGTAAATGCCGGTCACCTCTCTGTTGGGCAGAGGTGGGGGATTGTCAGATTACGGGTCCAGAGATTGTAGTGGACGCCACAGAAAAGATTGCACAGATACGACAACGCATGGCGATAGCACGCGACCGTCAGAAAGCCTACGCGGATAAGCGTAGAAAGCCATTGGAATTTCAGGTCGGGGACCGGGTTTTACTCAAAGTCTCACCCTGGAAGGGTGTGGTCCGTTTTGGCAAACGGGGCAAACTAAATCCGCGGTACATCGGACCATTCGAGATCATAGAAAGAATAGGCCAAGTAGCCTACAGACTGAACTTACCAGCTAAACTCGGTGCAGTTCACAATGTCTTTCACGTGTCGAATCTGAAGAAGTGCCTGTCAGATGAGACCCTCATAGTTCCTTTTAAGGAACTAACTATCGACGAGCGGTTGCAGTTCGTCGAGGAACCAGTTGAAATCACGGTTGCAGTTCGTTGGAACTCCAAACGTGGCCCAGAGTACACCTGGGAACGCGAAGACAGGATGACAGAAAAGTACCCCCAGTTATTCAGAACCAATGCAACCACTACTGAGGCTGAAGCTACTACTGCGGAATTTCGGGACGAAATTCCAGATCAACGAGGGGAGGATGTGACACCCCAGGAAAACCAGTGAACGATACAACTTACCTAGCTTCCTCAGTAAACGCATGCCAAATTTCGGGACGAAATTTCTTTTAAGTTGGGGATAATGTGACAACTCGTAGTTAATTGTCTCTTAGATTACGTGTAACTGTATGAACATTATGTGTTTACGTGAATTTTCGTTATTGATTAAATAAGAAAATATGTGAATGTATGTGTTGCAAAGAAACCGAACCCACTTGACTTCACTAATTCAATCGGCCCTACACGACTCGAGACCTCAAGGACGGCCCATTGAGGGTTTCGGCTCACTATGCTTGGGCTCGGCCCACTCCCTCTTGGCCGGTTATATGTTTACGGTTACACCCATCTTTAGGGTTTCTACTTCCCACTTTTCGCAACCAAGAACACACATCAACCCTAACACCTCTCTCCCTCTCTCTCGAAGTCTTGAAGCCGGGGAAATCCCCTTTTTCACCCGAGACCCTACTGGTTCCAATCCCCTAATCCGGTTTGTGTGATGTTGTTTGCATTGATAGATGATACTTTGATTATACATGATTGCATGATTATATGTTTGATCGGATGTCTTGCAATATGATTGTTTGGATTTTTATAGTAACCGAATGTGTGAATCGGAGGTGTGTGTGTGTGTGTGATTTCATGATGAAAAACGATTGAACCAATAGTCTAGGGATTGATCATTGTTCACCAAAACAAGTGTTTGATTAATCGGCCATTATGGACTATATCGGAATGATTAATTACGTTGTTATAGCTAGTGTGTATGCTAGTAATAGGAATTATTGTTAATGCGATTGAGGTTCTTGAATGTTTGATCTTTGTTCATGATTATGTTTCGATTAGGGTTCATGTGAATTGAATGCTAGATGTGCCTGTTTGATCGATAATGGTTTTGGGTTTTGTGACACCCTAGGAAAACCAGTGAACGATGTAACTTACCTAGCTTCCTCAGTGAGTGCGTACCAAATTTCGGGACGAAATTTCTTTTAAGTTGGGGATAATGTGACAACTCAAATTTCCAAGATTTCTATTTCGCATTTATTGCACGTTCTTGTATTATTTAGTTGAATGATTTCACAATTAGATGCTATGGAAATTGTATATGTGTTGATACAATGAAGTGTGTTGTGAGACGTTGCATCATTATGTGTTAATTGTGATAAACTTGTCAAATGTGTAAACTTGGTGGTGGAACTATGAAACGGTTATGAGATGGTGTGCATTTGTAAATTATAATACTTAGGGATGTAGATGGTAATTAGTGAAATCCTAGACACTTAACCCTAATCTCATTTCTCTAATCATTTGCACACAAAACTAAATCACGTACTTGCAACTCTCTAATCCCCTAGCAATCATCACCATCATCATCACCAAGATAATCATCACAAGTTTGATCACTCTCCTCATCTAGAATCATTCAAGGTAATTGTTATTGATCATTGTAATACTTGTAAACCTTAAATGATTGTTAATTGTATCGATTCTTGATTCTTGTGAACTCTTGAAAAACCCTAGTTCTCCATATGATGTCTGTGATTTTGGATTTGATTCGAATTATCATGATAATGACGCTGAATGATTGTTTAATCGATTGGGTTGATGATTAAGAATACATGATTTACGTGATGATTGAGATGATATTAGTCTAACATAGTGTAATTAGGGTTTGATTGCGTGAACGATAGAACGTAACTGTGAATGAAAAGAAGTGTAACTGATGCAATCTCGATGAACGTATGAGTATGTGTTTTGTCTGAGTTTAATGTGAGGTAGCATGCCCGAGTTTAATATGATACCCTATAGTCCGACTTTGTTAGGGGAGTTGATGGCCCGACTTTAAACTTGTATGTATCACTATGTCCGAGTTTAAATGTTTCATCACCATGTCCGAATATAATGAAGAAATAGTGGTCCGAGTTTAATAAATACAATATGGACCGAGTTTAAAGTTGTTTGGGCCGAGCTTATTGGGTTGTTAATGTGGACCGAGTTTAATTAATGGTCTAGAGTCCGAGTTTCAAGAGAATGCATGTAGTCCGAGTTTATTAAATTGCTTTTGGTCCGAGTATAATAAATTGTTTTGGTCCGAGTTTAAGGGCACATCATTGGACCGAGTTTAATGACTAACCAATGGACCGAGTTTAAGGACAAATCATTGGACCGAGTTTAATTGACTATCCATTGGACCGAGTTTAAACATGATCACCCATGTCTGAGTTTGTATGTTGATTTAATGTCCGAGGTTGTATGATGATTACATGTGCTATCCGAGTTTTGAACAGGGAGACCCCCCCCCCCATACTGTCTGAGTTTTAGTAGGGCAAGGCCCTGTCTGATGTTATGTGATATTCAATTTGAAACAATGAACTGTGTGAATTGTAATGACTAACCTGTTAAACTTATTAACGATAATAAAATGTAAGTACGTTATCAGTGGTAACTAGGTTAACACCCACGTGAGGTTAAACTGTGTAATCAAAGACACGACACATGAATTACGTGAATTGTATGAATGGGTTAACTGTTACGTGATACATGATTGATACATGATATTGGCTAGCAAGCACTATGTGACATTAGATTACATGCGTATCATTGCGAACATGAACTGATTTATTATACGTGCATACAATAGGACTTGATTGATTACTTGTGAGTGCATAACCTAGCATACCGAGCAAACCAAGGTGAGTTCACACTCTTACCAAGGCATGGGATTCCCGGGGTGTTGGGAATGGGATTGAAAGGATAAGGTTGAATAGATACACTACTGACACTATGACTAGACTACCATATTACTATCCTCGGTTGTGAAGGATACTTATACTGATTACTATCCTCGGTTGTGAAGGATACTTATACTGATCACTATCCTCGGATGTGAAGGATACTTATACTGATCACTATCCTCGGATGTGAAGGATACTTATACTGATCACTATCCTCGGTTGTGAAGGATACTTATACTGATCACTATCCTCGGATGTGCAGGATACTTATACTGATCACTATCCTCGGATGTGCAGGATACTTATACTGATCACTATCCTCGGATGTGCAGGATACTTATACTGATCACTATCCTCGGATGTGAAGGATACTTATACTGATCACTATCCTCGGATGTGAAGGATACTTATACTGATTACTATCCTCGGTTGTGAAGGATACTTATACTGATCACTATCCTCGGATGTGCAGGATACTTATACTGATCACTATCCTCGGATGTGCAGGATACTTATACTGATCACTATCCTCGGATGTGCAGGATACTTATACTGATCACTATCCTCGGTTGTGAAGGATACTTATAGTTACGAATAGTCTAGTGGTTGTACAACATGGGAAGCCCCCACCAATAGAACGTACTAGCGGCCCAGTAGAGCCACCTGTTACATATGAACTTACTATTACGCATTTACTTTCTGTGAACTCGCTCAACTAGATGTTGATCCTCTGTTACATGCCTTGCAGGTCGTTAGGTACATGGAGCTTGCACATGGAGGAGCGGGTTGTTGTGGGCTTGGATCGTGATTATCTTGTTAAACACTTATAACATTTGATACTTTATTATGATGGGTTTTGATTATACGCTTTCGCTAAACAACGATAACTTACTTATGTTTTGGAACACCTTTCATATGGATTGGGTTTGGATTATATTGCAATTACTTTTACTTTATACAATGTTCTATATGATTGGTGGCTGGATCCTGGTCAGTCACGCTCCCAAGCGGTGATACTCCGCAGGTGGATTTTGGGGGTGTGACAGGTTTAGAAACTGTTCTGTTAATTGATTGATTGTAATTTTGGAAACCTGAATAAGTGTAACCTATCTACATGAAATCAGGAAGTGGTTACAATTTGCTAGTCTCGACACGGTTGCGAGTCGAGAACCCTCAGTCTCGACTCGAGACCGCATTATCGACACACAACAGCACAAACCGAGACCACAGTTGCGGGTCCGGTTGCGACTCGAGACCGTGTGATCTCGACCTGATCATGACAACCCGAGACCTGCATTTGCGAGTCCCGTTGCGACTCGAGACCTGACTCGTGACCACCTAGCCTCGAGTGATTTAGGCACAAGTCGAGACCTCCTTTTGTTGCGACTCGAGATCCCTAGTCTCGACTCGAGACCAGCTACACATGCACACTGTTTGGACTTGCACTGTCGCGAGCCCAATTGATTGGGCCGGATACTTGAACTTGTTTACGTGTCTGATATTAGACTGCTATGAATACTTGTGCATGCCATGATTACATTTGCCACAATACGTGTAGAACCTATGTGTTATATTCGAATACGAACCTGACTTGTATGATAACCATGCTAGGACGTGGTTGATCACTATATAGCTTAACCGAACTTTGTGTATCTGCCGAGCAAACCTAAGGTGAGTTTACACTCTTACCAAGGCATGGGATTCCCGGGGTGTTGGGAATGGGATGAAAAGGATAAGGTTGCATAGATTCATACGGGTACCATTACTAGACTACCATACCATCGTCCTCGGTTGTGCAGTATACATACGTAAAACCTACGTATACCTAAGTTACTCACTGTCCTCAGGTTGCAAAGGACACTCACGTAAAACCTACGTGAACGGATACTCACTACTGCCTCGGTTGTGTCAGGCACTTACGTAAAACCTACGTAAACCCCCGCGTACCCCTATCCTCGGTTGTGAAGGATACTTACGTAAATCCTACGTAAATTTGTACGTATTACTGTTCTCGGGATATGTAGAACACCTATGGTAACGCATAGTCTAGTGGATAAATAACATGGGAAGCCCCCACCAATAGAAACCTATAACGGCCCAGTAGAGCCACCTGATACTCATAAACTTACTATTACGCAATTACTTACTGTGAACTCGCTCAACTAGTTGTTGACTCTCTGCTGCATGTCTTGCAGGACCTTAGGTACTAATGGAGCTTGCACAAGGAGGAGCAGGTCGTTGTGGGCAAATGTGTGACAACTCGAATTTCCAAGATTTCTATTTCGCATTTATTGCACGTTCATGTGTTGTTTAGCTGTTTATTTGCACAATTGATTGCTATAAAATTGTATACATTTTGATACCATGAAGTGTATTGTGTGATTGTGCATGACTATGTGTTAATTGTGATAAACATGTCAAATGTATAAACTTGGTGGTGAAACTGTGAAATTAATTGAGATAGTGCACTCTTGTAAAATAGAATAAAGGAGGGTGAAAGGAGTTATTAGTGAAACCTAAATCATACTTAACCCTAATTCCATTTCACTAATCATTTTCACAAACCAAAACACGTACTATACTCTCTAATCTCCTAGCAATCATCACCATCATCATTGGCAAGCTATTCATCACTTTCGATTCCACATTTCTCTAGGATCATCACAAGGTAAATGATTATTGTTTATTGATTTCTTGATTCTATCAAATGATTATTGTTTATTGATTTCTTGATTATGTGTTCATGGAAAACCCTAGTTTCTCATGTGATATTCTGTGATTTGATCCTGGATAGTTGAGATTATGACGATGATTAGATGCATGCTTGATAGATTATTATTGTGATGATTGTTGTTGCTTAGCATCGGTCGAATAATTTTGATTTCTGCCGTCGATATGATTGGATTTAGGGTTTGCTTGATCAATGGAAACGTAATTGTTACAATGATACAGACGTGTGAATTGAATGGTTGTCTGAGTATGTTAGTCAGAGTTTTAGCGAATATAAATTGTCTGAGTTTTATAAGAGCATGCTTAGTCCGAGACTGAATAACATGTATATGTCCGAGTTCTTGTTGCTTGCTATCTGAGTTTTTATGATAAAGATGTGAGGTCCGTGCTTTGTGTTACAAGTTGTAGTCCGACCTCTTTGATTATCATTCATGATGTCCGAGGATTTGTTGTAATGTTTAAGTAAATATTAGCCCGAGTTTTATCAAGTAACCAAGGCCCGACCTTTTTAATAACTTATCATGTCCGAGTTTAACTTATGATTACATGTCCGAGTTTCATCACTATTATGTGTATCCGAGTTTGATAAGGAGTATTATGTCCGAGCTTTATTCAAGTCTTAAGGGTCCGAGTTTCTTGACCCTCCCCCATGTCCGAGTTTCTTATAAGTGAATCAAGATGTCCAAGTTTTTGTCATGGGGTATGGGGTCCGAGTTTCTTGACCCTCCTTGTCCGACCTTGTAAACCCCCCCCCCCTAGTCCGAGGTTGTGAAGGACAACCTCTCTTGTCCGAGTTCTTTTGTATGAGAGCCCAAGGTCCGACTTTTTGGCCATACATGTGCATGATTCAATTTGCTTAAAATGCTAGTTCAAATCTCATGCTTAATAACCTTAATAATCTACTCCGAGTTATGTGTTACTGTGTAGTCTGAATTTCCCCTAGATATTAATGTCTGAGTTTTAATATTGTGTGATCTGAGTTTACGAATGATGCTGAATTCAAAACCCTGAATGAAGAACACATTGCATGATTAGTATGTATGCTACTGTATTGTCACACCCCCAAAATCCCACACGCGGAGTACCACCGCTTGGAGGCGTGACATGACCAGGATCAAGCCATCAATCATATCAAACATAGTATCTAATAATCAAAAGTAGTTAATACAATTCATAAAGATATGACTGATGTTTCAAAACCAAACATTGTTTAAGTAGCGGAAGCATAGTAATAAAATTCTCAAATGTAATTATGAGTTCAATTAACGTTCGCGATCCAATTCCCACAACGACCTGCTCCCTCCTTGTGCAAGCTCCAATATGTACCTAAGGTCCTGCAAGGCATGCAGCAGATAATCAACAAACTAGTTGAGCGAGTTCACAGTTAATAGTTTAGTTTTGGTAATAGTGCGTTTGTTCAATTCAGTTTCAAATCGTATCAGATCCATCGCGGCCTCACAGGCTTGTGTGCGAAGATTAGGTTCGTTAGTTCGCGACCGTAGTCTTTACCGACCAGGGTGTGTGCGAAGGCAATTTATCAGTTCGTTCGCGACCATAGTCTTTACCGACCAGGGTGTGTGCGAAGGCAGTTGAGTAGTTCGTTCGCGACCATAGTCTTTACCAACCAGGGTGTGTGCGAAGGCAGTTCGACAAGTATCATTTAAGCATGCACAAACAATCATCCAACCCATTCCCACCCTGGGAACCCATGCCTTGGCTGTGTGAACTCACCTTGGCTTGCTCGGTAGACTAAGTGCTTGTTTAACAGTTAACTAATCAAAACCTATCGGGTTAACAGAGACAGTTAGTTCCATGTATTCACGCATTATTCACATGTAATGCTCAAACAGTAACCATGCAGCATATATTGTCATGTATGTCATGCAAGTATCCTGACCATAGTGTATTCACAATACAAGTTAACATAACACACCAATTCATATTGCAAGTTAGGGCCGTACGCGTATGTTCTATTTTATCACCTATAACTAGTTTGCCAATCACAAGAGAATAGAACCCCGATCAGTTAACATGTAGTCCAATTATTACTCACCCATTTTATCCGATCCAACTAAAATAGCCAAACCCATTCTGAAATCCAACTTACAACCGCGGCCCATTCATCGCCTAAGGCCCGTGGGACATGATTTCGTGACAGGTTGGGCCCTAAAGCCAAAATACGCATTGATGTGGGCTGAGCTGGTGACCCGTGGTCATGCAGCCCAGCCATATTCGCAGGGAATAAATGGCTCCCCCCAAGACCCCTCAGCCTTATATGATATGCAACCGAAATGCAACAGTGAGTTTATTCTTTTAACACTTGATCCATACATTTTAGTGACCCCTCGGCATCATATGATTTGTTTTAAAATCCTACTGCTCGATCCTAGTGAACCGACCCACATGATCATTCCCACAGTTAATCATCACCACTTATTATACCTTACCACATGCTTATCCCATAATAGTCAAACCCCCTTTAGAATTTAAGAAATCATAGTGTAGCCCTAGATCCTATCATTATTTACCATCATTATGCTTTTTTTTTTTGTAGAGTGTACGTGTACATCTTCTGTGAACCAAGATCACACACATAAATAAGGTCAAAACAATATGATCCTCATGCACATGTGAATGTTATGGCCGACAAAAGTACATAGATTTCATGTTGCTATTTGACCAAAAATTAATCCTATTGCAATTCTATTGGACCAAAAAAAAAGAGGATATGACAACCTATCATAATTCCATTGAGTGTAATAGTATGGTTGGGCCGATTAAAGTCTGATTACTTGCACATGACTAATTTAATATCATCAATGTTTTTCTACTATGATCACATGGCCACACAATAGCATGCTATGTCTAATCTATAGGCACATAACATTTACAATATCAAGTATCAAGTATTACTAGTTAGCCAATTATGAGGCACTAACCGAAAGGTAGAAGATGTTGGCTTGATCGATGCACAAGTTCCGAATGGAGGAAAGGGCTGCCGTCTCTGGGCTAGAGAGAAGAGGGATTTAGGGTTTCGTAAAGAGTAGAATGTATACAAACTCCCCTTGGTGCTTTACGAAAGCAATAGGGCCGAGCCCATCCTCGGGTTCCATTTGGACTCGGTTTCAAGTGAGGAGGGCCGAGAGGAACGTGGGTGAAAACATTAAAGTGCGGCCCAAGTGTGTTGTACGGTTGGACTAGGTTGTGCGACTATGGGTTGTTGACATACATACATTCATATAATAATCGCATAATGAAAACATTTAATTAAATCAATGCATCACATATCACATGATGAAAAGATAGCATTTCATCACAACAATCACATTAGTTAGTCACGTAGCATTTCACATAATGAAAAGATAGCATTTCATCACAACAATCACATTAGTTAGTCACATAGCGTTCACACCGACTACATCGAAGTACACGAAAGGTTCTGAAGTGCGAGTTGTCACATTATCCCCAACTAATTGGAAATTTCGTCCCGAAATTTGGTATGCACTCACTGAGGAAGCTAGATAAGTTCAATCGTTCACTGGTTTTCCTGGGGTGTCACATCCTCCCCCCGTTGATCTGGAATTTCGTCCCGAAATTCCGAAGTAGTAGTTTCAGCCTCAGTAGTGGTTGTACTGTTCGTGAACAATTGGGGGTGCTTTTCTGTCATCCTGTCTTCGCGTTCCCAGGTGTACTCTGGGCCACGTAGGGAGTTCCAACGAACTCGAACAAGAGGGATTCTCTTGTGTTTGAGGACCTTAACATCCCGGTCCGTGATTTCAACTGGTTCCTCGACGAACTGCAACCGCTCGTCGATAGTGAGTTCCTTAAAAGGAACTATAAGGGTCTCATCTGATAGGCATTTCTTCAGATTCGACACGTGAAATACATTGTGAACTGCACCGAGTTCAGCTGGTAGGTTTAATCTGTAGGCTACTATGCCAATCTTTTCTAAGATTTCGAATGGTCCGACGTACCGCGAATTCAGTTTGCCTCGTTTACCAAATCGAACCACACCCTTCCAGGGTGAAACTTTCAATAAAACCCGGTCCCCGACCTCCAATTCCAATGGCTTTCTACGCTTGTCCGCGTAGGCTTTCTGACGGTCGCGTGCTGCCGCCATGCGTTGTCGTATCTGCGCAATCTTTTCTGTGGCGTCCACTACAATCTCTGGACCCGTAATCTGACTATCCCCCACCTCTGCCCAACAGAGAGGTGACCGGCATTTACGTCCGTACAATGCCTCAAATGGAGCGGCTTGAATGCTGGTGTGGTAACTGTTATTGTATGAAAACTCCACTAAAGGGAGGTGTTTTTCCCAGCCGTTGCCGAAATCGATAACGCACGCTCGAAGCATGTCTTCTAAAGTTTGGATAGTTCGCTCAGACTGCCCATCCGTCTGAGGATGATATGCTGTGCTCATGTCTAAACGTGAGCCGAAGGATTTGTGCATCGCTTGCCAAAGCTCTGACGTGAATCGTGCATCGCGATCCGAAATAATGGAAGTGGGCACTCCGTGCCTCGAAACAACTTCTTTCAAGTAGATGTCTGCTAGGGTAGAAAACTTATCCGTTTCTTTGATCGGCAGGAAGTGTGCAGACTTGGTGAGTCGATCGACTATGACCCATATTGTATCGTTCCCACGCTGAGATCTAGGTAGGCCTGTAACAAAATCCATGGAAATTTCTTCCCATTTCCATTGAGGTATCTTGGGCTGTTGAAGTAGGCCTGATGGTTTCTGATATTCAACCTTGACTCTCGCACAGGTTAAGCATTTTCCAACGTATGTAGCGATGTGAGCCTTCATACTAGGCCACCAATAAGTGGTACTGATGTCGTGGTACATTTTATCCGACCCTGGATGTACCGAATAGCGAGACTTGTGAGCTTCATCCATTACAAGTTCGCGTAAACCGCCATAAAGTGGGACCCAAATACGCCCCGTTACGTAGTAGGCGCCGTCTTCCTTTTGTTCCATGCGTTGCCTTGAGCCGCGTAAGGCTTCAGCTTTGACGTTTTCGGGTTTCAGAGCTTCCATCTGAGCAGCTCGTATCTGAGAGGGAAGACTAGACTGAATAGTAAGCTGTAGCGCTCGCACGCGCTTCGGTAGAGTGTCTTTCCGACTGAGGGCATCAGCCACAACATTGGCCTTGCCTGGATGGTACTTGATGGCGCATTCATAGTCGTTTAGAAGTTCAACCCATCTCCGTTGACGCATATTCAAATCCTTTTGCTTAAGAATATGCTCGAGACTCCTGTGATCGGTGTAAATCGTGCACTTGGTACCGTACAGGTAGTGTCGCCATATCTTAAGCGCGAAAACAACAGCTCCCAGCTCTAAATCGTGCGTCGTGTAGTTTCGTTCATGAACCTTGAGTTGTCGAGAAGCGTAGGCTATCACTTTATCACGTTGCATCAACACACATCCAAGACCCTGGATGGATGCATCACAATATACTACGAAGTCATCTGTGCCCTCTGGCAATGAAAGAATAGGTGCGCTGCAGAGCCTATCCTTTAGATACTGAAAAGCGGTCTCTTGCGTATTGCCCCATCTGTAAACGACACCTTTCTGTGTTAACATAGTAAGTGGTTGCGCGATCTTGGAGAAGTCTTTAATAAATCGCCTGTAGTAACCCGCCAAACCCAAGAATTGGCGTATTTCAGTCGGTGTACGCGGTGCTGGCCAGTTTCTGATCGAATCAACCTTGGATGGATCGACATGAATCCCATCCTTGTTTGCCACATGGCCTAAGAAGTGGACTTCACGAAGCCAGAAGTCGCATTTTGAAAACTTTGCATACAGTTGCTCCTTTCGAAGAAGTTCCAAGATAAGACGTAAGTGCTGCTCGTGCTCCTCCTGACTCTTGGAGTAAATCAAAATGTCGTCGATGAAGACGATAACAAACTTATCAAGATACGGTTTGCACACCCTGTTCATAAGATCCATGAAGACTGCAGGCGCGTTCGTAAGCCCAAATGGCATGACAAGAAACTCGTAATGACCGTAGCGAGTTCTGAAAGCGGTTTTGGAGACGTCCTCATCCCGGACTCTCAGCTGATGATACCCTGACCTTAAATCAATCTTGGAATAGTAACACGACCCTTGCAACTGGTCGAATAGGTCATCTATGCGCGGAAGAGGATAACGGTTCTTCACTGTCACCTTATTGAGTTCGCGGTAGTCGATGCACATCCTGAACGTACCGTCTTTCTTCTTCACAAATAACACTGGAGCTCCCCAAGGCGAAGAGCTTGGACGAATAAAGCCCTTTTCCAAGAGCTCTTGTAACTGCTTCGACAGTTCTTCCAGTTCGGATGGAGCTAAACGATACGGTGCACGGGCTATTGGTGCTGCTCCAGGAGCTAACTCAATCTGAAACTCGACTTGACGATGAGGCGGTAAACCAGGTAAATCTTCAGGAAACACCTGAGGGAAGTTACATACAACTGGTATATCTTCCAGTCTCTTCTCTTTCGTCGATGCATCTGAAACAAGAGCCAAAATGGCTGTGTGACCCTTACGTAAGCATTTCTGAGCTTTCAAGAAAGAGATGATGCCAACCACTGCACCACTCTTGTCGCCTTGAACTTCGAGAGGTTCTTGACCAGAACGAGGAATACGGACAATCTTTTCTTTGCATAGGATTTCTGCTTGCTGCTGCTGGCGATTCTGATTTGCAGGCCGTGGGCTTCCTGAATCCTTAGCTTCATGGCCCATCTTGAGACACCTCTGACAACGTCCCTTGTTGCACTAACCACCGTGGTGTCTGTTGCATTAGTTACACATTGGGTGAATTTCCCGATATCCACCCTGCCCCTAACCACAAGAAGTTGGCTGACTCGGCTCTGGTGATTACTATTCTTGCGCTGCTGCTGTGCTTGAGACTGAACGGTAGCGGAACCCTTGCTGGAATACCCATCCCATTTCTGCTTGTTGTCACTAGTAGTAGCGGGAGTAGCAGAAGTGATAGCGGTAGTAATAGCGCTGATACAACTAGGCAGCCTGTTCTGTTCCACTGCTTGATCCGTGAGGCGATGAACAAGACGCTAAATGTCTCGGATATTGTCGAGGTTAGCCGATGCAGCAGGGCTCTGAACCTCTGAGGCTAGACCCTTGAGGCACAATTCGATACGCTTGCTTGGAGGGTCCACCATGGTTGGACACAGGATGGCCAGTTCGTTCGACCGTTTCGTATGAGCTTCAATTTCTGACCCCGTCATTTTCAAATGGTAAAGCTCCACTTCCAAGTTGTGGATGTCATCACGCGTGCAGTATTCCCTTTTAATGCGTTCTTTAAAATCGTTCCATGGGGTGGCGTTAGCAGCTGCCAACCCGAGAATCTGAACTTGCGCGTTCCACCAGGTGAGCGCGATTCCTTCCAAGGTGCCAGTTGCATACTTGACCTTGCGAGCCTCAGGGCACTCGCACATTTCGAATACTGATTCTAGCTTTTCAAACCAATGGAGGAGTCCCACTGCTCCTTCTGTGCCACTGAATGTGCTTGGACGACAGTCCATGAAGTTCTTGAATGTGCAGACAGGTTGCTGTGCGTTCTGACCCGTTGCGCGAGAAAGATAGGTCAAGGTTAAGCGCGAGAGTTGGGTCACGAGAGTAGGATCTAACATCCTAGGATAGGTTTGGAATTGCAGGTTATACCTCCTGCTTGTTCGGCTGCAAGCGCCGCAGAAACTTGTTCGTTAATGAGAGCCGTCAACCGGGCTTGAGTCATGTTAACACGTCCAGACATGATCGAGCGGTAAAGGTAGCGTAAGTATGAATGGTTCGCGAGTAGTGCGATGACAGAAAAGTGTAGGCATATAGGTGTTCTCAAACGGTAACAAGTAGTGAGCAAAGTAATGTAAGCATACTACGAGCAAAGTTCTACGCAATTCTAGCATGTAGGCAATAAACATAAACCTTATTACCTAGGATGTCGAGTCTTGCACGTGGAGCGAAGCGTCGTTGTGGATCGTTGAGAGCACTGTTCTGGTTATAGTCTGGTTTTAATAAAAACGTTTTCCCCATATTAAAACCAAGTTCTCTATAACCAATGGCTCTGATACCAATCTGTCACACCCCCAAAATCCCACACGCGGAGTACCACCGCTTGGAGGCGTGACATGACCAGGATCAAGCCATCAATCATATCAAACATAGTATCTAATAATCAAAAGTAGTTAATACAATTCATAAAGATATGACTGATGTTTCAAAACCAAACATTGTTTAAGTAGCGGAAGCATAGTAATAAAATTCTCAAATGTAATTATGAGTTCAATTAACGTTCGCGATCCAATTCCCACAACGACCTGCTCCCTCCTTGTGCAAGCTCCAATATGTACCTAAGGTTCTGCAAGGCATGCAGCAGATAATCAACAAACTAGTTGAGCGAGTTCACAGTTAATAGTTTAGTTTTGGTAATAGTGCGTTTGTTCAATTCAGTTTCAAATCGTATCAGATCCATCGCGGCCTCACAGGCTTGTGTGCGAAGATTAGGTTCGTTAGTTCGCGACCGTAGTCTTTACCGACCAGGGTGTGTGCGAAGGCAATTTATCAGTTCGTTCGCGACCATAGTCTTTACCGACCAGGGTGTGTGCGAAGGCAGTTGAGTAGTTCGTTCGCGACCATAGTCTTTACCAACCAGGGTGTGTGCGAAGGCAGTTCGACAAGTATCATTTAAGCATGCACAAACAATCATCCAACCCATTCCCACCCTGGGAACCCATGCCTTGGCTGTGTGAACTCACCTTGGCTTGCTCGGTAGACTAAGTGCTTGTTTAACAGTTAACTAATCAAAACCTATCGGGTTAACAGAGACAGTTAGTTCCATGTATTCACGCATTATTCACATGTAATGCTCAAACAGTAACCATGCAGCATATATTGTCATGTATGTCATGCAAGTATCCTGACCATAGTGTATTCACAATACAAGTTAACATAACACACCAATTCATATTGCAAGTTAGGGCCGTACGCGTATGTTCTATTTTATCACCTATAACTAGTTTGCCAATCACAAGAGAATAGAACCCCGATCAGTTAACATGTAGTCCAATTATTACTCACCCATTTTATCCGATCCAACTAAAATAGCCAAACCCATTCTGAAATCCAACTTACAACCGCGGCCCATTCATCGCCTAAGGCCCGTGGGACATGATTTCGTGACAGGTTGGGCCCTAAAGCCAAAATACGCATTGATGTGGGCTGAGCTGGTGACCCGTGGTCATGCAGCCCAGCCATATTCGCAGGGAATAAATGGCTCCCCCCAAGACCCCTCAGCCTTATATGATATGCAACCGAAATGCAACAGTGAGTTTATTCTTTTAACACTTGATCCATACATTTTAGTGACCCCTCGGCATCATATGATTTGTTTTAAAATCCTACTGCTCGATCCTAGTGAACCGACCCACATGATCATTCCCACAGTTAATCATCACCACTTATTATACCTTACCACATGCTTATCCCATAATAGTCAAACCCCCTTTAGAATTTAAGAAATCATAGTGTAGCCCTAGATCCTATCATTATTTACCATCATTATGCTTTTTTTTTTTGTAGAGTGTACGTGTACATCTTCTGTGAACCAAGATCACACACATAAATAAGGTCAAAACAATATGATCCTCATGCACATGTGAATGTTATGGCCGACAAAAGTACATAGATTTCATGTTGCTATTTGACCAAAAATTAATCCTATTGCAATTCTATTGGACCAAAAAAAAAGAGGATATGACAACCTATCATAATTCCATTGAGTGTAATAGTATGGTTGGGCCGATTAAAGTCTGATTACTTGCACATGACTAATTTAATATCATCAATGTTTTTCTACTATGATCACATGGCCACACAATAGCATGCTATGTCTAATCTATAGGCACATAACATTTACAATATCAAGTATCAAGTATTACTAGTTAGCCAATTATGAGGCACTAACCGAAAGGTAGAAGATGTTGGCTTGATCGATGCACAAGTTCCGAATGGAGGAAAGGGCTGCCGTCTCTGGGCTAGAGAGAAGAGGGATTTAGGGTTTCGTAAAGAGTAGAATGTATACAAACTCCCCTTGGTGCTTTACGAAAGCAATAGGGCCGAGCCCATCCTCGGGTTCCATTTGGACTCGGTTTCAAGTGAGGAGGGCCGAGAGGAACGTGGGTGAAAACATTAAAGTGCGGCCCAAGTGTGTTGTACGGTTGGACTAGGTTGTGCGACTAAGGGTTGTTGACATACATACATTCATATAATAATCGCATAATGAAAACATTTAATTAAATCAATGCATCACATATCACATGATGAAAAGATAGCATTTCATCACAACAATCACATTAGTTAGTCACGTAGCATTTCACATAATGAAAAGATAGCATTTCATCACAACAATCACATTAGTTAGTCACATAGCGTTCACACCGACTACATCAAAGTACACGAAAGGTTCTGAAGTGCGAGTTGTCACATGTATGTCCTATCTGATGTCATTCCGCACACAACTATCACACATCTGTTTAGATATCAATGACTTGTAAACCCTAATTGAATGAATCATGTGCATCATATCCTAGGACGTGAGTAACGGACTTAGACATTTGATAAACTCTAGAGCATAGCATACCGAGCAAACCAAGGTGAGTTCACACCCTTACTAAGGCATGGGATTCCCAAGGGCTTGGGAATGGGATTGAAGGAATAAGGTTGAATAGATTCGTACTGACACTAATACTAGACTACCATACCACTGTCCTCGGTTGTGCAGGACACATACTTATGCTATTCACTGTCCTCGGTTGTGCAGGACACATACTTACAATCTACGTAGACTTATACTTACTACTATCCTCGGTTGTGAAGGATACCTATACATACTACTCTCCTCGGTTGTGAAGGATACTCATACTAAATTACTATCCTCGGATGTGAAGGATACTTATACTTATTACTATCCTCGGATGTGAAGGATACTTATACTTATTCCTATCCTCGGTTGTGAAGGATACTTATGGTTACGAGTAGTCTAGTGGTTATACAACATGGGAAGCCCCCACCAATAGAACGTACTAACTGCCCAGTAGAGCCACCTGTTACAAACGAACTTACTAATACGCATTTACTTTCTGTGAACTCGCTCAACTAGTTGTTGATCCTCTGTTACATGCCTTGCAGGTCGTTAGGTATATGGAGCTTGCACAGGGAGGAGCAGGTCGTTGTGGGCTTGGATCGTGATTATCCTGTTAAACACTTTTGAAATTTGATACTTGTTTACGATGGGTTTTATTTATACGCTTCCGCTAAACAAAGATAACTTTCTTATGATTTGAAACACCTTTCATATGGATTTGGTTTGGTTTAAATGACAACTACTTTTATTATATGTATGGTTCTGTATGATTGGTGGCTTGATCCTGGTCAGTCACGCTCCCAAGCGGTGATACTCCGCAGGTGGATTTTGGGGGTGTGACAGAATGGTATCAGAGCCATTGGTTATAGAGAACTTGGTTTTAATATGGGAAAACGTTTTTATTAAAACCAGACTATAACCAGAACAGTGCTCTCAACGATCCACAACGACGCTTCGCTCCACGTGCAAGACTCGACATACTAGGTAATAAGGTTTATGTTTATTACCTGCTTGCTAGAACTGCATAGAACTTTGCTCGTAGTATGCTTACATTACTTTGATCACTACTTGTTATTGCTTGAGAACACTTACGTGCTTACACTTTTCTGTCATCGCACTACTCGCGAACCATTCATACTTATGCTACCTTTACTGTTCGACCATGTCTGGACGTGTTGACATGACTCAAGCCCAGTTGACGGCTCTCATTAACGAACAAGTCGCTGCGGCGCTTGCAGCCGCACCAGCAGGAGGTATAACCTGCTATTCCAAACCTATCCTAGGACGTTAGATTCTACTCTCGTGACCCAACTCTCGCGCTTAATCTTGACATATCTTTCTCGCGCAACGGGTCAGAACGCACATCAACCTCTCTGCACATTCCAGAACTTCATGGACTGTCGTCCAAGCACATTCAGTGGCACATTCAAGAACTTCATGTGTGAACGCCCTGAGGCTCGCAGGGTCAAGTACGCCACTAGTACTTTGGAAGGAATCGCGCTAACCTGGTGGGACACGCAAATACAGATACTAGGGTTGGCAGTTGCTAACGCCACCCCCTGGAACGAATTCAAGGAATGCATTAAAAGGGAATACTGCACGCGTGGTGACATCCACAAGTTAGAAGTGGAGCCTTACCATTTAAAAATGACGGGGTCAGAAATTGAAGCTCATACGAAACGGTCAAACGAACTGGCCATCTTATGTCCAACCATGGTGGACCCTCCAAGCAAGCGTATCGAATTGTACCTCAAGGGTCTAGCCTCAGAGATTCAGAGCCATGCTACATCGGCTAACCTCGACAATATCCAAGACATTCAGCGTCTTGCTCATCGCCTCACGGATCAGGCAGTGGAACAGAACGGGCTGCCTAGTTGTATCAGCGCTATTACTACCGCTACCACTTCTGCTACTCCCGCTACTCCTAGTGACAACAAGCGGAAATGGGATGGGTATTCCCGCAAGGGTTCAGCTACCGTTCAGTCTCAAGCACAGCAGCAGCGCAAGAATAGTGATCACCAGAGCCCGAGTCAGCCAACTACTGGTGGTCAAGGGCAGGGTGGATATCGGGGAATTCACCCAACGTGTAACTAATGCAACAGACACCACGGTGGTTAGTGCAACGAGGGACGTTGCCAGAGGTGTCTTAAGATGGGCCATGAAGCTAAGGATTCAGGAGCCCACGGCCTGCAAATCGGAATCGCCAGCAGCAACAGCAAGCAGAAATCCTATGAAAAGAAAAGATTGTTCGCATTCCTCGTTCTGGTCAAGAACCTCTCGAAGTTCAAGGCGACAAGAGTGGTGCTGTGGTTGGCATCACCTCTTTCTTGAAGGCTCAGAAATGTTTGCGGAAGGGCCACACCGCAATTTTGGCTCTCGTTACTGACGCATCAGCGAAAGAAAAGAAGTTGAAAGACTATCCAGTTGTACGTGACTTCCCTCACGTGTTTCCTAAAGAATTACCAGGTCTACTGTGACAACTCGAACCTTAGACTTACTTTGTGTAACGATACGTGTCTACGAGAACGTTATTAATTGAATGAATACTTGATATGTTATGTTTATGTGCATTATGTGTGTATGTATGTTATGTGTTGCACGAGCCTAAATCACACACCATAACCGATCGCACAAGGCTCAACCGGTCACAAGCCCATTCGGGCCACTTCTTGAAATCGGACCAGAAGGGGCAGCCGTGATGGACCGGCCCACTTCTCTTCAACGTGAACAAACAAACACCCTAAGGGTGTTGTTTCCCATTTGTTACACAAAAACTCTAACACACAAAACCCTAAGATCTCCTTCTCTCTCTCTCTTGGAACCGAAGGCAGCCCTCTCTCTCGAAGCCCTTGTTCTTTCGAAGCCCTCTATTATCTCGGTTAGTGTTATGTTATCAACTACATGCTAATATGTGTAACTATGTGATATTGTTAATAATTGGACTTCATGATCGGCTAGGGTTTATGCTAGTAACTTGTTTGATATGTTGTATGATATGTGTATGCATGATGACCGGATTTAAGTTGCTATCCTTGTTATTGTTCTTGTTGTAAATCGGATTGCATGATTTAAAACCGAATGGATATGTATAATCGGCTGAATGCATATGATTGTGTTAAGAAATCCGTTTGGAATGATAAAGGTTGCATAATAGTTTATGAATTTGATTATCACCTGACCCGATCTTATATTCAGTACAAGATTGATTAACTGTTCTTGAATTGATGATGAATATGGTGCTATGAACATGATTGTGAATAATTGCCATTTGATCCGATTTGTGAAACTGCCAATGTGTTAGCTGAAATCACGGAAGTAAATTATCTAAAATCATGGAAAGTTGTTAGATGCCTTGTTGCGACACGGATTGCGAGTCGGTACCTCACCATCCCGACTCGGGACCAACAACAACATCAGCCGAGACCAGCGTTGCGAGTTCCGGATTGCGACTCGGAACCAGACCACAGCAGCACGAGCCGCAACCACGGTTGCGAGTCATGTTGCGACTCGTAACTGGACCAGGACGAGCCGAAACCACAGTTGCGACTCGAAATCTCCCGTTGCGACTCGAGACCAGTTATGCACGTACACTGTTTTGGGCCTACACTGTCACGGGCCCAATCAATTGGGCCAAATAATTGGACTTATGCAATTGACTGATTAATGTATAGGGCCATATGTATATCCGGTTGGACTGCTATAATTATTTGGACCGGGCTTTATGGGAATTGCACAACAGGTTGGGCCGGTTAGTATTGGGCTTACTTGTTTAAAAACCGTACAAGTTGTATGTATTGCTTAACTGTCAAATGCTGCCATGATTTATACGTGATTAGTAACGTGCTAGACTATGTGAAACAAACGTGTATTATCTAAGTCAAGACCTGACTTGTATTATAACCATGATAGGACGTGGTTGACCATTTACTAGCTTATCTGTACTCTTTGTGTATCTGCCGAGCAAACCAAGGTGAGTTCACACAGCCAAGGCATGGGATTCCCGGGTTGGGAATTGGGTTGGATTATTAAGGTTGAATAGATTCATTTGGATACCATTACTAGACTACCATACCATCGTCCTCGGTTGTGCAGGACACGTACGTAAAACCTATGTACACATATGCTACTCGCTATCCTCGGTTGTGAAGGATACTCACGTAAAACCTGCGTGAACGGATATTCACTACTGCCTCGGTTGTGTCAGGCACTTACGTAAAACCTACGTAAACCCCCACGTACCTTATCCTCGGTTGAGAAGGATACTTACGTAAATCCTGCGTAAACTTGTACGTATTACTGTTCTCGGTTGTGAAGAACACTTATGGTTACGCATAGTCTAGTAGATTAATAACATGGGAAGCCCCCACCAATAGAAACCTATACTGGCCCAGTAGAGCCACTTGATACTCGTGAACTTACTATTACGCACTTACTTTCTGTGAACTTGCTCAACTAGTTTGTTGACTATTTGCCGCATGCCTTGCAGGACCTTAGGTACTTTATGGGAGCTTGCACAAGGAGGAGCAGGTCGTTGTGGGCAACGGATTGATAAACACTTATTACGTTTCAAACAATTATACTTATGTTGGGTTTTACATAAATGCTTCCGCTACACTTACTTATGTTGGTTTTGATAAACACCTTTCGTATTGATTTTTATTACTTAATTACATGTTCAATATGATTGGTGGCTTGATCCTGGTCATGTCACGCTCTCAAGCGGTGATACTCCGCGTGTGGATTTTGGGGGTGTGACAGATTGGTATCAGAGCCATTGGTTATAGAGAACTAGGTTTTAATATGGGAAAACGTTTTTATTAAAACCAGACTATAACCAGAACAGTGCTCTCAACGATCCACAACGACGCTTCGCTCCACGTGCAAGACTCGACATCCTAGGTAATAAGGTTTATGTTTATTGCCTGTATGCTAGAACTGCTTAGAACTTTGCTCGCATTACTCTTAGATACACATGATCCTATTACATGAGAATACCTATGTGCTTACGCTTTTCTGTCATCGCCCTACTCGCGAACCACTCTCACTTACGTTACTTTTACTATGAAGATCATGTCTGGACGAATCAACATGACTCAAGCCCAGCTAGAGGCTCTCGTTCAAGCTCAAGTTGCTGCGGCACTTGCAGCTGCTCAAGCAGGTAGTATACCCTGCAGTATAGATTCATACTAGGATCCTTAGATCCTGCATTAACTCTCGTATTTAATCTCGTCCTATTCGTACACAATAGGTCAACACGCGCAGCAACCTGTCTGCACTTTTAAGAACTTCATGGACTGCCGTCCAAGTACCTTTAGTGGCACTGAAGGAGCAGTTGGACTCCTCCACTGGTTTGAGAAGCTAGAGTCAGTATTCGAAATGTGCGAGTGCCCTGAGGCTCGCAAGGTCAAGTATGCAACTGGCACCTTGGAAGGGATAGCATTAACTTGGTGGAACGCCCAAGTTCAGATCTTAGGGTTGGCAGCTGCTAACGCCACACCCTGGAACGATTTTAAGGAACTTATCAAGAGGGAATATTGTACTCGTGAAGATATTCACAAGCTGGAAGACGAGCTGTATAACCTGAAAATGGTTGGGTCAGAGATTGAAGCGTATACTAAACGGTCTAATGAGCTAGCCGTGCTGTGCCCAACTATGGTAGACCCTCCATACAAGCGCATCGAGATGTATCTCAAGGGGTTGGCGCCAGAGATCCAGAGCCATGTTACTTCGGCTAATCTTGATAACATCCAGGAGATTCAACGCCTCGCTCACCGCATCACAGACCAGGCAGTGGATCAGAACAAACTGCCTAAACGTATCAGTGCTACTGCTACCGTTACTACTTCAGTTACTCCTGCTACTCCCAGTGACAGTAAGAGAAAATGGGATGGGGATTCCAGCAAGGGATCAGCTACAGTTCAGTCTCAGGCCCAGCAGCGGAAGACTGACAGTTATCAGAGTCCCAGTCAGCATTCTTCGGGTAATCACAGGCAGGGCGGATATCGAGGGAACCTCCCAAAGTGCAACAACTGCGGTAGACATCACGGTGGCCAGTGTAACAAGGGTCGCTGTCAAAGATGCCTCAAGATGGGTCATGAGGCTAAGGATTGTAGAAGCCCTCGTCCTGCGAACCAGAACCAGCAGCAGCCACAAGCACAGCAGAATCAGCAACAGGGCAACAAAGTATGCTTTCAGTGTGGGGCAGAAGGTCACTTCTAAAGGCACTGCCCTCAGTTAAACAGGAACCAGAGCAATAACAACAACAATAACAACAATCAGGGCAATGGCAACAACAACGGGGGAAACAACAACGGCAACGAGGCAAGGGGACGTGCATTCGTACTAGGTCGAGGCGACGCAGTGAACGATCCCAACGTAGTTATGGGTAAGTTTCTCCTCGACAATATTTACGTTACTGTTTTGTTTGATTCGGGTGCGGATACAAGCTATATGTCTGTGAAAATGTGTCAACTGCTAAAACGTGCACCAACACTTTTACCCACCAAACATGTAGTAGAGTTAGCTAACGGTAAAAGTCTAGAAGCCACGCACGTAGTTCAGGGTTGTAATCTTATCCTAGCTGGTCAAGCCTTCTCTATTGATCTCATTCCCATAGTATTGGGTAGCTTCGACGTCGTGATTGGGATGGATTGGCTATCCCAACACCAGGCAGAAATCTTATGCAGTGAGAAGATAATTCGCATTCCACGCTCTGGTCAAGAACCTCTCGAAGTACAAGGCGACAAGAGTGGTGCAGTGGTTGGCATCATCTCTTTCTTAAAGGCGCAGAAATGTTTACGAAAGGGGCACACTGCCATTCTGGCACTCGTTACAGACGCATCAGCAAAGGAAAAGAAATTGGAAGATATTCCAATTGTACGTGACTACCCTCAGGTGTTTCCTGAGGACTTACCTGGCTTACCGCCTCATCGTCAGGTCGAATTTCAAATCGAGCTCGCTCCAGGAGCAGCACCCATAGCTCGCGCACCATACCGTCTAGCTCCATCAGAATTGGAAGAATTGTCAAAACAGCTGCAAGAGCTCTTGGAAAAGGGCTTCATTCGTCCAAGCTCTTCGCCATGGGGAGCTCCAGTACTTTTCGTGAAAAAGAAAGACGGTACGTTCAGGATGTGTATCGACTACCGTGAACCACAAGGTAACGGTGAAGAACCGTTATCCTCTTCCGCGCATCGACGACTTATTCGACCAGTTGCAAGGGTCGTGCTACTATTCCAAGATAGACTTGAGGTCAGGGTATCATCAGCTGAGAGTCCGGGATGAGGACGTCTCCAAGACAGCCTTCAGAACTCGTTACGGCCACTACGAGTTTCTTGTCATGCCGTTCGGGTTAACGAACGCGCCTGCTGTATTTATGGACCTTATGAACAGGGTGTGCAAACCCTATCTTGACAAGTTTGTCATAGTATTCATCGACGACATCCTGATTTACTCCAAGAGTCAGGAGGAACACGAGCAGCATCTTCGCCTGATATTGGAACTCCTTCGGAAGGAACAGCTGTACGCCAAGCTTTCTAAATGCGACTTCTGGCTTCGTGAAGTCCACTTCTTAGGCCATGTGCTGAACAGGGAGCGGATCCATGTCGATCCATCCAAGGTAGATTCGATCAGAAACTGGCCTGCACCGCGTACACCGACATAAATACGCCAATTCTTGGGTTTGGCAGGTTACTACAGACGGTTTATCAAAGACTTCTCCAAGATCGCGCAACCACTTACACTACTGACACAGAAGGGTGTCACCTACCGTTGGGGCAACACGCAGGAAACTGCTTTTCAGTATCTAAAGGATAGGCTTTGCAGCGCACCTATTCTCTCATTGCCAGAGGGCACGGATGACTTCGTGGTATATTGTGACGCATCAATACAGGGTCTGGGTTGTGTATTGATGCAGCGGGATAAAGTTATTGCCTACGCCTCTCGTCAACTAAAGATTCATGAACGGAACTACACGACGCACGATTTAGAGCTGGGAGCTGTGGTTTTCGCGCTTAAGATATGGCGACACTACCTGTACGGTACCAGGTGCATGATTTACACCGATCACAGGAGTCTCGAGCATATCCTTAAGCAGAAGAATTTGAACATGCGTCAACGACGATGGGTTGAACTACTGAACGATTACGAATGCGCCATCAAGTACCATCCAGGCAAAGCCAATGTTGTGGCTGATGCCCTCAGTCGAAAAGACACACTACCTAAGCGCGTGCGAGCGCTACAGCTTACAATTCAGTCTAGCCTTCCAGCACAGATACGAAATGCTCAGGTAGAAGCATTGAAACCCGAAAATGTCAAAGCTGAAGCCTTACGCGGCTCACGACAACGAATGGAACAGAAGGCAGACGGCGCCTACTATGTAACGGGGCGTATTTGGGTCCCACTTTATGGCAGTCTACGCGAACTTGTGATGGATGAAGCTCACAAGTCTCGTTACTCGGTACATCCAGGGTCGGATAAAATGTACCACGACATCAGAACTACTTACTGGTGGCCTAGCATGAAGGCCCACATTGCTACTTACGTCGGCAAGTGCTTGACCTGTGCGAGAGTCAAGGTTGAATACCAGAAACCAGCTGGCCTACTTCAGCAGCCTAAGATACCGCAATGGAAATGGGAAGAAATTTCCATGGATTTCGTTACAGGCCTACCTAGATCCCAGCGTGGGAATGATACCATATGGGTGATCGTGGATCGACTCACCAAGTCTGCACACTTCCTACCTATAAAGGAAACGGATAAGTTCTCCACTCTCGCAGACGTTTATCTTAAAGAAGTTGTTTCGAGGCACGGAGTGCCCACTTCCATCATTTCGGATCGGGATGCACGATTCACGTCAGAGCTATGGCAAGCGATGCATAAATCTTTCGGCTCACGATTAGACATGAGCACAGCATATCACCCTCAGACGGATGGGCAGTCTGAGCGAACGATTCAAACACTTGAAGACATGCTTAGGGCATGCGTTATAGACTTCGGCAACGGCTGGGAAAAACACCTCCCTTTGGTGGAGTTCTCGTATAATAATAGTTATCACACCAGCATACAAGCCGCTCCATTCGAGGCATTGTATGGACGTAAATGCCGGTCACCTCTCTGTTGGGCAGAGGTGGGGGATAGTCAGATTACGGGTCCAGAGATTGTAGTGGACGCCACAGAAAAGATAGCACAGATACGACAACGCATGGCGGCAGCACGCGACCGTCAGAAAGCCTACGCGGACAAGCGTAGAAAGCCTTTGGAATTTCAGGTCGGGGACCGGGTATTATTGAAAGTCTCACCCTGGAAGGGTGTGGTACGTTTTGGCAAAAGGGGCAAACTAAATCCGCGGTACGTCGGACCGTTCCAAATCATTGACAAGATAGGCAAAGTAGCCTACAAGTTGAACCTACCAGCTGAACTCGGAGCAGTTCACAATGTCTTTCACGTGTCGAATCTGAAGAAGTGCCTATCAGATGAGACCCTTATCATTCCTTTCAAAGAACTCACTATCGACGAGCGGTTGCAGTTCGTCGAGGAACCAGTCGAAATCACGGAACGGGATGTGAAGGTCCTCAAAAACAAGAGAATCCCTCTTGTTCGAGTACGTTGGAACTCCAAACGTGGCCCAGAGTACACCTGGGAACGCGAAGACAGGATGACAGACAAGTACCCCCAGTTATTCGAAACCAGTACAACCACTACTGAGGCTGAAGCTACTACTTCGGAATTTCGGGACGAAATTCCAGATCAACGGGGGGAGGATGTGACACCCTAGGAAAACCAGTGAATGATTGAACTTACCTAGCTTCCTCAGTGAGTGCATACCAAATTTCGGGACGAAATTTCCAATTAGTTGGGGATAATGTGACAGCTCGAACCTTAGACTTACTTTGTGTAACGATACGTGTCTACGAGAACGTTATTAATTGAATGAATACTTGATATGTTATGTTTATGTGCATTATGTGTGTATGTATGTTATGTGTTGCACGAGCCTAAATCACACACCATAACCGATCGCACAAGGCTCAACCGGTCACAAGCCCATTCGGGCCACTTCTTGAAATCGGACCAGAAGGGGCAGCCGTGATGGACCGGCCCACTTCTCTTCAACGTGAACAAACAAACACCCTAAGGGTGTTGTTTCCCATTTGTTACACAAGAACTCTAACACACAAAACCCTAAGATCTCCTTCTCTCTCTCTCTTGGAACCGAAGGCAGCCCTCTCTCTCGAAGCCCTTGTTCTTTCGAAGCCCTCTATTATCTCGGTTAGTGTTATGTTATCAACTACATGCTAATATGTGTAACTATGTGATATTGTTAATAATTGGACTTCATGATCGGCTAGGGTTTATGCTAGTAACTTGTTTGATATGTTGTATGATATGTGTATGCATGATGACCGGATTTAAGTTGCTATCCTTGTTATTGTTCTTGTTGTAAATCTGATTGCATGATTTAAAACCGAATGGATATGTATAATCGGCTGAATGCATATGATTGTGTTAAGAAATCCGTTTGGAATGATAAAGGTTGCATAATAGTTTATGAATTTGATTATCACCTGACCCGATCTTATATTCAGTACAAGATTGATTAACTGTTCTTGAATTGATGATGAATATGGTGCTATGAACATGATTGTGAATAATTGCCATTTGATCCGATTTGTGAAACTGCCAATGTGTTAGCTGAAATCACGGAAGTAAATTGTCTAAAATCATGGAAGGTTGTTAGATGCCTTGTTGCGACACGGATTGCGAGTCGGTACCTCACCATCCCGACTCGAGACCAACAACAACATCAGCCGAGACCAGCGTTGCGAGTTCCGGATTGCGACTCGGAACCAGACCACAGCAGCACGAGCCGCAACCACGGTTGCGAGTCATGTTGCGACTCGTAACTGGACCAGGACGAGCCGAAACCACAGTTGCGACTCGAAATCTCCCGTTGCGACTCGAGACCAGCTATGCACGTACACTGTTTTGGGCCTACACTGTCACGGGCCCAATCAATTGGGCCAAATAATTGGACTTATGCAATTGACTGATTAATGTATAGGGCCATATGTATATCCGGTTGGACTGCTATAATTATTTGGACCGGGCTTTATGGGAATTGCACAACAGGTTGGGCCGGTTAGTATTGGGCTTACTTGTTTAAAAACCGTACAAGTTGTATGTATTGCTTAACTGTCAAATGCTGCCATGATTTATACGTGATTAGTAACGTGCTAGACTATGTGAAACAAACGTGTATTATCTAAGTCAAGACCTGACTTGTATTATAACCATGATAGGACGTGGTTGACCATTTACTAGCTTATCTGTACTCTTTGTGTATCTGCCGAGCAAACCAAGGTGAGTTCACACAGCCAAGGCATGGGATTCCCGGGTTGGGAATTGGGTTGGATTATTAAGGTTGAATAGATTCATTTGGATACCATTACTAGACTACCATACCATCGTCCTCGGTTGTGCAGGACACGTACGTAAAACCTATGTACACATATGCTACTCGCTATCCTCGGTTGTGAAGGATACTCACGTAAAACCTGCGTGAACGGATATTCACTACTGCCTCGATTGTGTCAGGCACTTACGTAAAACCTACGTAAACCCCCACGTACCCTATCCTCGGTTGAGAAGGATACTTACGTAAATCCTGCGTAAACTTGTACGTATTACTGTTCTCGGTTGTGAAGAACACTTATGGTTACGCATAGTCTAGTGGATTAATAACATGGGAAGCCCCCACCAATAGAAACCTATACTGGCCCAGTAGAGCCACTTGATACTCGTGAACTTACTATTACGCACTTACTTTCTGTGAACTCGCTCAACTAGTTTGTTGATTATTTGCCGCATGCATTGCAGGACCTTAGGTACTTTATGGGAGCTTGCACAAGGAGGAGCAGGTCGTTGTGGGCAACGGATTGATAAACACTTATTACGTTTCAAACAATTATACTTATGTTGGGTTTTACATAAATGCTTCCGCTACACTTACTTATGTTGGTTTTGATAAACACCTTTCGTATTGATTTTTATTACTTAATTACATGTTCAATATGATTGGTGGCTTGATCCTGGTCATGTCACGCTCTCAAGCGGTGATACTCCGCGTGTGGATTTTGGGGGTGTGACATCTACCGCCTCATCGTCAAGTCGAGTTTCAAGTCGAGCTAGCTCCGGAAGCAGCACCCATAGCTCGAGCACCGTATCGCTTAGCTCCATCAGAATCGGAAGAACTATCGACGCAGCTACAAGAAATATTGGATAAGGTATTTATCCGACCTATCTCTTCGCCTTGGGGAGCTACAAGAACTATTGGATACCAATTATCGGTGAAAAAGAAGGATGGCACCTTCAGGATGTGAAATTGATTACCGTGAACTGAACAAGGTCAAAGTGAAGAACCGTTATCCTCTTCCACGCATTGACGACTTATTCGACCAGTTGCAAAGGTCGAGTTACTACTCCAAGGTTGATCTAAGGTCAGGTTACCATCAGCTGAGAGTCCGGGATGAGGACGTCTCCAAGACAGCATTCAGAACTCGCTACGGCCATTACGAGTTTCTGGTCATGCCATTCGGGCTTACGAACGCGCCTGCAGTCTTCATGGATCTTATGAACAGGGTGTGCAAACCTTATCTTGACAAGTTCGTCATTGTCTTCATCGACGACATTCTAATCTACTCCAAGAGTCTGGAGGAACACGAGCAGCACTTACGTCTTATCTTGGAACTTCTTCGAAAGGAACAACTGTACGCAAAGTTTTCAAAATGCGACTTCTGGCTTCGTGAAGTCCACTTCTTAGGCCATGTCGTGAACAGGGATGGGATCCATGTCGATCCATCCAAGGTAGATTCGATCAGGAACTGGCCTGCACCGCGTACACCAACAGAAATACGCCAATTCTTGGGTTTGGCGGGATACTACAGGCGGTTTATCAAGGACTTCTCCAAGATCGCGCAGCGGCTCACTATGCTGACACAGCAAGGTGTCGTTTACAGATGGGGTAATACGCAGGAAACTGCTTTTCAGTACCTGAAGGATAGACTATGCAGCGCACCTATCCTCTCACTGCCCGAGGGCACGGATGACTTCGTGGTTTATTGTGACGCATCGATACAGGGGCTTGGTTGTGTATTGATGCAGCGGGATAAAGTTATTGCCTACGCCTCTCGTCAACTCAAGGTTCATGAACGGAACTACACGACGCACGATTTAGAGCTGGGAGCTGTTGTTTTTGCGCTTAAGATATGGCGACACTACCTGTACGGTACCAAGTGCACAATTTACACCGATCACAGGAGTCTCGAGCATATCTTCAAGCAGAAGGAATTGAATATGCGTCAACGACGATGGGTCGAACTGCTTAATGATTACGAATGCACCATCAAGTACCATCCAGGCAAGGCCAATGTTGTGGCTGACGCTCTTAGTCGAAAAGACACTCTACCTAGACGCGTACGAGCTTTACAGCTCACCATCCAGTCTAGTCTTCCTGCACAGATACGAGATGCTCAGGTGGAAGCATTGAAGCCCGAAAACGTCACAGCTGAAGCCTTACGCGGCTCAAGGCAACGCATGGAACAAAAGGAAGACGGCGCCTACTAGGTAACGGGGCGTATTTGGGTCCCACTTTATGGCGGTCTACGAGAGCTTGTGATGGACGAAGCGCACAAGTCTCGCTACTCGGTACACCCAGGGTCGGATAAAATGTACCACGATATCAAAACAACATACTGGTGGCCTAGCATGAAAGCCCACATCGCCACCTATGTTGGCGAGTGCTTGACCTGTGCGAGAGTCAAGGTTGAATATCAGAAACCAGCGGGTCTACTGCAACAACCCAGGATACCACAGTGGAAATGGGAAGAAATTTCCATGGATTTTGTTACTGGTCTACCTAGATCCCAGCGTGGGAATGATACCATATGGGTGATCGTGGATCGACTCACCAAATCTGCGCACTTCCTGGCAATAAAGGTAACGGATAAGTTCTCCACTCTCGCAGACATTTACCTTAAAGAAGTTGTTTCGAGGCACGGGGTGCCCACCTCTATCATTTCGGATCGGGACGCACGATTCACTTCAGAACTATGGCAAGCGATGCACAAAGCTTTTGGCTCTCGTCTAGACTTGAGTACAGCATATCACCCTCAGACGGATGGGCAGTCTGAGCGCACAATTCAAACTCTAGAAGACATGCTTCGAGCGTGTGTTATCGATTTCGGCAACGGCTGGGAAAAGCACCTCCCTTTAGTGGAGTTTTCATACAATAACAGTTACCACACCAGCATTCAAGCCGCTCCATTCGAGGCATTGTACGGACGTAAATGCCGGTCACCTCTCTGTTGGGCAGAGGTGGGGGATAGTCAGATTAAGGGTCCAGAGATTGTAGTGGACGCCACAGGAAAGATTGCACAGATACGACAACGCATGGCGGCAGCACGCGACCGCCAGAAAGCCTACGCGGATAAGCGTAAGAAGCCATTGGAATTTCAGGTCGGGGACCGGATTTTACTTAAAGTCTCACCCTGGAAGGGTGTGGTTCGATTTGGTAAACGAGGCAAACTCAATCCACGGTATGTTGGACCGTTCGAAATCACTGAAAGAATAGGCCCAGTAGCCTACAGACTGAACCTACCAGCTGAACTCGGTGCAGTTCACAATGTTTTTCACGTGTCGAATCTGAAGAAGTGCCTGTCAGATGAGACCCTCATCATTCCTTTTAAGGAACTCACTATCGACGAGTGGTTGCAGTTCGTCGAGGAACCAGTTGAAATCACGGACCGGGATGTTAAGGTCCTCAAACACAAGAGAATCCCTCTTGTTCGAGTTCGTTGGAACTCCCGACGTGGCCCAGACTACACCTGGGAACGCGAAGACCAAATGAAAGAAAAGTACCCCCAGTTATTCGAAACCAATGCAACCACTACTGAGGCTGAAGCTACTACTACTGAATTTCGGGACGAAATTCCAAATCAACGGGGGGATGATGTGACACCCCAGGAAAACCAGTGAACGATATAACTTACCTAGCTTCCTCAGTGAGTGCGTACCAAATTTCGGGACGAAATTTCTTTTAAGTTGGGGATAATGTGACAACTCGAATTTCCAAGATTTCTATTTCGCATTTATTGCACGTTCATGTGTTGTTTAGCTGTTTATTTGCACAATTGATTGCTATAAAATTGTATACATTTTGATACCATGAAGTGTATTGTGTGATTGTGCATAACTATGTGTTAATTGTGATAAACTTGTCAAATGTATAAACTTGGTGGTGAAACTGTGAAATTAATTGAGATAGTGCACTCTTGTAAAATAGAATAAAGGAGGGTGAAAAGAGTTATTAGTGAAACCTAAATCATACTTAACCCTAATTCCATTTCACTAATCATTTTCACAAACCAAAACACGTACTATACTCTCTAATCTCCTAGCAATCATCACCATCATCATTGGCAAGCTATTCATCACTTTCGATTCCACATTTCTCTAGGATCATCACAAGGTAAATGATTATTGTTTATTGATTTCTTGATTCTATCAAATGATTATTGTTTATTGATTTCTTGATTATGTGTTCATGGAAAACCCTAGTTTCTCATGTGATATTCTGTGATTTGATCCTGGATAGTTGAGATTATGACGATGATTAGATGCATGCTTGATAGATTATTATTGTGATGATTGTTGTTGCTTAGCATCTGTCGAATAATTTTGATTTCTGCCGTCGATATGATTGGATTTAGGGTTTGCTTGATCAATGGAAACGTAACTGTTACAATGATACAGACGTGTGAATTGAATGGTTGTCTGAGTATGTTAGTCAGAGTTTTAGCGAATATAAATTGTCTGAGTTTTATAAGAGCATGCTTAGTCCGAGACTGAATAACATGTATATGTCCGAGTTCTTGTTGCTTGCTATCTGAGTTTTTATGATAAAGATGTGAGGTCCGAGCTTTGTGTTACAAGTTGTAGTCCGACCTCTTTGATTATCATTCATGATGTCCGAGGATTTGTTGTAATGTTTAAGTAAATATTAGCCCGAGTTTTATCAAGTAACCAAGGCCCGACCTTTTTAATAACTTATCATGTCCGAGTTTAACTTATGATTACATGTCCGAGTTTCATCACTATTATGTGTATCCGAGTTTGATAAGGAGTATTATGTCCGAGCTTTATTCAAGTCTTAAGGGTCCGAGTTTCTTGACCCTCCCCCATGTCCGAGTTTCTTATAAGTGAATCAAGATGTCCGAGTTTTTGTCATGGGGTATGGGGTCCGAGTTTCTTGACCCTCCTTGTCCGACCTTGTAAACCCCCCCCCTAGTCCGAGGTTGTGAAGGACAACCTCTCTTGTCCGAGTTCTTTTGTATGAGAGCCCAAGGTCCGACTTTTTGGCCATACATGTGCATGATTCAATTTGCTTAAAATGCTAGTTCAAATCTCATGCTTAATAACCTTAATAATCTACTCCGAGTTATGTGTTACTGTGTAGTCTGAATTTCCCCTAGATATTAATGTCTGAGTTTTAATATTGTGTGATCTGAGTTTACGAATGATGCTGAATTCAAAACCCTGAATGAAGAACACATTGCATGATTAGTATGTATGCTACTGTATATCCTATCTGATGTCATTCCGCACACAACTATCACACATCTGTTTAGATATCAATGACTTGTAAACCCTAATTGAATGAATCATGTGCATCATATCCTAGGACGTGAGTAACGGACTTAGACATTTGATAAACTCTAGAGCATAGCATACCGAGCAAACCAAGGTGATTTCACACCCTTACTAAGGCATGGGATTCCCAAGGGCTTGGGAATGGGATTGAAGGAATAAGGTTGAATAGATTCGTACTGACACTAATACTAGACTACCATACCACTGTCCTCGGTTGTGCAGGACACATACTTATGCTATTCACTGTCCTCGGTTGTGCAGGACACATACTTACAATCTACGTAGACTTATACTTACTACTATCCTCGGTTGTGAAGGATACCTATACATACTACTATCCTCGGTTGTGAAGGATACTCATACTAAATTACTATCCTCAGATGTGAAGGATACTTATACTTATTACTATCCTCGGATGTGAAGGATACTTATACTTATTCCTATCCTCGGTTGTGAAGGATACTTATGGTTACGAGTAGTCTAGTGGTTATACAACATGGGAAGCCCCCACCAATAGAACGTACTAACTGCCCAGTAGAGCCACCTGTTACAAACGAACTTACTAATACGCATTTACTTTCTGTGAACTCGCTCAACTAGTTGTTGATCCTCTGTTACATGCCTTGCAGGTCGTTAGGTATATGGAGCTTGCACAGGGAGGAGCAGGTCGTTGTGGGCTTGGATCGTGATTATCCTATTAAACACTTTTGAAATTTGATACTTGTTTACGATGGGTTTTATTTATACGCTTCCGCTAAACAAAGATAACTTTCTTATGATTTGAAACACCTTTCATATGGATTTGGTTTGGTTTAAATGACAACTACTTTTATTATATGTATGGTTCTGTATGATTGGTGGCTTGATCCTGGTCAGTCACGCTCCCAAGCGGTGATACTCCGCAGGTGGATTTTGGGGGTGTGACAAAATGGATCGTGATTACTTATTAAACACTTATGTCATTTCATACATTAACACCTATGTTGGGTTTCTACATTAATGCTTCCGCTATATTTACTTTTGTTGGTTTTGATAAACACCTTTCGTATTGATGGAAACTTTTACAATTTATTTATATGTTCAATATGATTGGTGGCTTGATCCTGGTCATGTCACGCCTCCAAGCGGTGGTACTCCGCGTGTGGATTTTGGGGGTGTGACATATTCCTTGATGTCCAAACAACTATGATTCGTGTGATAATTGTGTACAGAATGACATGGCATAGTTTGTTCATACATACAGTATCATCCAGTAACATACAGTATCATATAGTCACATACAGTAGCATACAGTAGCATGTTGTTCCTCATACAGGGTTTTGAACTTGGCATCATAAATAACTCGGATCCCTAGTGTTAACATCAGTCTCTAACACTGGTGTTTACAAGTAAACTTGGATCATACATCACTTATAAACTCAGACATGCATTCAATTAAGTGTAAAACTCGGACCATGTTTCCATTTCATAAGGTCGGACCTAGTTTCATCAATTAGGTTCGGACCTTGCATAACATCACAGAAGTCGGACAAGGTAACATCACAAAAGTCGGACAAGGTAACATCACAAAACTCGGACAAGGTAACATCACAAAGGTCGGACCATTACCCTTTGATAAACTCGGATAAACATCCCCTTTAACAAACTCGGACACCACACAATGTCATAAATATCGGACCCTTTCAAGCATATAAATTCGGACCCTTACAAGCATATAAAACTCGGACCCCTTTCAAGCATATAAAATTCGGAACCTTACTAGCATATAAAATTCGGACCCTTATGCATGCTTGTATATAAATTCGGACCATGTATGTTTGTTAAAACTCATACTATGTTTCATTCACAAAACTCAGACACTTAACTCCGAGTTACAACATACGTGATTTCCAAAACCTAATCACAGTTTCCAATGGAACAGTTACACTTACGATCAAGAAACCCTAATTTCATACATTTGCATTGCAGTAATCTAATCATCAATCAGACATCTCTATCATAACAGGCATCTTAGTGTCAGGCAAGTGATTACACAACTAATCATATCCATTTCACAATAATTAGAATCAATCAATAAACACAGAACTATTGTATGTAGAACTAGGGTCTTGCATGAATCACATAATCAAGGATTAACAACAAACAATCATTCAACGATTACCTTAGATTGATTCTAGATGGATTGGGAGATCAAGATTGATGCAAGAGAACTTGTGTAGCCAAAAATGATAGCCAAGAATGATGAGAGGAATGTTTGTAGAGAGGTTGAATTGAAATGTCGTATGATGAAAATTAGTGAGAATGATTAGGGTTAAGGGTTTTGTTTTATTTTCACTATTAACACTAAACACCCTTAAGTATTATCTATTACATAATACATGCACAAGACATACAATTTATAGTTTCATCACCAAATTCATGTATTTGTCAAATCATTCGTAAAACTTTATCAAATCAAAACGTATACAGTTACAAAGCAATAAATTGTGTAAGTAAGCAACTAGATAAACAGTGAACACGCAATAAATGCGAAAGTGGAATCTCGGAAACTCGAGTTGTCACAGTTAAGTCCCTTGGGTTATGAAGTACTATTCCATAATTAGACCCTTGAGTGGTCTAGTTAAACAGATTGATCCAAAAATCTGGTTAGGAATATCATGTGATGATATAGCTGAAAGGACTCCTTGGTGGTTTAATTAAAACGATCATTTGTCGATATAATTAAAAGGACCCCATGGTGGTTTAGTCACACTCATCACATGTTTGATTTTATTCCCCTACACATTATGAAATGAACTGTACGGACTGTGCAAGAAATTACGTAATTATGGAGGCCTACATAATTATGGAATTTAGTGCACAGAAACCACAGGAAGTTTTGTCATGTGTCTAGAGTTAACCCTATTCATTTCCGTTTCTGAGGAAGCAAATGACTCCATCTGTTCATTTTCGTTTCTGAAGATTATCCGTTGAGGAAATGAATATCTGTTTGTTTAATCCTTTTCATTTTTATTTCCGAGGAAGCAACCGTTGAAAATGACTCCGTCTGTTCATTTTTGTTTCTGAAGATTATCCGTTGAGGAAATGAATATCCGTTTGTTTAACCCTTCATTTCCAACTCTGATGAAGCAACCGTTGAAACTGACTCCGTCAGTTTATTTTCGTTTCTGAAGATTATCCGTTGAGGAAATGAATATCCGTTTGTTTAACCCTTCATTTCCGTTTCTGAGGAAGCAACCGTTGAAAATGACTCCGTCTGTTCATTTTCGTTTCTGAAGATTATCCGTTGAGGAAATGAATATCCGTTTGTTTAATCCTTTTCATTTCCGTTTCTTAGGAAGCAACCGTTGAAAATGACTCCGTCTGTTCATTTTCATTTCTGAAGATTATCCGTTGAGGAAATGAATATCCGTTTGATTATCCTTTTCATTTCCGTTTCTGAGGAAGCAATCGTTGAAAATGACTCCGTCTGTTCATTTTCGTTTCTGAAGATTATCCGTTGAGGAAATGAATACCTGTTTGATTATCCTTTCCATTTCCGTTTCTGACGAAGCAACCATTGAAAATGACTCCGTCTGTTCATTTTCGTTTCTGAAGATTATCCGTTGAGGAAATGAATATCCGTTTGTTTAATCCTTTTCATTTCCGTTTCTAATGAAGCATCTATTGAAAATGACTCCGTTTGTTCATTTTCGTTTCTGAAGAATGTCCATTAAGGAAATGACAGGATTATGCCTTATATATCTCTGGTGGTTATTTAACACAGCGTCACAGACAAACCCCTACGAATAAATTTCAGGACGAAATTTCCTAAAGTAGGGGAGACTGTGACACCTGTGTCACTGTGACCGTCAAACAAATACCAAACCAATGAAATTTTGTGTTTCATACTTGGGATTTGTGAAAATATGTGTATCATTTGCACATATCAATTCTTGTTCGATTTCGGACTTTAAATCGCTTTCTAGAAGGTTATACGCGATCTGATGTGTAAATATAACCAGTTTAATGCAACAAATACTCCAGAATAGTGACATAGGCTTAACATACCTTAAATAACCTTTACATAACTTAGAAATAAGTTTTGGATGGTTTGGTATATCGAAATCAAGTTTATTCGCTTATAGGGACTAAATTCGACAAACTGCAAAAGTATGCCGATTTGTATTGTAACGAACAATCCGGAACTTGATCATAAGTTAAACACACCCTAAATATCCTTTACATAGCTTAGAAATAGGCTTTGAGGGATTCGGTGTGCTAAAATAAACTTTATGCTCATTCAGGGACTAAAAGCGTCAAAAAGTGGATAAGTTTGCATTTTCGCGCATGTCTTACGTTCTGAATACATCTGGACATCCAAAAATTTATGTAAGCATTAAAATATTTTATTTTAGTGTTTGGCATGATAAAAATCCATAGGACTAGTTAGACGTCTCGAACGTGCGTTTGCGCGCACGACGCGTTGAAGTATCATAAGCTAAACCCTAACTCTCTCTCTAGCTTTGGCGATTTCCCTGTTCATCATGCAACCCTAATTTTTTCGTAATCTTCTGCTTATCAGGTCTGTATTAGTTCATCACAATCTCTAGTACGAATCTGTTAACATTGGTGATCGTTCTAAAATTAGGGTTTCTGGGTTTCTTATTTGCAATCGCCGCCGCCTTCCTGGTTTCGAATTAGTTGTATTGATTGCTGGTTATTCTTATTTACCGACATCAGTATTGATTCTACAAGATTCATGGGTTAGGGTAAGCTAGATTAGGGTTTTTTCCGGTTCCTTTTGTGCGTTCGTTGTCTGGATTGGTATGCTGATTGGTTTTGTTGATTCTTGTGTTTGGAGAGAGTAGTAATTTACTGAATGGATGAACGTCCAACAGGTGGGGTTCCTTCACAACATGATTGCGGTAAACCAAAATACTCTTTTGAGGCTTTTGCTAACCGTGTGATCGATGTGGATGGAAATACCTGGTTGCCGCGTCGGGGTATAGTTCAGACATCCCAGTCTGAACCCAGGAAAATTAATATTGTCGATGAACTATTGAAGAAGACTGTTCTGATTACTTTGGAGAAGGTGTGGCCAGACTCTAGGGTTTCGGAAAAGTTGGATGCTTGTGAGGGTTCTCAGGGTAATCGTTGTGATGGGGGGAAACAGTTCAAAATCGTTGTCTTATGCAGATTCGCTACTGGCAACCAAGTCAGTCAAGGTGAATTTCAGAACTCTTGCTAGTCCGGTTCTGCATGAAGGTTGTGATGTAGTGCTTCCTCGTGAGTCTGTCAGAGCAGTTCAGGATAAGTTAGCTAACACGCTGTATGGGTATTTCTTAGGGGACCGAGTGGCTTACCCTGTGGTGGAGTATTTTGTGAGGAATAACTGGAAGAAGTTTGGATTGAAAAAATCCATGATGAATGCTAATGGGTTTTTCTTCTTTAAGTTTGCTGATGAAGCTGGAATGATGAATGTTCTAAAAGAAGGTCCTTGGATTATCCGTGCTCAGCCTTTATATCTTAATGTTTGGTCTCCAACTTCAAAACTAGAAAAGAAGGAGGTAAAGAGTCTGCAGGTGTGGGTCAAAATATATGATGTTCCGATTGCTGCGTATACGGAGGACGGTTTGAGTATGATTGCTACGGCTATCGGTGAACCGAAGCTTTTTGACTCGTACACCACGTTAATGTGCATGGATACTTGGGGTAGAAGCAGTTATGCTCGAGCTCTTATAGAAATCTCAGCTGAATCTGACCTTAAAGATGAGATAGTTATAGCGGTTCCAGAATTGGAGGGTGAAGGTTTCATCAAAGAAAAACTGAGGGTGGAATACGAATGGAGTCCTCTTAGGTGTGCTCATTGTAAAGTATATGGCCACTCAGATGACTCTTGCCCAAGGCAAGTTAGGAAAACCCTACAGAGCCGGCCAAGACTCAGAATAAGCAAGAGGGAAACAAGTCTCGGTATCCAGTGAAGCAGCCGGTTGTAGACAAAGAGGGTTTTAGGGATGTGAATCGCAAGAAAGCGGCTAGGAAATCAGGGTTTCCTGTTAATAAACAGAAGCAGAAATTTGAATACCGGCCGATAGGTTCCAAGTCGCAAGGTGGGGCCTCTACATTGGGTCAGTCATCTAGTGTCAAAACGCATAATCCATTTGATGTTTTAGTGGATCAGGATAACAATGTGGGTAAAACTGGTGAAGCTAAACATGATCAGCAGGACTCGGAGGAAGAGGAGGTTATTGAAAGCTATAATGAAACTAATGAGTTTATGACTTCGGGTTCAATTCCTGTATCATCGAAAGCAGAGGCAAGCACCTCGTCCACAAAGTTCTCCAATGGATAGAGTGTTGTTGGTTCGTTTCAAGGGGTTGCTGGTTTATGGCAACTTCGTTTTTGACGATGGAGGATGATTTTAGTTTTGGTTTGTTTTGTCTTGTCTACTAGACGTTTTTTCATTATGTGTAGTAGGCTAGGTCATGTGGGGTCATAGGTTTGTGGTATTTGTTTTTATTTAGCTTACATATATGGGGCATGTCCTGTATATGAACTAGTGTGGAACTCATCCTCACTACTTGTACTGATTTGGGATTGTTTTAATAGAATCACCGGGGTAACCCTTTACCCAACAAAAAAAATGATAAAAATCCATTCGTCGCGCAATTTGGATCGTTTTTGCGTCCGTTACGACTTCCGTCGTAATTAACCGAACAACGCAACCGTACGACCAAACAAACCGACATCCGAGATATTTTTGAGCATATTTTAAGTTCCCTATACTTTAACTTCATTTTAGAGCTTTGAAATGGGGTTAACGGGGCTTAAACGTGTCAAAAATGCATCGAAAACCAAGTTTGGAATTTAGGGGCTAAATCTGTCATTTTTGAAAGTTGCTGGTCTGCATGTCCCTTACTGTAACATTTGTGCTTGTAATCATTGTGAACAGTTCATTTATCAATAAAACAATGTTATTTTTTCCCAAAGTTTGTTTGGTTGTGTTTTACATTTTTCATGTTTTGACTTTTGTTCAATTTCAAACTCTACATCGCTTTCTGGAGAGTTATACGCTAACTGGTGCTTAAACGTGCTCAGTTTAATGAGACAAATACTCCGGAACATCAACATATACTCAACATACCTTAAATAACCTTTACATAACTTAGAAATAAGTTCTGAAGGCTTTGGTATGGCAAAAACAAGTTAATTCGCTTACAGGGACTAAACTTGACAAACTACGAAAGTATGTCAATTCGAACTGTAACGAACATTCCGGAACATGTCCATAAGTTAAACATACCATAAATATCCTTTACATAGCTTAGAAATAAGCTTTGAGAGGTTTGGTATGCTAAAACAAACTTTTGGATCATTCAGGGACTAAAAGTGTCGAAAAGTGCACAAGTTTGCACTTTCGCGCATAACTTACGTTCTGAATACATCTGGACATCCAAAAATTTATGTAAGCATCCTTATATTATGCCTTAGTGTTTGGCATGAGAAAAATCCATTCGTCGCGTAATTTGGATCATTTTTCGCACTTATGCGCATTCCGTCGTAATTAACCGAACATCGCGATCGTACGGCCAAACGAACCAACATCCGGAACATTTTTGAGCATGTTTCATGTCCACAATGTTTAGGCATCATTTTAGGGCCTTAAAGTTGGCTTTACGGGCCTTAGAAGTGTTGGAAATGGCTTAAATACGCAACAGGGACCAAAACTGCCATTTTTGAAAGTATATGCAGATCAGACAGGCCCAGGCGGCCCGCCTGAGTTTCTGCATATCCTGATGCGGGCCGCATGGCACTTCCAGTAACCAAATTTTTGTCTTTCTTGCAAATCTGGCCTTTCAAACACACCAAAGGGCAATGCCCTTTCACCAATTCAGAAGCCAAGGGTCATTTTGAGCCACCACAACTTTGTGACAAGTGTACGCTCAAGATCTTGGCACGATATTCAAGAAACGATCCTAGCGGCTCTACTTTTCCTATAAATACCCCCCCCCCTTTGATGTAAAACCCACACAAATCTGATCAAAATGCTCAAAGTTGATGCCATTGCTTCATACCTGAGCTCTTTGATCTAGATTAGCATTCGGGGACCCTCCGTAAGTATTCTTTCGTTCTTTTATTCGCTTTTCGAGTCCGAAAGTCAACGTTTTGTTGACTTTATGCATTGACCAGCCTATGGTCAACACGAAGTTCATGGAACTTCATAACGTGAGCGTGATCACGATGGCTATAGTCCGTAGTGATTATACCTACTGATTACCACGTTATCTAGGCTCAGTGACGAGTTGTAGTTTCGGCCAAAATGTGCATTCTTGCGTATTTTGTAACCAAACTACTTAGTTAAGCATGTTCTAACATGCTTAGCTCGTCACTTTTAGTATAGTGCTTATACAGGGTCGTAAGGTAAGCGATCTAAACAATCGCTTATACTTTCGAACCCGACCCATTTGGTCGATCATTAGGATCCGACCAAACACATTAGGTGACCATAGCTATAACCTTCTGAGGTTATGCCTTGTGGTCACGATGTTAGGCGTTCCAAACGCGTTCTATGCGAACGACACGTTAAGGTAGCATAAGCTACCTAAACGGGTCGTGATGGGTCGCAAGCACTTAGGTTAGGTTTCATTTTAGTATGTAGGCTTTGTTAAACCATATTACACGAGTCTCCATACTCGTTTGGTTTACGAACCCGCATACTATCTTATCCATCCGATTTGGTCCGGTATATTAACATAGCTACCTATTAGGTGCCGTTTGATATTCTATGATCTAGCATTGTTTGGTTATTACACAAGAACTCCAAAGCAAATCTCAGGTGAGTACATTGAACCCCTCTTTTACTGAGTAAACATATGCAACAGAAATGTTCATGTAAATCAATGTGCCCATATGCTGAGTAAACATATGCAGCAGAAATGTTCATGTAAATCAATGTGCCCATATGCTGAGTAAACATATGCAGCAGAAATGTAATGTAATGAAATCGTGTACTATAATGTACTAGCAACATAGCAGGCATATGATGTGAAAACATGGAAAGCATGAATGTAACAGATAGGCACATGTGTTTCACCCTAAAACAGTTTGGAAAACAGTAAAAGAGGGGTTCAATGTACTCACCTGAGATTGCTTTGAAGTTCTTGTATAATAACCAGATAATGCTAAAGATCACGGGATATCAAACGGCACCAAATAGGTAGCTATGTTAATATACCGGACCAAATCGGAAGGATCGGATAGTATGCGGGTTCGTAAACCAAACGAGTAGGGAGACTCATGTAATATGGTTTAACAAAGCCTACATACTAAAATGAAACCTAACCTAAGTGCTTGCGACCCATCACGACCCGTTTAGGTAGCTTATGCTACCTTACGCGTCGTTCACGTAGAACGCGTCTGGAACGCCTAACATCGTGACCACAAGGTATAACCTCGGAAGGTTATAGCTATGGTCACCTAATGTGTTTGGTCGGATCCTAATGATCGACCAAATGGGTCGGGTTCGAAAGTATAAGCGATGGTTTTGATTGCTTACCTTACGACCCTATATAAGCACTAAACTAAAAGTGACGAGCTAAGCATGTTAGAACATGCTTAACTAAGATTAGAAAACAGGTCTGGCCTCAAAACAAACGGCTTTGATGCTCACGAGTAGTTTGGTTACAAAATATGCAAGAATGCACATTTTGGCCGAAACTACGACTCGTCACTGAGCCTACATAACGTGGTAATCAGTAGGTATAGTCACTACGGACTATAACCATCGTGATCACGCTCACGTTATGAAGTTCCAAGAACTTCGTGTTGACCATAGGCTGGTCAACGCAGAAAGTCAACAAAACGTTGACTTTCGGACTCGAAAAGCGAATAAAAGAATGAAAGAATACTTACGGAGGGTCCCCGAATGCTAATCTAGATCAAAATAGCTCAGGTATGAAACAAAGGTTCCAACTTAGAGCTTAGATCAGATTCTTGTGGGTTTTTGCAACAAAGGGGGGGGGGTATTTATAGGAAAAGTAGAGCCGTTAGGATCGTTTCTTGAATATCGTGCCACGATCTTGTGCGTACACTTGTCAAAATATTGTGGTAAGTAAGAACTTGGCCCTTGGCTCTTGATTGGGTGAAAGGGCATTGCCCCTTGATCGAACGAAAGGCCAACTGCATTGAATGCAAGCATTGAATCTGGTCTGATAGTCCCACGCGGCCCGCCTCAATAAGCAGGCCAAACTCACGCGGGCCGCCTGGCCCCGTCTGATCTGCACATATTTTCAGAATTGGCAGTTTTGGTCCCTGTTGCGTATTTAAGCCATTTCCGACACTTCTAAGGCCCGTAAAGCCAACTTTAAGGCCCTAAAATGATGCCTAAACATTGTGGACATGAAACATGCTCAAAAATGTTCCGGATGTTGGCTCGTTTGGCCGTACGATCGCGATGTTCGGTTAATTACGACGGGATGCGCATAAGCGCGGAAAACGATCCAAATTGCGCGACGAATGGATTTTGCTCATGTCATACTTGTGCACTTTTTGACACTTTTAGCCCCTGAATGATTCAAAAGTTTGTTTTAGCATACCAAATGTCACACCCCCAAAATCCACACGCGGAGTACCACCGCTTGGAGGCGTGACATGACCGGGATCAAGCCACCAATCATATCGAACATAGCATCTAATATTAAAAGTAGTTAATATAATTCATCACGACATGATTGATGTTCAACAAAACGTATATTAAGTAGCGGAAGCATAATATGAAAACCCAAAGTAAAGTTATAAGTTCAATTGTTTATCATAACGTCTACGATCCGTATCCCACAACGACCTGCTCCTCCTTGTGCAAGCTCCATAAGTACCTAAGGTCCTGCAAGGCATGCAGCAGAGAGTCAACAACTAGTTGAGCAAGTTCACAGTTAATAGTTCAGTAATAGTATAGTGTGAGTAGCAGTATGTTCGTTCGTTATGTCATGTATCATATTAGTTTCCATCGCGGCCTCCCAGGCAGGCATGCGAAGATATTAGGGGATGTTTTTCCCAAGTATTCTAGACTAGGTTTATTTGTATCGCGGCCTCCCAGGCAGGTGTGCGAAGATTAGTACATTTAGTTCGCGGCCTTCCTATGGCAGGTGTCACACCCCCAAAATCCACCTGCGGAGTATCACCGCTTGGGAGCGTGACTGACCAGGATCAAGCCACCAATCATATAGAACAATATATATAATAAAAGTAATTGCCATTAAACCAAACCAAATCCATATGAATGGTGTTCCAAAACACAAGTAAGTTATCGTTGTTTAGCGGAAGCGTATAATCAAAACCCAACATAATTCAGTACGAAATGTCATAAGTGTTTAATAAGATAATCACGATCCAAGCCCCAAAACGACCAGCTCCTCCATTTGCAAGCTCCATATACCTAACGACCTGCAAGGCATGTAACAGAGGGTCAACAACTAGTTGAGCGAGTTCACAGAAAGTAAATGCGTAATAGTAAGTTCGTTTGTATCAGGTGGCTCTACTGGGCCGATAGTACGTTCTATTGGTGGGGGCTTCCCACGTTGTATGACCACTAGACTACTCGTAACCATAAGTATCCTTCACAACCGAGGATAGTAATAAGCATAAGTATCCTTCACATCCGAGGATAGTAATGAGTATAAGTATCCTTCACATCCGAGGATAGTAGTAAGTATAGGTATCCTTCACAACCGAGGATAGTAGTAAGTATAAGTCTACGTAGAGGGTAAGTATGTGTCCTGCACAACCGAGGACAGTGAATAGCATAGGTATGTGTCCTGCACAACCGAGGACAGTGGTATGGTAGTCTAGTATTAGTGGCAATACGTATCTATTCCATCTTATTCCTTCAATCCCATTCCCGTGCCCTGGGAATCCCATGCCTTAGTAAGGGTGTGAACTCACCTTGGTTTGCTCGATATGTTATTGCTTCTAGGATTAATTAACTGTCTAAGTCCGTTACACACGACCTAGGATACATTGCACATAATTCGATGTAAGCGTTTCATTCAAGTAGGGTTTACAGTCAGTGATGTCTAAATGGTTGTGATCTGTGTGAGGGTTGTGTACAGAATGATATAATAAGGGTTGTTCACATCTATAGGATCATGCAGTACCATTCCATAGCATACAGTGACATACAATGCTATATCGGGGCCACATAGGGTTTTGAATTCAGTATTGTTGACACCATGAGTAACTCAGACTATAACAACATCCACAAAAGTCATACTAAGTATCATTGTAGGGATAATTCCGATTAGCGCATGCATTTCAAGAAAGTCAGGCTCATATTGTAAATTAACACATTTAAACAAAGTTCATCAAAGAAATCAATCAAGAGTATGAAATTCGGACCAAGGGGCTCCCCCTTTTAAACTCGGACAGGGGTACCCCCCCTCATAAACTCGGACAGGGGTTTTGGGGCCAAGAAACTCGGACCAAATGGGTGGGGGTGGGCTTCACAAAAGTCGGACTCATGGCTTGGCAACAAACTCGGACATACATGTAATCACACAAACTCGGACATACATGTAAGCACACAAACTCGGACCATATCAACACATGAAGCTCGGCCATGTAATCATCATAACAAACTCGGACTAGATAATCATGTTAACATACCTCGGACTAGATAACATATTTATAATTCTCGGATCATGTTAGTGTGATCAAGAAACTCGGGCCATGCTTTCATTTAATAAAACTCAGACATGTTTTCATTTAAAGGACTCGGCCATGATTTCTTTTTCCAAACTCGGTCCATATATTCATTCAATAACTCGGTCCATATATTTAACAAATAAACTCGGTCCATACTAATTCTAACAAAGTCGGACTCCATGCAATCCATATACAAAACTCAGACACAATTTCATTTAAACGCTCGGACTAACATATCAGATCAACCTCAGATAATCACAATCGCAATTGGAACAGTTACACTCACACATTCAACAGTTACGTTCTTATTGTTCATATAATCTAGAAACCCTAATTCATGTATACAGAGTGTAGGTTTCATAAGAAATCAATTAACGATTACAACAATCATTCGGTGAACAATCTCATTGCTAATCATTCATCATATCACAATAATCAACCTCAATTGAAGACACAGAACCATCATATGATAAACTAGGGTTTTCAAGAATTGCAAGAATCATACATTGTTAACAATCCAACAATCAATAAACAATGATTACACAATTACCTTGAATGGTTCTAGAGAAAGAGAGGAATCGAATGCCTTGTGCCAATGATGGTGGTGATGATGATTGCTAGGGAATTAGAGAGTTACAAGTACGTGTTTTGGTTTTGTGTGTAAATGATTAGTGAAATGAGATTAGGGTTAAGTATCTAGGATTTCACTAATTACTCTCTACCTCCCTAAGTATTATATTTTACACATGCACACCACCTCATAACCATTTCATAGTTCCACCACCAAGTTTACATATTTGACAAGTCTATCACAATTAACAAGCAACCATGCACAATCACACCACACAATTTATTGTATCAAAACGTTATATTGAATTAAACAATTTGACGACACATAATCATGCAATAAATGCGAAATAAGAATCTTGGAAATTCAAGTTGTCACAGCAGGTGTGCGAAGTCAGTCATAATATCGCGGACAACCCTTGGCAGGTGTGCGAAGATCAGTTCAATAAGTGTTACTAGTCTAGCCGTATCTTATCGTGAGGTTCTACCATCTGAGTATATACAATAAGTCATCCAATCCCATTCCCACCCGGGAACCCCATGCCTTGGCTGTGTGAACTCACCTTGGTTTGCTCGGCAGATTACACAGAAAGGTCACGTCTAAATGCTAGTGGTCAACCACGTCCGAATAGAGAAGGAACGAGAATTGATCCGAACAAGAGAATGATCCGAATCCTATGAACTTCGATGAGGAGGATGTTTGGCTGCCTTCGGTTCGTGAGAGAGAGAGAGAGAGGAGAGCTAGGGTTTGTGTTTTGAATGTTTTGCAAACAAGTGAGGAGTATATCCTAACCCCTAATGTTATGCGACCAAGAGAAGAGTGGGCCGAACCCTCAATGGGCTGCCCATGATCCGAATACAAGTAATGGCCCGAATGGGCTTGTGCGATCGGGTGAGTGTTGTGCAACTACATCATACATACATTCATATAAACACATAAAATCATAGCATTCATTTAATCAATCACTTTCATAAAATCACATTGCGTTCACATACGTTACATTAAAGCACAAAAATAGGTTCGGAAATACGAGTTGTCACATTATCCCCAACTAAAAAGAAATTTCGTCCCGAAATTTGGTACGCACTCACTGAGGAAGCTAGGTAAGCTGTATCGTTCGTTTACTGGTTTTTTCTGGGGTGTCACATCCTCCCCCCGTTGATCTGGAATTTCGTCCCGAAATTCCGCAGTAGTAGCTTCAGCCTCAGTAGTGGTTGCATTGGTTCCGAATAACTGGGGATACTTTTCTGTCATCTGGTCTTCGCGTTCCCAGGTGTACTCTTGGCCACGACAGGAGTTCCAACGAACTCGAACAAGAAGGATTCTCTTGTTTTTGAGGACCTTAACATCCCGGTCCGTGATTTCAACGGGCTCCTCGATGAACTGCAACCGCTCATCAATAGTGAGTTCCTTAAAAGGAACTATGAGGGTCTAATCTAACAGGCACTTCTTCAGATTCGACACGTGAAAGACATTGTGAACTACACCGAGTTCAGCTGGTAGGTTTAGCTTGTAGGCCACTTTGCCTATTTTCTCAACGATTTCGAATGGTCCGACGTACCGCGGATTTAGTTTGCCCCGTTTGCCAAAACGTATCACACCCTTCCAGGATGAGACTTTAAGTAAAACCCGGTCCCCGACCTGAAATTCCAAAGGCTTCCTACGCTTGTCCGCGTAGGCTTTCTGACGGTCACGTGCTGCCGCCATGCGTTGTCGTATCTGTGCAATCTTTTCTGTGGCATCCACTACAATCTCTGGACCCATGATCTGACTATCCCCCACCTCTGCCCAACAGAGAGGTGACCGGCATTTACGTCCGTACAATGCCTCGAATGGAGCGACTTGTATGCTGGTGTGATAACTGTTATTATACGAAAACTCCACCAAAGGAAGATGCTTTTCCCAGCCGTTGCCGAAATCAATAACACATGCCCGAAGCATGTCTTCAAGAGTCTGGATTGTTCGCTCAGACTGCCAATCCGTCTGAGGATGATATACTGTGCTCATGTCTAACCGTGAGCCAAAAGATTTATGCATTGCTTGCCATAGCTCTGACGTGAATCGTGCATCCCGATCCGAAATGATAGAGGTGGGCACCCCGTGCCTCGAAACAACTTCCTTAAGATAAACGTCTGCAAGAGTGGAGAACTTATCCGTTTCCTTTATAGCCAGGAAGTGTGCAGACTTGGTGAGTCGATCCACGATCACCCATATAGTATCATTCCCACGCTGGGATCTAGGTAGGCCTGTAACAAAATCCATGGAAATTTCTTCCCATTTCCATTGCGGTCTTGGGTTGCTGAAGTAAGCCCGCTGGTTTCTGATACTCCACTTTGACTTTTGCACAGGTCAAACACTTGCCGACGTAAGTAGCGATGTGGGCTTTCATGCTAGGCCACCAGTATGATGTTTTGAGATCGTGGTACATTTTATCCGACCCTGGATGTACCGAGTAGCGAGACTTGTGTGCTTCATCCATCACAAGTTCCCGTAATCCACCATATAGTGGGACCCAAATACGCCCCGTTACATAGTAGGCGCCGTCTTCCTTTTGTTCCATTCGTTGCCTTGAGCCGCGTAAGGCTTCAGCCTTGACGTTTTCGGGCTTTAGTGCTTCCAGCTGAGCGGTTCGTATCTATGCAGGAAGACTGGACTGAATGGTGAGTTGCAAAGCTCGTACACGCCTAGGTGTAGTATCTTTCCGACTGAGGGCATCAGCCACAACATTGGCTTTTCCCGGATGGTACTTGATGGCGCATTCGTAGTCGTTCAGGAGTTCAACCCATCTTCGTTGACGCATGTTCAAATCCTTTTACTTAAGGATATGCTCGAGACTCCGGTGATCGGTATAAATTGTGCACTTGGTACCGTACAGGTAGTGTCGCCATATCTTAAGCGCGAAAACAACAGCTCCCAGCTCTAAATCGTGCGTCGTGTAGTTCCGTTCGTGAATCTTGAGTTGACGTGAAGCGTAGGCAATAACTTTATCCCGCTGCATCAATACACAACCAAGCCCCTGTATTGATGCGTCACAAAAGACCACAAAATCATCCGTGCCCTCTGGCAATGAGAGAATAGGTGCGCTGCAAAGCCTATCCTTTAGGTACTGAAAAGCGGTTTCCTGGGGACCTCCCCAACGGTAGGTGACACCCTTCTGTGTCAGTAGTGTAAGCGGCTGTGCGATCTTTGAAAAGTCTTTGATGAACCGTCTATAATATCCCGCCAAACCCAAGAATTGGTGTATTTCCGTTGGTGTACGTGGTGCAGGCCAGTTCCTGATCGAATCTACCTTGGATGTATCGACATGGATCCCATCCTTGTTTACCACGTGGCCTAGAAAGTGGACTTCACGAAGCCAGAAGTCACCTTTCGAAAACTTGGCGTACAGCTGCTCCTTTCGAAGGAGTTCCAAAATAAGTCGTAGATGCTGCTCGTGTTCCTCCTGACTCTTGGAGTGGATCAGGATGTCGTCAATAAACACTATCACAAATCTGTCTAAGTAGGGTTTGCACACCCTGTTCATAAGATCCATAAAGACGGCAGGCGCGTTCGTTAACCCGAACGGCATGAAAAGAAACTTGTAGTGGCCGTAGCGAGTTCTGAATGCGGTTTTGGAGACGTCCTCATCCCGGACTCTCAGCTGATGATAACCTGACCTCAAGTCTATCTTGGAGTAGTAACACGACCCTTGCAGCTGGTCGAATAAGTCGTCTATACGTGGAAGAGGATAACGGTTCTTCACCGTTACCTTGTTGAGTTCCCGGTAGTCTATGCACATCCTGAAGGTACCGTCCTTCTTTTTCACGAATAACACTGGAGCTCCCCAAGGCGAAGAGCTTGGACGAATAAAGCCCTTTTCCAAGAGCTCTTGCAGTTGCTTCGACAGTTCTTCCAGTTCAGTTGGAGCTAATCGATATGGTGCTCTAGCTATGGGTGCTGCTCCTGGAGCGAGCTCGATTTGAAATTCGACCTGACGATGAGGGGGTAAGCCAGGTAAATCTTCAGGGAACACCTGAGGAAAATCGCGTACTACTGGAATATCCTCCAACTTCTTTTCTTTCGCTGATGCGTCAGTGACAAGTGCCAGAATTGCAGCGTGCCCCTTTCGCAAACATTTTTGAGCCTTCAAGAAAGAGATGATGCCAACCATAGCACCACTCTTGTCGCCTTGAACTTTGAGAGGTTCTTGACCAGAACGGGGAATACGAATGATCTTCTCGTTGCATAAGATTTCTGCCTGATGTTGGGATAACCAATCCATCCCTATAACGATATCGAAACTACCCAAAACTATGGGAATAAGGTCGATGGAGAAAGCTTGACCAGCTAAGACAATACTACAACCCTTGACTACCTGCGTGGCTTCTAAACTCTTACCATTAGCCAGTTCTACTACATGCTTGGTGTTTAGGGGTGTTGGTGCACGTTTTAACAATTTACTGGCTTTCACAGATATATAACTTGTATCCGCACCCGAATCAAATAACACAGTAACATAAATATCGTCGAGGAGAGACTTACCCATAACCACATTGGGATCGTTCATTGCGTCGCCCCGACCCAGCACAAAAGCACGACCCCGAGCTTCGTTGCCATTGTTGTTGTTGTTTCCCCCGTTGTTGTTGTTCCCGTTGCCCTGGTTATTGTTGTTGTTGCAATTCTGGTTCTGGTTCAATTGAGGGAAATCACGTTTGTAGTGGCCTTCAGCCCCACACTGGAAACATCCCCGGTTTCCACGCTGTGGCTGCTGCTGCTGGTTCTGTGGAGCTGGCGGTGGGAGTTGCTGGTTCTGGTTTGTTGGCCGTGAGCTTCTACAATCCTTAGCCTCATGACCCATCTTGAGGCATCTTTGACAACGTTCCCTGCGACATCTTCCACTGTGGTGTTTGTTGCACCTACTACACCATGGGTGAATTCCCCGATATCCACCCTGCCCCTGACTGCCTGATGATTGCTGATTCGGACTCTGGTAGTCATTTGTCTTGCGCTGCTATGCTTGAGACTGAACAGAAACTGATCCCTTGCTGGAATCCCCCTCCCATTTTCTCTTGTTGTCACTGGGAGTAGCAGAAGTAGTGACAGCAGTAGTGGTAGCACTGATGCGTTTTGGCAGCTTGTTCTGTTCTACTGCCTGATCGGTGAGTCGATGAGCAAGACGATGAATGTCTTAGATGTTGTTGAGGTTAGCCGACGTCACGTGGCTCTGAATCTCTGGCGCAAGCCCCTTGAGATACAACTCAATGCGCTTAACTAGAGGGTCCACCATCGTTGGACACAAGATGGCCAGTTCGTTTGACCGTTTCGTGTAAGCCTCAATCTCTAACCCCGTCATCTTCAAGTGGTATAACTCATCCTCCAACTTGTGGATGTCGTCTCGCGTGCAGTATTCTCGTTTGATCAGTTCTTTGAAATCTTCCCAGGGTGTGGCGTTAGCAGCTGCCAACCCTAGGATCTGTACTTGCGCGTTCCACCAGGTTAGCGCGATTCCTTCCAACGTGCCAATGGCGTACTTGACCCTGCGAGCCTCAGGGCATTCACACATCCCAAATACCGACTCGAGCTTTTCAAACCAATGGAGGAGTCCCACTGCTCCCTCGGTGCCACTGAAAGTGCTTGGACGACAGTCCATGAAATTCTTGAATGTGCAGACAGGTTGCTGTGCGGGTTGACCTATTGTGTACGAATAGGACAAAGTTTAAACACGAGAGTTGGTTTAGGAGTGTAGGATCTAAAGATCCTAGTGTGTGCTGAGACTACAGGATATACCTATACTTTGGTTAATGTAACCCTAGGCGATTTTGGCGACTTTTCCAGTAACCCTAGTTCTTCATCGTTAACCTTAATTTTAATCGATCTGGGTTAGGTATTGGGGTGTTGTCGATCCTTCTGAGTAAGGTTCTAGACTTCAATCCTGGTTTCTAATCTTTTGAAGTTGGAATTAGGGTTCTTTTTTCTTTTTGTTTCGATTAGGGTTTTAGTTGCTTTGTCGCTACGGGTTGTTTACTTCTGTTTTTTCTGGTCGTTTTTCGTTGCATGATCTTGCCGTCTTCTTTTAGCTTTGGTGCATGGATAAGAAGCGAGATGGTGGGTTGGAAGATTTAGGGTTCCAATCGTTTTCAGAAAGGATGCATGGGGATGTGTTTGTTCGGCAGCCGGCTTCAACTCAAATTCCTGTTAGTCTTGGGAAGGGTTTTGAGGGGAGGCCGATAAGCTCTGATGGTAATCCGGTAATGCCTAGACGAGGGGTTATTCAGAATGATCCGAAGGAACCAAGACTCATTAATGTTATTGATGAATTGTTGAAAGTTACTACTCCTGTGGATGATGAACGTGGGGATGCGGAAGGAACGTATGTGGGTAATAAGCTGAATTCGGAGAATAACACCAGTAGGCCAAGGACTTATGCAGATTCAGTCACGAACCAGAACATTAGAAAGGTTAACTTTCGGTCTTTGAGTTGCACGGGGAAACATGCTGATTGTGATATTGTTCTACCGAAAGAGTCGGTTCGAGTGGTTCAGGATAAGCTAGCTAACACGCTGATTGGTTACTTTTTAGGAGATCGCATTGCGTTTCCGGTAGTTGAGTATTTTGTGCGTAACAATTGGAAAAAGTTTGGATTAGAAAAGTCTATGATGAATGCTACTGGCTTTTTCTTTTTTAAGTTTGCGAACCGGAAAGGAATGATGGATGTTTTAAAGGAAGGCCCTTGGATAATCCGTTCCCAACCAATTTTTCTAAGTGAATGGTCACCTTCGATGAAACTGGAAAAGAAGGAGGTAACTAAAGTTCAAGTGTGGGTTAAGATCCATGAGGTCCCTTTAGCTGCCTATACCGAGGATGGGCTTAGCATGATTTCCACTGCTATTGGTGAACCGAAGCATCTGGATTCTTATACAACTACAATGTGTATTGATAGTTGGGGTAGAAGTAGCTATGCAAGAGCCCTGATTGAATTATCTGCTGATAAAGAATTGAAAGAGGAAATTACCTTGGCTATTCCGGTTTTGGAGGGGGAGGGTTTTATCAAGGAGACGATGTATGTTGAGTATGAATGGTGCCCTCACAGGTGTTCGGGGTGTTGTGTGTTTGGGCATTCTGATGAGTTGTGTCCTAAGAAGCCAAGAAAACCGCTGACCAATGTTAATCAAGATCAAGGTGGTAAACCGATTATGCAAGGAAGTCGGAAAGGTAAGGAAGTGGTTAGAGTGGACGCGGATGGATTTTCAGGGGTTCATACTAAGAAGGTTGCTAGGAAAGTTGGCGTTCAGATTAACAAACCAAAGCCTAAATTCGAGTATAGACCTGTTAACACCAAACGTACTGATGGAACGAGTTCCAAACCGCTGGGGGGTATTTATTCATCTCGTAACCCGTTTGAGCCTTTGAATGACAAAAGTATGGATAAAGGGGAGAGTAGTAACAATGCTGGTGGGAATGTAGAGGACTCTGAAGAAGATGAGGAGGTGCTAGAGAATTATAATGAAATTGATGAATACCTCATGGAGGGCACGGAAAAGGTGGTTCGCAATAAAGGGGCAAGCACTCCTTCTACGCAAGTTTCCAATGGTTAGCCTCGCAGCTTGGAATGTTAGGGGGTTGAACCGCCCTCTTAAACAAAAGGAGGTTCGACAGGTAATGCATAGTAACAAGTTGAGTCTATGTGCTATTCTGGAATCGCATGTTGATATGGATAATTTAGGTAAGGTGTGTAGCTCTGTTTTCCGGGGGTGGGTATGGACTTCGAATGGGTCTAGGTGCAACAAGGGGACTAGGATTATCACTGGTTGGGATCCAAATGTCTTTGATGTTATGGTTATTGCTCAAACGGATCAGGTTATGCATCTTCAGTTGATTTTTAAGAGTAACAAGAAGATTCTCTTCTGTTCGGTCATATATGCAGCCAACTATTATGTTTCAAGGAGGGAATTATGGCATCAGCTTAATATGCATAAAGTGTTTGTTGGGGATAGGCCGTGGGTCATTCTGGGGGACTTCAATTCAGCTCTTAATCTGGAAGATAAGTCCATGGGAGTTTCGCAAGTTTCCATTGGTATGAGGGAGTTTCAAGATTGTGTCGCTAACATAGAGATGTTTGATATTAATCGATCGGGGTTTCATTTTACATGGAACCAAAAGCCTAAAAAGGGTGTTGGCCTTCTAAAGAAGATTGACCGTGTCATGGGTAATACCCCTTTTGTGACTGCTTTTCCGAACTCGGTTGCGTTTTTCAGCCGTATAGAATGTCGGATCATTGCCCTTCTTTGCTTAAAATTCCAGCCGATTGTGGAACTAGGCGTTTAATGTTTAAATTTGCTAATTTTTTAGTTCATAAATCAGGCTTTTTGGATATTGTGAAGGATGCTTGGGGGACGCATATTGATGGTGTTCATCAATTTCAGGTTGTTAAAAAGCTAAAGTTGCTGAAACGCCCATTGAGGAATCTGATGTTTAGCCAGGGGAATTTACACAAAAAAGTTGAGGATTTGCGTGGAAAACTGGATCTTCTTCAACGGGAAATTGATGGTGACCCTTTGAATGCTGAGTTGAGATTGCAAGAATCTAAAATTAGTGAAGAGTTCCTTGAAGCTTCTTTGGACGAAGAACGGTTCTTAAGGCAAAAGTCCAAAGTTCATTGGTTGTTGGCGGGAGATGCTAATACCAAATTTTTCCATGCTACCCTGAAGAGTAAGAATCATCTGAATAGGATTGACGTTGTAACGAATTCGGAGGGGGTGTTAATGGAGGGTGAGGACGTTCAAAAAACTTTTGTGCAACACTATGAGCATTTTCTTGGTTGTGAAGGTAATGTTCCGCTGTCCGTTACTCAAAATTTGTTTACAAAGAAATTGAATCAGCATGATGCTTCTCATATGGTGCGTACGGTCACGGACGAGGAAATTAGGAAGGCGATGTTTGCTATTGGGAATGATAAGGCCCCGGGGCCAGATGGGTATTCGGCTGCGTTTTTTAAAAGCGCGTGGCAGATTGTTGGGAATGATGTTATTCGGGCCATCAGGGATTTTTTTGACACGGGTAAGCTGCTTCGTGAAATCAATAATACTCTTATTGTTCTCATCCCCAAAAAGTCTACGCCTTTGCTGGTTACTGACTATCACCCGATAGCGTGTTGTAATGTGTTGTACAAATGCATAAGTAAAATTGTGGCTGATCGTATTAAAGGTGTTCTCAATGGAATTGTTAGTATAAATCAGTCAGCTTTTGTCCCGGGGCGTAAGATTTCTGATAATATCCTCTTAACGCAAGAGCTTCTGCACAATTATCATAGAGATTATGGTCCCCCGCGATGTGCATTCAAAGTGGATATTCAGAAAGCGTATGATACCGTTGATTGGCGTTTCCTCAAGGATGTCCTCATTGGGTTTGGTTTTAATAGCAAAATGGTTGAATGGATTATGATTTGTGTGGAGACAACATCATATTCTATTTGTGTCAACGGTGATGTTCATGGTTACTTTAGAGGCAAGCGTGGTTTAAGGCAGGGCGATCCGTTATCCCCGTACTTGTTCACGCTGGTCATGGAGGTATTGACATGTATTCTGCAACACAATGCTTCTCGGGACTTATCGTTCAAGTTCCATAATCGATGTGAAAAACAACGGATCATTAACCTGTGCTTTGCAGATGATCTTTTTCTCTTTGCTCGTGGGGATGTGAGGTCAGCTTCTTGTATTATGAGATCTTTAACCTCATTCACCAACATGTCTGGTTTAGTCACTAGCATTCAGAAAAGTACAGCTTTTTTCTGCAATGTGACAACTCAGGCCAAAAGTTCTATTTTGGATATTTTGCCTTTTGAGGAGGGATCTCTCCCGGTCAGGTATTTGGGGGTGCCGTTAATTACTTCTCGGCTCTTGTTTAAAGATTGCAGTGTGCTGTTGGAGAAACTTGAGAGTCGGATCATGAATTGGCGGCACTGATTTTTATCCTTTGCTGGTAGATTGCAACTTATTTCTTCGGTTCTTTCGGCCATGCATGTTTATTGGTCATCTGTTTTTATATTGCCGGCCAGAATTATCAAGGAGTTAGAAGCCAAAATGCGAAATTTTCTTTGGTCTCAGGAGAGCACTTTCCATAGGGGTAAGGCTAAAGTTTCTTGGAAATCTGTTTGTGTTCCAAAGTATGAGGGCGGGTTGGGTTTACGTAGGCTCGAAGACTTTAATAAAGCCCTTATGGTGTCCCATATCTGGAGCATTCTGACTAAGCGGGAGTCTTTGTGGGTTAGCTGGATTTATTCGTATAGACTTAAAGACCGAAGCTTTTGGGCTTGCAAAGAGGTTGCTAATTGTAGTTGGAGCTGGAGGAAACTACTCCAACTTCGGCCTATGGTTAGAAATCATATATGGATGAAAGTGGGCGATGGTAGTAGAGTTTCAGCTTGGTATGATATATGGAATGACGTGGGTCCTTTATCGAGTTTCTTGACTCCAAGAACTATCTCTAATGCGGGGTTTCGTTTGGATGCTAAAGTTAAAGATATTCATGAGAACGGTTCTTGGATCTGGCCGACCGCTTGGAGGGATACTTATCCAGTTTTAATTCAACTGGACCATTTCATGCTTAATCCAGATGTGAGGGACGAGATGTATTGGAAAGATGGGAGTGAACTTCTTCAGTATTCTTCCTCAAATGTATGGCACTCGATTCGGGTTAGAGAGCCGGATGTCAATTGGGTCAAAATCGTTTGGTTTCATCAGTGTATCCCCAAACACGCGTTCCTTATGTGGTTAATCGTTCGCCGTAAGCTGCTGACCCAGGATATAATTCTTCAATGGGATTCATCTAGACGGAAGAATATGAACATGATGTGCTGTGTGCTGTGTTTCGCGAACATTGATTCTCATAATCATTTGTTTTTTGAGTGCAAGTATTCATCGCACGTATGGGATAATGTTCGTCACAAGGCGGGTATGAGTGGCGTCAAGGCCAGTTGGGGCGATATTATGGAATGGCTGCTAGTCCGAGTTCGTTCAAAGTCAGCGGCCACATTTGTTAGCAAGTTGCTTGTTGCTACGGTTGCTTATTTTATTTGGCAGGAGCGAAATGCTAGGCTTTTCAGGAACCAAACGAGACCTCCGGATACCATTTGTGGCTTAATTGTGGAAACGATGCGATTCAAGCTTATGGGAGTTAAGTTCAAGGATTGCGTGAGGACTAGGAGGTTGCTTGAAGATTGGGGAATTGGGGGAGCTAATGTCATCGATGATGGAGGCTAATTTTGATTATCGTTTTATGCTTGTCTAGATGTTAGTCTAGTGGTGTTTTTGTTTTGCCTTTGGTTTGTTTGGTTTGGTGTTTTGGTTTACATTCATGGGGCATGTCTCATGTTTGAACTAGTGAAGGTTTTGCTTCACTACTTGTTTTAATTTTTGTGAATATATAAAATCACCGGGGTAACCCTTTACCCAAAAAAAGACTACAGGATATACCTCCTGCTTGTGCGGCTGCAAGTGCCGCAGCAACTTGTTCGTTAATGAGAGCCGTCAACTGGGCTTGAGTCATGTTAATTCGTCCAGACATGTTCTTCATAGTAAAAGTAGCGTAAGTGAGAATGGTTCGCGAGTAGTGCGATGACAGAAAAGTGTAAGCACGTAAGTGTTCTCAGGCAATAGTGTCATGTGTATCTAAGCGTAATACGAGCAAAGTTCTATATAGTTCTAGCATGCAGGAAATGAACATAAACCATGTTACCTAGGATGTCGAGTCTTGCACGTGGAGTGAAGCGTCGTTGTGGATCGTTGAGAGCACTGTTCTGGTTATAGTCTGGTTTTAATAAAACGTTTTTCCCATATTAAAACCAAGTTCTATATAACCAATGGCTCTGATACCAATCTGTCACACCCCCAAAATCCACACGCGGAGTACCACCGCTTGGAGGCGTGACATGACCAGGATCAAGCCACCAATCATATCGAACATAGCATCTAATATTAAAAGTAGTTAATGTAATTCATCACGACATGATTGATGTTCAACAAAACGTATATTAAGTAGCGGAAGCATAATATGAAAACCCAAAGTAAAGTTATAAGTTCAATTGTTTATCATAACGTCTACGATCCGTATCCCACAACGACCTGCTCCTCCTTGTGCAAGCTCCATAAGTACCAAAGGTCCTGCAGGCATGCAGCAGAGAGTCAACAACTAGTTGAGCGAGTTCACAGTTAATAGTTCAGTAATAGTATAGTGTGAGTAGCAGTATGTTCGTTCGTTATGTCATGTATCGTATTAGTTTCCATCGCGGCCTCCCAGGCAGGTATGCGAAGATATTAGGGGATGTTTTTCCCAAGTATTCTAGACTAGGTTTATTTGTATCGCGGCCTCCCAGGCAGGTGTGCGAAGATTAGTACATTTAGTTCCCGGCCTTCCTATGGCAGGTGTGCGAAGTCAGTCATAATATCGCGGCCAACCCTTGGCAGGTGTGCGAAGATCAGTTCAATAAGTGTTACTAGTCTAGCCGTATCTTATCGTGAGGTTCTACCATCTGAGTATATACAATAAGTCATCCAATCCATTCCCACCCGGGAACCCCATGCCTTGGCTGTGTGAACTCACCTTGGTTTGCTCGGCAGATTACACAGAAAGGTCACGTCTAAATGCTAGTGGTCAACCACGTCCGAATAGAGAAGGAACGAGAATTGATCCGAACAAGAGAATGATCCGAACCCTATGAACTTCGATGAGGAGGATGTTTGGCTGCCTTCGGTTCGTGAGAGAGAGAGAGGAGAGCTAGGGTTTGTGTTTTGAATGTTTTGCAAACAAGTGAGGAGTATATCCTAACCCCTAATGTTATGCGACCAAGAGAAGAGTGGGCCGAACCCTCAATGGGCTGCCCATGATCCGAATACAAGTGATGGCCCGGATGGGCTTGTGCGATCGGGTGAGTGTTGTGCAACTACATCATACATACATTCATATAAACACATAAAATCATAGCATTCATTTAATCAATCACTTTCATAAAATCACATTGCGTTCACATACGTTACATCAAAGCACAAAAATAGGTTCGGAAATACGAGTTGTCACACCAAACCCCTCAAAGCCTATTTCTAAGCTATGTAAAGGATATTTATGGTATGTTTAACTTATGGACATGTTCCGGAATGTTCGTTACAGTTCAAATTGGCATACTTTCGCAGTTTGTCAAGTTTAGTCCCTGTAAGCGAATTAACTTGTTTTTGCCATACCAAAGCCTTCAAAACTTATTTCTAAGTTATGTAAAGGTTATTTAAGGTATGTTGAGTATATGTTGCTGTTCCGGAGTATTTATCGCATTAAACTGAGTACGTTTACGCACCAGTTTGCGTATAATTCCCAAGAAAGCGATGTAGAGCTTGAAATCGAACAAGAGTTGATATGTGCAAACGATACACATATTTATACAAGTCCAAAGTATGAAATACAATATTTCATTGGTTTGGCGTTTGTTTGATGGTTGAAGTGACACAGGTGTCACAGTCTCCCCTACTTTAAGAAATTTCGTCCCGAAATTTAGTTTTTAGAGGAAACTTGTGAAGACAGCTGTGACGGTTTCGCTTTCAGACAAATCCATTGAACCCTTAGGTAAAACTCTGGGCCATGTTAGGATCCATAGCGAAAATTTCAACCCACAAAGTGAAGTCCTTGTAGTAACAAAACATGGAGTTTCGAACTAAGGGCAGGAGAACGTTTCCCGTGAAGAGTTATCATAGGAAACTTGTGTGTGCTTGAAACCAGAATTGGGGAGTGTAAGGATAAATGACATCGCTCAAAATCCAAGACTTCTCCCGTATCATTACTCTTGTCACTGTAGGTCTTAACACATGACAAAACTCCCTATGGTTTCTGTGCACTGAATTCCATAATTATGTAGGCCTCCATAATTACGTACTTCCTTGCACAGTCCGCACAGTTCATTTCATAATGCGTATGGGAAAAATATCAAACGAATAATCTCTTCAGCTAAACTACCCAAGAGAAATATTTAACTACATCAACGTAGGATGTCTTTAACTAGATTGTCGAGCCAATCTATTTAACTTAGATCGATGTAGGATCTCTTTAACTAGACCACCCGAGGGCCTCTATATCAACGCATGATATATTCAACTAGATTGTCAAACCAATCTCTTTAGCTTAGATCGACGTAGGATCTCTTTAACTAGACCACCCGAGGGCCTCTTTAACTATATCAACGCATGATATATTCAACTAGATTGTCAAACCAATCTCTTTAACTTAGATCAACGAATGATCTATTTAACTAAACTACCCACGGGGAATATTTAATTAAACTACCCACGGGGAATATTTAACTACATCGATGTAGGATGTCTTTAACTAGATTGTCGAACCAATCTCTTCAACTATATCAACACATATTATCCTTCAACTTTGGAATAGTACTTTATAATCCAAGGGACTTAACTACAACATAGAAGTCCATTAAGGATTTAAGATAGTACCTTTTTGAATGTCCTACTACGAATCCCTCATATAAAGGTATGAAAGATTCTACAAGGATTTGGATAGCGAATATCCAGAGTATACAAAAACACAAAATGCATAAATGGAAAGACAAGATGCATAACCACATAGTCATATAACCACAAAATTGTTTATATAGATCTTTAATTTGTTAATTTGTTTTGTTGATAACGTACATGCATTTAAAGCACACTAGGAATCCATTTCATGGATTTCATTCGGTACTTTAAACATTAGCAAGAATCTAACTATGAAGATAGAAAGATCTCCTATAAATTCGATTTCGTTTTCAAGAAAACGCAAATTTTCGAATTTAAGGTACAATAATTTTTGAATATACGGAAATACCCTTAGGTACCCTATTAAGAATTTATAGTGGTACTCTGGGTATTCGTGGAAAACACAAGAGATGATAAAATGGAAAAAAAATTACGGGGTAGTCTGTTCTTCAAGGAATACGGTCCCTTGATTGTCGGTATTGTCACACCCCCAAAATCCACACGCGGAGTATCACCGCTTGGAGGCGTGACTGGCCAGGATCTTAACCACCAATCATATTGAACGTGTAATATAGTTAAGTATAGCGGAAGCATTTAAACAAAACTCAAACATAAGTGTTAACGTATGACATATCATAAGTGTTGAAATAGCATTCACGATCCTTTGCCCACAACGACCTGCTCCTCCCTGTGCAAGCTCCATAATGTACCTAAGGTCCTGCAAGGCATGCAGCAGAGAGTCAACAACTAGTTGAGCGAGTTCACAGAAAGTAAGTTCAGTAATAGAATAGTATAGCAAGCATTGCGTTCGTTCATCTAATCATTCATCGTATTAGTTCGTTCATTGTTCATGTATAGTATTGGTTCGTATCGCGGGCCCTTTCGGCATGTATGCGAAGATTTGGGGTTAATACTCCCAAATATCCTAGACTATGTATATTTGTATCGCTGGCCACCCTGGCATGTGTGCGAAGTTCTAGCATGTTTAGTTCGCAGCCTTCCCGAGGCATGTGCGCGAAGATCAGTCATAATTATCGCAGCCAACCCTTGGCGTGTGTGCGAAGATCTGTTCAAGTAGGTATACTAGTCTAGCCGTATATTATCATTCACCATCCTCACCCTGAGGACTCGTATCCTTAAGTTCCATTAACTAAGTATGTACGTATAATTCATTCAATCCCATTCCCACCCTGGGAACCCCATGCCTTGGCTGTGTGAACTCACCTTGGGTTGCTCAGCAGATACACAAAGAGAGAGAGAGTTCTTGAACTAACAGTGGTCAACCACGTCCTAACAGGGTTATCACATAAGTCAGGTTCGTATAAAGCACGTAGGTTACTAACACGTATTGATCATGGCAATGTACACGTATTCCAATAGCAGCTCAAAACAAATAGTTAAACAAATGGCCAAGTGTCCGGTCCAAATCAGTTGGGCCTGTAATAGTAAAAGTCCAACAACAGCATGGTCCGTTTCGAGTCGCAACGAGGATGTCCCGAGTCGCAACGGGAGTCGTAACTATGGTGTTCTCGAGTCGCAACGGAGCTGGTCTCGAGTTGTTAAGGTCCGGTTACGAGTCGCAACGGGACTCGCAACCGTGGTTTCGGTTCGTGCTGTTGTGTGAGATTTCGACTTAACAAGGTCCGGTTACGAGTCGCAACGGGACTCGCAACCTCGGTTTCGACTTGTGTTGTTTGTGGTCTCGAGTCGAGACTATGGGTTTCCGACTCGCAATCTGGGTCGCAACCAAGGATGTAACAGTTTCCATAATTCTTAGCAACAAACACTCCGTAATATCAGCAAACAATTAGGCAGTTTCATAACTCGGATCAAATCAGTTTCATACTATTAGCAGATCATATTCATATCAGTTTCCTATTATCATCAACAATCAACAGAATTCTAACAAATCATGCTGCATAACTTCGATCAAACAAGACTATCTAATACCAATTTACATGAACTCTAATCTAATCATAGTATAAACAATATCTTAACAATACATAACATATCCGATTTATTCATAAGCATGTAGCCGATCAACATAACCTGATTTTAACAATACTTAACAGCCGATTACATACTTTCCATCCTAATCATGATGCAATGACATAATCAATCATAGTAATCATTCATGCGAGCCGATTAACAAATACTATTAACTATTTAACATAAGCAATATGTTAACAAGATTCCTTCGGTCATCAAGCAAACATCTCCGGCAACAACACACAAACAATAACATAATTACTAACCGGATTAAAGAAGGAGAAGAGAGTGATCCGGTTGATCTCCGATCGAAAGGGAGGTGTTCGGCTGCCCTTTTGTCCCGGTTCCGGTTGCGAGAGAAAAAGAAGAATTGTGTGTGTGTGTTCTAGGTTGCAAGGTTGTAAAAACTCGAACCCTAAAGGTGTGTATGTGTATGTATACGTAGAGGAGGTGTGGGCCGAAGTCCCGAAATTTGATATGCACTCACTGAGGAAGCTAGGTAAGTTATAACGTTCACTGGTTTTCCTGGGGTGTCACATCCTCCCCCCGTTGATCTGGAATTTCGTCCTGAAACTGGGGGTAGCTAGGTAAGTAGTAGCTTCAGCCTCAGTAGTGGTTGCCTTGTTCCCGAATAACTGGGGGTACTTTTCTGTCATCCTGTCTTCGCGTTCCCAGGTGTACTCTGGGCCACGTTTGGAGTTCCAACGAACTCGGACAAGAGGGATTCTCTTGTGTTTGAGGACCTTCACATCCCGGTCCGTGATTTCTACTGGTTCCTCGACGAACTGCAGTCGCTCGTCGATAGTGAGTTCCTTGAAAGGAATGATAAGGGTCTCATCTGATAGGCACTTCTTCAGATTCGACACGTGAAAAACATTGTGAACTGCCCCGAGTTCAGCTAGTAGGTTCAATCTATAGGCTACCCTGCCTATTCTTTCTATGATCTCGAATGGTCCGACATACCGTGGATTTAGTTTGCCCCGTTTGCCAAAATGTACCACACCCTTCCAGGGTGAGACTTTCAATAAAACCCGGTCCCCGACCTGAAATTCCAAAGGCTTTCTACGCTTGTCCGCGTAGGCTTTCTGACGGTCGCGTGCTGCCGCCATGCGTTGTCGTATCTGTGCGATCTTTTCTGTGGCGTCCACTACAATCTCTGGACCCGTGATCTGACTATCTCCCACCTCTGCCCAACAGAGAAGTGACCGGCATTTACGCCCGTACAATGCCTCAAATGGAGCGGCTTGAATGCTGGTGTGATAACTATTATTATACGAGAACTCCACCAAAGGGAGGTGCTTTTCCCAGCCGTTGCCGAAATCGATGACGCATGCCCGAAGCATGTCTTCTAGAGTTTGGATCGTACGCTCAGACTGCCCATCCGTCTGAGGATGATATGCTGTGCTCATGTCTAACCGTGAGCCGAAAGATTTATGCATCGCTTGCCAAAGCTCTGACGTGAATCGTGCATCGCGATCCGAAATGATGGAGATGGGCACCCCGTGCCTCGAAACAACTTCTTTAAGATAGACGTCTGCTAGAGTGGAGAACTTATCCGTTTCCTTTATAGGTAGGAAGTGTGCAGACTTGGTGAGTCGATCCACGATCACCCATATGGTATCGTTCCCACGCTGGGATCTAGGTAGGCCTGTAACGAAATCCATGGAAATTTCTTCCCATTTCCATTGAGGTATCTTAGGCTGCTGAAGTAGGCCAGCTGGTTTCTGATATTCAACCTTGACTCTCGCACAGGTCAAGCACTTTCCAACGTACGTAGCGATGTGGGCCTTCATGCTAGGCCACCAATAAGTGGTGCTGATGTCGTGGTACATTTTATCCGACCCTGGATGTACCGAGTAGCGAGACTTGTGTGCTTCGTCCATCACAAGTTCGCGTAGACCGCCATAAAGTGGGACCCAAATACGCCCCGTTACATAGTAGGCGCCGTCTGCCTTCTGTTCCATTTGTTGTCGTGAGCCGCGTAAGGCTTCAGCCTTGACGTTTTCTGGTTTCAATGCTTCTACCTGAGCATTTCGTATCTGTGCTGGAAGGCTAGACTGAATCGTAAGCTGGAGCGCTCGCACGCGCCGTGGTAGAGTGTCCTTTCGACTGAGGGCGTCCGCCACAACATTGGCCTTGCCTGGATGGTACTTGATAGCGCATTCGTAATCGTTCAGTAACTCGACCCATCGTCGTTGACGCATATTCAAATCCTTTTGCTTAAGGATATGCTCGAGACTCCTGTGATCGGTGTAAATCGTGCACCTGGTACCGTACAGGTAGTGTCGCCATATCTTAAGTGCGAAAACAACAGCTCCCAGCTCTAAATCGTGCGTCGTGTATTTCCGTTCGTGAATCTTGAGTTGACGAGAGGCGTAAGCGATAACCTTGTCGCGCTGCATTAACACACATCCAAGTCCCCGAATGGATGCATCACAATATACCACGAAGTCATCTGTGCCCTCTGGCAATGAGAGGATAGGTGCACTGCAAAGTCTATCCTTTAGGTGCTGAAAAGCAGTCTCCTGGGGCTCTCCCTAGCGATAGGTAACACCCTTCTGTGTCAGTAGCGTAAGCGGCTGAGCAATCTCCGAGAAATCCCTGGGTAAACCGTCTGTAGTACGTGGTGCAGGCCAGTTTCTGGTCGAGTCTACCTTGGATGGATGGATCCCATCCTTGTTCACTACATGGCCTAAGAAGTGGACTTCACGAATACTATGACGAACTTGTCTAGGTAGGGTTTGCACACCCTGTTCATAAGATCCTTAAATACGGCAGGTGCGTTCAAATAAATCAAACCATCCATCATATCAACCATAAAGTATAGTAGTTAAAATAATTCATAAAACCCAATACGATTGATGTTCAAACCAAACTTTGTTTGAGTAACAGAGACATAATAATGGAAACCCAAAACGAGTTATAAGTTCAATTATCGTTCATTGTGTCTCCTCGTCCTAACACGAAAGCTCGACCTCTTGCCTCGTTGCCATTGTTGTTGTTGTTGTTCCCGTTGCCCTGGTTATTGTTGTGGTTCTGATTCTGGTTCAACTGAGGGCAATCGCGTTTGTAATGACCTTCTGCCCCACACTGGAAACATCCCCGATTTCCACGCTGTGGCTGCTGCTGCTGTGGGTTCTGAGGAGCTGGTGGTGGAAGTTGCTGGTTCTGGTTTGCAGGTCGTGAGCTCCTGCAATCTTTGGCTTCATGCCCTATCTTGAAACATCTCTGACAACGTTCCTTGCGACACCTTCCACTATGGTGCCTGTTACACTTGTTACATAGTGGGTGTACTCCCCTGTATCCACCCTGCTCCTGACTGCCAGATGATTGCTGACTCGGATTCTGGTAGTCATTCGTCCTGCGCTGCTGTGCTTGAGACTGATCGGGAACTGATCCCCTGCTGGAATCCCCATCCCATTTCCGTTTGTTGTCGTTGGGTGTAGCAGAAGTAGCAGCTGGAGTGACTGTAGCAGTAGTGCTGACACGCTTAGGCAGTTTATTCTGATCCACTGCCTGGTCGGTGATGCGATGAGCGAGACGCTGGATTTCCTGGATGTTATCGAGATTAGCCGAGGTAACATGGCTCTGGATTTCTGGTGCCAACCCCTTGAGATACATCTCGATGCGCTTGTATGGAGGGTCCACCATAGTTGGACACAGAACGGCCAGCTCATTCGACCGTTTCGTATACGCTTCGATCTCTGACCCAACCATTTTCAGATTATACAGCTCGTCTTCCAGCTTGTGAATGTCTTCACGCGTACAATACTCACGCTTGATGAGTTCCTTGAAATCGTTCCATGGGGTGGCGTTAGCAGCTGCCAACCCTAAGATCTGAACTTGGGCGTTCCACCAAGTCAGTGCTATTCCCTCCAAGGTGCCGGTGGCAAACTTGACCTTGCGAGCCTCAGGGCACTCGCACATTTCGAATACTGATTCTAACTTTTCAAACCAATGGAGGAGTCCCACTGCCCCCTCTGTGCCGCTGAAGGAATTTGGACGACAGTCCATGAAGTTCTTGAATGTGCAGACAGGCTGCTGCGCGTGTTGACCTATTGTGTACGAATAGGACGAAGTTAAATACGAGAGTTAAGGTAGGATCTAAAGATCCTAGTGTGTGCCTATACTGCAGGATATACTACCTGCTTGAGCTGCTGCAACTGCCGCAGCAACTTGAGCTTGAACGAGAGCCTCTAGCTGGGCTTGTGTCATGTTAATTCTTCCAGACATGATCTTCATAGTAAAAAGTAGCATAGGTAAAAAATGGTTCGCGAATAGGACGATGACAGAAAAGAGTAAGCACGTAGGGATTCTCATGCTATAGTATCATGTGTATCTAAGCGTAATGCGAGCAAGGTTCTAAGCAATTCTAGCAAACAGGCAATAAACATAAACCTTATTACCTAGGATGTCGAGTCTTGCACGTGGAGCGAAGCGTCGTTGTGGATCATTGAGAGCACTGTTCTGGTTATAGTCTGGTTTTAATAAAAACGTTTTCCCATATTAAAACCTAGTTCTCTATAACCAATGGCTCTGATACCAATCTGTCACACCCCCAAAATCCACACGCGGAGTATCACCGCTTGGAGGCGTGACTGACCAGGATCTTAACCACCAATCATATTGAACGTGTAATATAGTTAAGTATAGCGGAAGCATTTAAACAAAACTCAAACATAAGTGTTAACGTATGACATATCATAAGTGTTGAAATAGCATTCACGATCCTTTGCCCACAACGACCTGCTCCTCCCTGTGCAAGCTCCATAATGTACCTAAGGTCCTGCAAGGCATGCAGCAGAGAGTCAACAACTAGTTGAGCGAGTTCACAGAAAGTAAGTTCAGTAATAGAATAGTATAGCAAGCATTGCGTTCGTTCATTGTTCATGTATAGTATTGGTTCGTATCGCGGGCCCTTTCGGCATGTATGCGAAGATTTGGGGTTAATACTCCCAAATATCCTAGACTATGTATATTTGTATCGCTGGCCACCCTGGCATGTGTGCGAAGTTCTAGCATGTTTAGTTCGCAGCCTTCCCGAGGCATGTGCGCGAAGATCAGTCATAATTTTCGCAGCTAACCCTTGGCGTGTGTGCGAAGATCTGTTCAAGTAGGTATACTAGTCTAGCCGTATATTATCATTCACCATCCTCACCCTGAGGACTCGTATCCTTAAGTTCCATTAACTAAGTATGTACGTATAATTCATTCAATCCCATTCCCACCCTGGGAACCCCATGCCTTGGCTGTGTGAACTCACCTTGGGTTGCTCGGCAGATACACAAAGAGAGAGAGAGAGTTCTTGAACTAACAGTGGTCAACCACGTCCTAACAGGGTTATCACATAAGTCAGGTTCGTATAAAGCACGTAGGTTACTAACACGTATTGATCATGGCAATGTACACGTATTCCAATAGCAGCTCAAAACAAACAGTTAAACAAATGGCCAAGTGTCCGGTCCAAATCAGTTGGGCCTGTAATAGTAAAAGTCCAACAACAGCATGGTCCGTTTCGAGTCGCAACGAGGATGTCCCGAGTCGCAACGGGAGTCGTAACTATGGTGTTCTCGAGTCGCAACGGAGCTGGTCTCGAGTTGTTAAGGTCCGGTTACGAGTCGCAACGGGACTCGCAACCGTGGTTTCGGTTCGTGCTGTTGTGTGAGATTTCGACTTAACAAGGTCCGGTTACGAGTCGCAACGGGACTCGCAACCTCGGTTTCGACTTGTGTTGTTTGTGGTCTCGAGTCGAGACTATGGGTTTCCGACTCGCAATCTGGGTCGCAACCAAGGATGTAACAGTTTCCATAATTCTTAGCAACAAACACTCCGTAATATCAGCAAACAATTAGGCAGTTTCATAACTCGGATCAAATCAGTTTCATACTATTAGCAGATCATATTCATATCAGTTTCCTATTATCATCAACAATCAACAGAATTCTAACAAATCATGCTGCATAACTTCGATCAAACAAGACTATCTAATACCAATTTACATGAACTCTAATCTAATCATAGTATAAACAATATCTTAACAATACATAACATATCCGATTTATTCATAAGCATGTAGCCGATCAACATAACCTGATTTTAACAATACTTAACAGCCGATTACATCCTTTCCATCCTAATCATGATGCAATGACATAATCAATCATAGTAATCATTCATGCGAGCCGATTAACAAATACTATTAACTATTTAACATCAGCAATATGTTAACAAGATTCCTTCGGTCATCAAGCAAACATCTCCGGCAACAACACACAAACAATAACATAATTACTAACCGGATTAAAGAAGGAGAAGAGAGTGATCCGGTTGATCTCCGATCGAAAGGGAGGTGTTCGGCTGCCCTTTTGTCCCGGTTCCGGTTGCGAGAGAAAAAGAAGAATTGTGTGTGTGTGTTCTAGGTTGCAAGGTTGTAAAAACTCGAACCCTAAAGGTGTGTATGTGTATGTATACGTAGAGGAGGTGTGGGCCGAAGTCCCGAAATTTGATATGCACTCACTGAGGAAGCTAGGTAAGTTATAACGTTCACTAGTTTTCATGGGGTGTCACATCCTCCCCCCGTTGATCTGGAATTTCGTCCCGAAACTGGGGGTAGCTAGGTAAGTAGTAGCTTCAGCCTCAGTAGTGGTTGCCTTGTTCCCGAATAACTGGGGGTACTTTTCTGTCATCCTGTCTTCGCGTTCCCAGGTGTACTCTGGGCCACGTTTGGAGTTCCAACGAACTCGGACAAGAGGGATTCTCTTGTGTTTGAGGACCTTCACATCCCGGTCCGTGATTTCTACTGGTTCCTCGACGAACTGCAGTCGCTCGTCGATAGTGAGTTCCTTGAAAGGAATGATAAGGGTCTCATCTGATAGGCACTTCTTCAGATTCGACACGTGAAAAACATTGTGAACTGCCCCGAGTTCAGCTAGTAGGTTCAATCTATAGGCTACCCTGCCTATTCTTTCTATGATCTCGAATGGTCCGACATACCGTGGATTTAGTTTGCCCCGTTTGCCAAAATGTACCACACCCTTCCAGGGTGAGACTTTCAATAAAACCCGGTCCCCGACCTGAAATTCCAAAGGCTTTCTACGCTTGTCCGCGTAGGCTTTTTGACGGTCGCGTGCTGCCGCCATGCGTTGTCGTATCTGTGCGATCTTTTCTGTGGCGTCCACTACAATCTCTGGACCCGTGATCTGACTATCTCCCACCTCTGCCCAACAGAGAAGTGACCGGCATTTACGCCCGTACAATGCCTCAAATGGAGCGGCTTGAATGCTGGTGTGATAACTATTATTATACGAGAACTCCACCAAAGGGAGGTGCTTTTCCCAGCCGTTGCCGAAATCGATGACGCATGCCCGAAGCATGTCTTCTAGAGTTTGGATCGTACGCTCAGACTGCCCATCCGTCTGAGGATGATATGCTGTGCTCATGTCTAACCGTGAGCCGAAAGATTTATGCATCGCTTGCCAAAGCTCTGACGTGAATCGTGCATCGCGATCCGAAATGATGGAGATGGGCACCCCGTGCCTCGAAACAACTTCTTTAAGATAGACGTCTGCTAGAGTGGAGAACTTATCTGTTTCCTTTATAGGTAGGAAGTGTGCAGACTTGGTGAGTCGATCCACGATCACCCATATGGTATCGTTCCCACGCTGGGATCTAGGTAGGCCTGTAACGAAATCCATGGAAATTTCTTCCCATTTCCATTGAGGTATCTTAGGCTGCTGAAGTAGGCCAGCTGGTTTCTGATATTCAACCTTGACTCTCGCACAGGTCAAGCACTTTCCAACGTACGTAGCGATGTGGGCCTTCATGCTAGGCCACCAATAAGTGGTGCTGATGTCGTGGTACATTTTATCCGACCCTGGATGTACCGAGTAGCGAGACTTGTGTGCTTCGTCCATCACAAGTTCGCGTAGACCGCCATAAAGTGGGACCCAAATACGCCCCGTTACATAGTAGGCGCCGTCTGCCTTCTGTTCCATTTGTTGTCGTGAGCCGCGTAAGGCTTCAGCCTTGACGTTTTCTGGTTTCAATGCTTCTACCTGAGCATTTCGTATCTGTGCTGGAAGGCTAGACTGAATCGTAAGCTGGAGCGCTCGCACGCGCCGTGGTAGAGTGTCCTTTCGACTGAGGGCGTCCGCCACAACATTGGCCTTGCCTGGATGGTACTTGATAGCGCATTCGTAATCGTTCAGTAACTCGACCCATCGTCGTTGACGCATATTCAAATCCTTTTGCTTAAGGATATGCTCGAGACTCCTGTGATCGGTGTAAATCGTGCACCTGGTACCGTACAGGTAGTGTCGCCATATCTTAAGTGCGAAAACAACAGCTCCCAGCTCTAAATCGTGCGTCGTGTATTTCCGTTCGTGAATCTTGAGTTGACGAGAGGCGTAAGCGATAACCTTGTCGCGCTGCATTAACACACATCCAAGTCCCCGAATGGATGCATCACAATATACCACGAAGTCATCTGTGCCCTCTGGCAATGAGAGGATAGGTGCACTGCAAAGTCTATCCTTTAGGTGCTGAAAAGCAGTCTCCTGGGGCTCTCCCCAGCGATAGGTAACACCCTTCTGTGTCAGTAGCGTAAGCGGCTGAGCAATCTCCGAGAAATCCCTGGGTAAACCGTCTGTAGTACGTGGTGCAGGCCAGTTTCTGGTCGAGTCTACCTTGGATGGATGGATCCCATCCTTGTTCACTACGTGGCCTAAGAAGTGGACTTCACGAATACTATGACGAACTTGTCTAGGTAGGGTTTGCACACCCTGTTCATAAGATCCTTAAATACGGCAGGTGCGTTCAAATAAATCAAACCATCCATCATAGCAACCATAAAGTATAGTAGTTAAAATAATTCATAAAACCCAATACGATTGATGTTCAAACCAAACTTTGTTTGAGTAACAGAGACATAATAATGGAAACCCAAAACGAGTTATAAGTTCAATTATCGTTCATTGCGTCTCCTCGTCCTAACACGAAAGCTCGACCTCTTGCCTCGTTGCCATTGTTGTTGTTGTTGTTCCCGTTGCCCTGGTTATTGTTGTGGTTCTGATTCTGGTTCAACTGAGGGCAATCGCGTTTGTAATGACCTTCTGCCCCACACTGGAAACATCCCCGATTTCCACGCTGTGGCTGCTGCTGCTGTGGGTTCTGAGGAGCTGGTGGTGGAAGTTGCTGGTTCTGGTTTGCAGGTCGTGAGCTCCTGCAATCTTTGGCTTCATGCCCTATCTTGAAACATCTCTGACAACGTTCCTTGCGACACCTTCCACTATGGTGCCTGTGACACTTGTTACATAGTGGGTGTACTCCCCTGTATCCACCCTGCTCCTGACTGCCAGATGATTGCTGACTCGGATTCTGGTAGTCATTCGTCCTGCGCTGCTGTGCTTGAGACTGATCGGGAACTGATCCCCTGCTGGAATCCCCATCCCATTTCCGTTTGTTGTCGTTGGGTGTAGCAGAAGTAGCAGCTGGAGTGACTGTAGCAGTAGTGCTGACACGCTTAGGCAGTTTATTCTGATCCACTGCCTGGTCGGTGATGCGATGAGCGAGACGCTGGATTTCCTGGATGTTATCGAGATTAGCCGAGGTAACATGGCTCTGGATTTCTGGTGCCAACCCCTTGAGATACATCTCGATGCGCTTGTATGGAGGGTCCACCATAGTTGGACACAGAACGGCCAGCTCACCATGTTGGCCGAGTGGGTTGTGTCGGTTCAAGTAGTAACATATGAAATCACATTAAATCACGTAACATGTACATTCAATCAATCAATATAATCACGTAATCACACTAGTTCAATGGTTACACGTAATGTACGAGACGGTAAAGTACGAGTTGTCACAGGTATTGAAGAGGATACGTTGTTTATACATAACATCACATTTGAACATTGCAATGTAAAATAAAAAAAAAAGGATTTAGTTATAAACAACAACTGTTTCATGGGCCTTGATTACAAAAGAAAACACTACATAAGGCTTGGTTATCTCTAAACAACATTGTCTTCCAGTTGGTCCGATGCTCATCCTTGCGCTGGATTCGCATTAGCAATCTTTGGGCAATTTCTCCGGAAATGGCCCATTTCGTTACAGTTGAAGCAAGGACCTAGTGGAAGACGAGCTTGAGCAGGATTTACTTGAGGTTGGTTTGGACCACCTTGGTTTGGGGTAAATCGACAAGCATTTGCCAGGTGACCGAGTCACCCACACGATGCACATAAACGACACTGTAAGTGAGCTAAGTGGTGCGCATTACATCTGTCGCATATCGGTGCAGTACCGGCATAAGGTTTCTTTGCAGGAGGTTGAGTTGGTTGGTTGCGGGTGTTTTGGTTGGGTTGAGCAGCAATCGTAAAATTCTGCGAAGCCTTACGCTTCTTAGACTTCTCAGGGGATCCAGTCTGTTCATCCATGGTCTTTGATTCCTCGATTGGCTTCTTGTCACCCTTTCGAAAAAGTTTATGCTTTCTGATCTGCGATTCAGTCAAGGTTGCAGATAGCTCAATGGCCTGACGGAGTGTGGTAGGGTTGCTACCAGTGACAATGTCTTGTACCGAGTCAGGCAGGCCGTCGATGTACCTTTCGATAGCCTTGTCGAGTGGGGCGACCATAGTCGGGCAAAGTAGACTCAACTCCTCAAACCTATCAGTATATGCCCTGCATTCGCCACTATCTTGTTTCAAATCATCAAACTCCTTCTCCAACGCTCATTGTTCATGACGAGGACAAAACTCCCTCATCATAAGAGCTCTCAGTTCAGCCCATGTTTGTGCTAGAGCAACATCTGCACCACGGTCTCTCATTACCCCGTTCCACCATGTAAGAGCCCTCTTCTGAAACACACTCGAAGAAAACTCGACCTTGCGATTATCCGGACACTGTACGTGGCGAAAGGTATTCTCGATGCTCTCGAACCATTGAAGAAGCCCAGTTGCTCCCTCAGAACCACTAAACTTGAGTGGTTTAGCCGAGTTAAAGTTCTTGAAATTGCATGTACCATTGTTGTTGTTGTTGGCTTGGTTCCATTGAGCAAAGAGATTTGGGAATTGAGCAGCCATCTGCTGCGCAATAATTTCTGCCAGCTCGGCAGTTGCTATCTGGTGTTCGCGTCGAGGAGGCATTCTAAAAGAGGAAAACATGAAAGGAAACAAATAAAATGGTATTGGGTAAGAATAGGATGTTACAATCACCGACCGTAATCACGGTTGATGGTCATTTGTTTGAATCATGAATTAAACAAACAACACCAAGGCTGAATCAAAGCAAATAGATCCTCATAGTGTATCGCGAAGACATGCTCGCCTATAAGTGGACACTCACCCCAAGAGTTCCCAGGTAAGAGTGACTGGTCCGATTATGTGGATTTGTACGAACACTCTAACCTTAGACAAAAAACCCAGGGTACAGGCATTCACTCTTCCAGTTCGCACGTGTTCACACTATCTAGGACCCAAAACTTTGACGAGAGTTTTGAAAATTCAAAGGGGTTCAAAACCTTATAACAGAGGGTTCAAAACCTAGTAATCAATCATCCTAGGACAGATGATTGGTTTTCAAAGCGGTTTTGAAATTTATGTTCTTGTTGTGGTCGTCGCCTAAGGATAGGTGACGGTATTGTTTTATGACTAAACACAAGTGAACTCGCGTTAGGGTCCTAGGAAGGTTATAGACTAGGTTAAAGCATTACTAATAACCTAATTCCCTATAACCATTGGCTCTGATACCAACTTTTCTGTCACACCCCGACCGCGTGTAACATGCAACCGCGGCGGAAAACGTCGGGGAGTGTTGTAACAGAATCAATTGTTTCAAATCCATGGCAAATGAAGTTTCGTTTTATTAATCAAATATGAAAGTATATATTGTTTAAACAAGAACCAAAGAGTACATAACATAAATTAACTAGTTCTTGTCTCGTTTTAGGTCACTAAGGCACAGGTCCGCCTAAGTATGTCTTGATAAGTCATATGCATCATTTCCTGAAAACACATGTGAAAATAGGTACGTCAGCATAAAAATGCCTGTGAGATACATTGGTTTTATGAAAACAGAATTCATGACTTATGTTTGAGAAAATTTTTAGTCATGAACCTTGTAATTTGCTTTGTCTTGTAAATCATTTGAAAAACGATAAAATCAGATGATATGTATAAATAAGAAGACACTGTATGGTTAAACGGATAACCATGTAAAATGTGTTTGTATAAGATAAGTCGTTTGTAAAACAATGTCTCGTGAAAAGTGTGTTATTTGTATAAAATGTCATCTGTCTAAACTGAAATGATTTAGATGAAGCTAAGATATGTATATTATACAAACATTTATATATAGGAAGTACCAGCGGCGTATCCACCATGTTTGCATCATATTACATACTCCATGTTACTCAAACCATTTACCCAAACCATCCACCATGTAAGATTGTTCTTGTATAACTCAATTGTTTATTGTGTAAACCATGACAAATGTCTATGTTCAATGTAAATCACCAAATGTGTATGTCAATGTCAACGTGTTTATGTTCAATGTAAATCATATAATGTGTATCCCAAAATGTATCATGTATGGTAAGCGAAATGTATCAACTTAAACCATATGTAAACTGCACAAAACAAGTCGTTGAAGTAAAACGTGGTTTAAATCAACGTTATGTTCTATGGAAAAATGCATGCTCTATTGATATTAACATTTATGCGGTATTGTGAAATATGCATACATTCAAGCCTTGAGACTGCGGCGATAAACCTTTAAACAAATTAAAGGTTTATCTAAGTTATGTATATCGAATTCGGTCATTCCTTCCAATCCTATCAAACCCAGGATTTCAGAAACGGGAGTTGTCAATTCCTATGGTACCATTACCTACTAACGAACGGCGTGATCAATGTTAATTAATGTATTGTCCCATGTTAAACAAACCAAATGTCATAACAAAATGAAGGCATGTGATGTAAACAATTGTACTAAGTATTCTAAGTAAACATACAAAGCAGAAATGTTCATGTAAATCAATGTGCCCATATGCTGAGTAAACATATGCAGCAGAAATGTTCATGTAAATCAATGTGCCCATATGCTGAGTAAACATATGCAGCAGAAATGTTCATGTAAATCAATGTGTCCATACTGAGTAAACATATGCAACAGAAATGTTCATGTAAATCAATGTGCCCATATGCTGAGTAAACATATGCAGCAGAAATGTTCATGTAAATCAATGTGCCCATATGCTGAGTAAACATATGCAGCAGAAATGTAATGTAAATCAATGTACTAAGTACGCACACAATGGGCATACATAGCACTAAGTACGCACACAATGGGCATACATAGCATAAAATGTAATGAAATCGTGTACTATAATGTACTAGCAACATAGCAGGCATATGATGTGAAAACATGGAAAGCATGAATGTAACAGATAGGCACATGTGTTTCACCCCAAAACAGTTTGGAAAACAGTAGAAGAGGGGTTCAATGTACTCACCTGAGATTGCTTTGAAGTTCTTATATAATAACCAGATAATGCTAAAGATCACGGGATATCAAACGGCACCTAATAGGTAGCTATGTTAATATACCGGACCAAATCGGAAGGATCGGATAGTATGCGGGTTCGTAAACCAAACGAGTATGGAGACTCGTGTAATATGGTTTAACAAAGCCTACATACTAAAATGAAACCTAACCTAAGTGCTTGCGACCCATCACGACCCGTTTAGGTAGCTTATGCTACCTTATGCGTCGTTCGCGTAGAACGCGTCTGGAACGCCTAACATCGTGACCACAAGGTATAATACTCGGAAGGTTATAGCTGTGACAACTCGAATTTCCAAGATTCCTATTACGCATTTAGTGCACGTCTATTGATTGTTTAAATTGTTTGTTTGCACAATTGGTTTGCTATGAAACTGTATACGTTTTGATATAATTTAGTGTTTTGGTGGTTGTGCATGGTTATGTGTCACTCGTGAAAGATTTGTCAAATAATGGAATGTGGTGTTGAAACTGTAATAAATATTACTTAAGGGTGCTTAGGGTTGAGAGTGAAACTTTAACAACTAATAACCCTAATCCCCTTCCCTAATCATTCTCTAATCATTCACAAGAAACCAAAAACACGTACTTTCACCTCCTCTAATCCTCTCTACAATCATCTCCTCATCTTTCTTGATTTCTCAAGTCTTTTGCATCAAGTGTGATTGTCAACTCATCTAGAATCGAATCAAGGTAATTGTTAATCGTTGTTTGTGATTGTTTGATTGTTATTGATTCTTGATTATATGATTCATGTTAAAAACCCTAGTTCTTATGATAGTTCTGTAATTATTGATTCATTCCAAGGATTGTGAAATGATGATTGTGTGATGTGTAATTGTTGCCTGATGTTAAGATACATGAACTGTAGAATCGTGATTAACAATCGAGTTCCAATGATCGCACTATATGAAGTTAGGGTTTTTAAGCGTTTTTACGTAACTGATGTGATGCAAAGAACGAACGATTGAACTGTTTTCTCTGAGTTTTGTGCATGGCCGATTGTCTGAGTTTGTGGATGATAAAAGTCTGAGTTTATAATAACATGATGTCTAGGTCCGAGCTTATCAAATGAAAACATAGCCTGAGTTTAATGATCACCATGTAAACATAAGTCCGAGTTTAATACAAGAAATATAGGTCCGAGTTTGTTAAAATGAATCAGGTCCGAACTCTATATACATGGATGTGTCCGACCTTTGAAATGAACTCAAGGAGGTCCGAGTTTAATGGATCACTTATGGTCCGAGTTTAATGTGAATTACAAGGTCTGAGTTTAATATGTAACCTTTAGGTCCGAGTTTAATATGTAACCTTTAGGTCCGAGTTTAATATGTAACCTTTGGGCCGAGTGTAATATGTAACCTTTGGGCCGAGTTTAATGTGTAACCTTTGGACCGAGTTTAATGTGAATTCCTTGGACCGAGTATATTAAGTAATGTGACCGAGTTTAGTGTGATGATCACTATGTCCGAGTTTAAATAAGGCATGATGGTCCGAACTTAAAAGGGAACCATGTTGTCTGAGTTTAATTCTCTCCCCCGTGTCCGAGTTTTGAGATCAACACAAGGACCGACCTTATGCTTGCATGTATGTCCGAGTTTGTATGCTTGTATGTAGGTCCGAGCTTCTTAAACCTCAATACCCCTGTCCGAGTTTGTGAGGGGGGGGATACCCCTGTCCGAATTTAAAAGGGGAAGCCCCTTTGGTCCGAATTTAATACTCTTGTTTGATGTTCACCTTGAATCAATGAATTTCATGTTACATAATGTTAACCTGTTAAGCTGTGCATGACAATTTGTAAACCCCTGACTACGTTAAACTTGTAAGGTTAATAACGATGCTAATATGATAGGTATGTTAACGGTGACCATTAGATTATTATACATGTAAGAGTAAACCGTGAAATCAGGGACGCTACGCGTGAATTACGGGAATAGGATTGCATGCTCACATGATGTATGATTCTACGTGAATGATCGTATGATATTGAATGCAACTATATGATTCTACGTGCGTGAACATTCTATGTGATATCATCATGTACACAATAAACACACACAACACAATCGCTTGGATATCAAAGATGTGTAAACCCTAATTTGATGCAAACACTTACATCGTATCATATGCAACATATCCTAGGTCGTGTGTAACGGACTTAGACGTTTGATAAACCCTAGAGCATAGCATACCGAGCAAACCAAGGTGAGTTCACACAGCCAAGGCATGGGGTTCCCAGGGTGGGAATGGGATATGATTATTTACCGGTACTTATCGATACGGGAACGTAGTGATGTGATCTGATGAACTATTGTACATACTCCACTGTTAGAACTACTACTAGACTAGTAACACTTATTGAACTGATCTTCGCACACCTGCCAAGGGTTGGCCGCGATATTATGACTGACTTCGCACACCTGCCTTTGGAAGGCCGCGAACTGTAATTTACTATTCTTCGCACACCTGCCTGGTAGGCCGCGATACAAGTAAACCTAGTCTAGGATATACGGGATGAACATCCCCCTAATATCTTCGCATACCTGCCTGGGAGGCCGCGATGGAAACTAATACGATGCACGACATAACGAACGAACATACTACTACTCACACTGTACTATTACTGAACTGTTAACTGTGAACTCGCTCAACTAGTTTGTTGATCCTCTGTTACATGCCTTGCAGGTCGTTAGGTAATTATGGAGCTTGCACAGGGAGGAGCAGGTCGTTGTGGAGCATGGATTATGTTTAGAACTTATTGAACTTATGTTACACATTTGGGCTTTCGTACTTATGCTTCCGCTATACTTATAAACTATGGTTATGTTTTGACACCTATCATATTGAATGATTGGCTTACATTTATTATATTTGATATTACTTACATGTTCGATATGATTGGTGGCTTGATCCTGGTCATGTCACGCTCCCAAGCGGTGATACTCCGCACGTGGATTTTGGGGGTGTGACAGATTGGTATCAGAGCCATTGGTTATAGAGAACTTGGTTTTAATATGGGAAAACGTTTTTATTAAAACCAGACTATAACCAGAACAGTGCTCTCAACGATCCACAATGACGCTTCGCTCCACGTGCAAGACTCGACATCCTAGGTAACAAGGTTTATGTTTGTTACCTGCTTGCTAGAACTGCATAGAACTTTGCTCATAGTATGCTTACATTACTTTGCTCACTACTTGTTATTGCTTGAGAACACCTACATGCTTACACTTTTCTGTCATCGCCCTACTCGCGAACCATTCATACTTATGCTACCTTGCCGTTCGATCATGTCTGGACGTGTTGACATGACTCAAGCCCAGTTGGCGGCTCTTATTAACAAACAAGCTGCTGCGGCGCTTGCAGCCGCACAAGCAGGAGGTATAACCTGCTGTTACAGATCTATTCTAGGATGTTAGATCCTACTCTCGTGACCCAACTCTCGCGCTTAACCTTGACCCATCTTTCTCGCGCAACGGGTCAGAACGCACAGCAACCTGTCTACACATTCAAGAACTTCATGGACTGTCGTCCAGTTGGCGGCCCTGAGACTCGCAGGGTCCAGTACGTCCCTGGTACTTTGGAAGAAATCGCGCTAATCTGGTGGAACACGCAAGTACGGATACTAGGGTTGGCAGCTACTAACGCCACCCCATGGAACGAATTCAAAGAAACGCATTATAAGGGAATACTACACGCGTGCTGACATCCACAAGTTGGGAGTGGAGCTCTACCATTGGAAAATGACGGGGTCAGAACTTTAAGCTTATACGAAACAGTCGAACGAACTGGTCATTTTGTGTCCAACCATGGTGAACCCTCCAAGCAAGCGTATCGAATTGTACCTCAAGGGTCTAGCCTCAGAGATTCAGAGCCATGCTTCATCGGCTAACCACAACAATATCCAAGACATTCAGCGTCTTGCTAATCGCCTCACGGATCAGGCAGTGGAACAGAACAGGCTGCCTGGTTGTATCAGCGCTATTACTACCGCTACCACTTCTGCTACTCCCGCTACTCCTAGTGACAACAAGCGGAAATGGGATGGGTATTCCAGCAAGGGTTCGATTACCGTTCAGTCTCAAGCACAGCAGCAGCGCAAGAATAGTGATCGCCAGAGCATAGCAGAAGCTAAGGATTCAGGAGCCCGCGGCTTGCAAATCGGAATCGCCAGCAGCAACAGCAAGCAGAAATCCTATGCAAAGAAAAGATTGTTCGCATTCCTCGTTCAGGTCAAGAACCTCTCGAAGTTCAGGACGACAAGAGTGGTGCTGTGGTTGGCATCACCTCTTTCTTGAAGGCTCAGAAATGTTTACGGAAGGGCCACACCGCAATTTTGGTTCTCGTTACTGACACATCAGCGAAAGAAAAGAAGTTGGAAGACCATTCAGATGTACGCGACTTTCCTCAGGTGTCTCGCAAGGATTTACCTGGACGAATTTCAAATCGAGCTCGCTCCAGGAGCAGCACCCATAGCTCGAGCACCGTATCGCTTAGCTCCACCAGAATCGGAAGGACTATCGACGCAGCTACCAGGGATTTTGGATAAGGGATTTATCCAACCTATCTCTTTGCCTTGGGGAGCTACAAGAACTATTAGATACCAATTATCGGTGAAAAAGAAGGATGGCACCTTCAGGATGTGGAATTGATTACCGTGAACTGAACAAGGACAAAGTGAAGAACCGTTATCCTCTTTCACGCATTGACGACTTATTCGACCAGTTGCAAAGGTCGAGTTATTACTCCAAGGTTGATCTAAGGTCTGGTTATCATCAGCTGAGCGTCCAGGATGAGGACGTCTCCACGGCAGCATTCAGAACTCGCTGCGGCCATTACGAGTTTCTTGTCATACCATTCGGGCTTACGAAAGCACCTGCAGTTTTCATGGATTTTATGAACAGGGTGTGCAAACCCTATCTAGACAAGTTCGATCAGGAACTGGCCTGCACCGCGTACACCAACGGAAATACGCCAATTCTTGGGTTTGGCGGGTTACTCTAGACGGTTTATCAAAGGTTTTTCAAAGATTGCTCAGCCGCTTACACTGCTAATACCGAAAGGTGTCACCTACCGTTGGGGAGACTCCCAGGAAACGACTTTTCAGTACTTAAAGGATAGGCTTTGTAGCGCACCTATTCTCTCATTTTTAGAGGGCACGGACGATTTTGTAGTATATTGTGACGCATCGGTACAGGGTCTTGGTTGTGTGTTGATGCAACGGGATATGGTTAATTGCTTACGCTTCGCGACAACTCAAGATTCATGAACGGAGCTACACGACGCACGATTTAGAGCTGGGAGCTGATGTTTTCGCGCTTAAGATATGGCGACACTACCTGTACGGTACCAGGTGCACGATTTACACCGATCACAGGAGTCTCGAGCATATTCTTAAGCAGAGGGATTTGATCACGCGTCAACGGAAATGGGTTGAACTACTGAACGACTACGAATGCGCCATCAAGTATCATCCAGGCAAGGCCAATGTTGTGGCCGACGCCCTCAGTCGAAAGGACACCCTACCTAAGCGCGTGCGAGCGCTACAGCTTACTATTCAGTCCAGTCTTCCTACACAGATACGAACTGCTCAGATAGAAGCATTAAAACCCGAAAACGTCATGGCCGAAGCCTTACGCGGTTCAAGGCAACGAATGGAACAAAAGGAAGACGACGCCTACTATGTAACGGGGCGTATTTGGGTCCCACTTTATGGCGGTCTACGAGAGCTTGTGATGGTCGAAGCGCACAAGTCTCGCTACTCGGTACATCCAGGTTCGGATGAAATGTACCACGACATTAGAACTACATATTGGTGGCCTAGTATGAAGGCTCACATCGCTACTTACGTCGGCAAATGTTTGACTTGTGTGTGGGTCAAGACAGAGTACCAGAAACCCTCAGGCCTACTTCAACAGCCTAAGATACTTCAGTGGAAATGGGAAGAAATTTCCATGGACTTTGTTACGGGTTTACCTAGATCTCAGCGTGGGAATGATACTATATGGGTGATCGTGGATCGACTCACCAAGTCTGCACACTTCCTGGCTATTAAGGAAACGGATAAGTTCTCCACTCTCGCAGACATTTACCTTAAAGAAGTTGTTTCGAGGCACGGGGTGCCCATCTCCATTATTTCGGATCGGGATGCACGATTCACGTCAGAACCATGGCCAGCGATGCACAAATCTTTCGGCTCACGATTAGACATGAGCACAGCATATCATCCTCAGACGGATGGGCAGTCTGAGCGCACGATTCAAACTCTAGAAGACATGCTTCGAGCGTATGTTATCGATTTCGGCAACAGCTGGGAAAAGCACCTCCCTTTTAGTGGAGTTTTCATACAATAACAGTTACCACACCAGCATTCAAGCCGCTCCATTCGAGGCATTGTACGGACGTAAATGCCGGTCACCTCTCGGTTGGGCAGAGGTGGGGGATAGTCAGATTACAGGACCAGAAATGGTAGTTGACGCTACTGAACGGATTGCACAAATACGACAACGCATGGCGGCAGCACGCGACCATCAGAAAGTCTACGCGGATAAGCGTAAGAAGCCATTGGAATTTCAGGTCGGGGACCGGGTTTTATTAAAAGTCTCACCCTGGAAGGGTGTGGTTCAATTTGGTAAACGAGGCAAACTCAATCTACGGTTTGTTGGACCGTTCGAAATCACTGAAAGAATAGGCCCAGTAGCCTACATACTGAACCTACCAGCTGAACTCGGTGCAGTTCACAACGTATTCCACGTGTCGAATCTGAAGGAGTGCCTGTCAGATGAGACCCTCACAGTTCCTTTTAAGGAACTCACTATCGACGAGCGGTTGCAGTTCGTCGAGGAGCCAGTTGAAATCACGGACCGGGATGTAAGGTCCTCAAACACAAGAGAATCCCTCTTGTTCGAGTTCGTTGGAACTCCCGACGTGGCCCAGAGTACACCTGGGAACGCGAAGATCAGATGACAGAAAAGTACCCCAGTTATTTGAAACCAATGCAACCACTACTGAGGTCGAAGCTACTACTACTGAATTTCGGGACGAAATTCCAAATCAACGGGGGGATGATGTGACACCCCAGGAAAACCAGTGAACAATACAGCTTACCTAGCTTCCTCAGTGAGTGCGTACCAAATTTCGGGACGAAATTTCTTTTAAGTTGGGGATAATGTGACAACTCGAATTTCCAAGATTCCTATTACGCATTTAGTGCACGTCTATTGATTGTTTAAATTGTTTGTTTGCACAATTGGTTTGCTATGAAACTGTATACGTTTTGATATAATTTAGTGTTTTGGTGGTTGTGCATGGTTATGTGTCACTCGTGAAAGATTTGTCAAATAATGGAATGTGGTGTTGAAACTGTAATAAATATTACTTAAGGGTGCTTAGGGTTGAGAGTGAAACTTTAACAACTAATAACCCTAATCCCCTTCCCTAATCATTCTCTAATCATTCACAAGAAACCAAAAACACGTACTTTCACCTCCTCTAATCCTCTCTACAATCATCTCCTCATCTTTCTTGATTTCTCAAGTCTTTTGCATCAAGTGTGATTGTCAACTCATCTAGAATCGAATCAAGGTAATTGTTAATCGTTGTTTGTGATTGTTTGATTGTTATTGATTCTTGATTATATGATTCATGTTAAAAACCCTAGTTCTTATGATAGTTCTGTAATTATTGATTCATTCCAAGGATTGTGAAATGATGATTGTGTGATGTGTAATTGTTGCCTGATGTTAAGATACATGAATTGTAGAATCGTGATTAACAATCGAGTTCCAATGATCGCACTATATGAAGTTAGGGTTTTTAAGCGTTTTTACGTAACTGATGTGATGCAAAGAACGAACGATTGAACTGTTTTCTCTGAGTTTTGTGCATGGCCGATTGTCTGAGTTTGTGGATGATAAAAGTCTGAGTTTATAATAACATGATGTCTAGGTCCGAGCTTATCAAATGAAAACATAGCCTGAGTTTAATGATCACCATGTAAACATAAGTCCGAGTTTAATACAAGAAATATAGGTCCGAGTTTGTTAAAATGAATCAGGTCCGAACTCTATATACATGGATGTGTCCGACCTTTGAAATGAACTCAAGGAGGTCCGAGTTTAATGGATCACTTATGGTCCGAGTTTAATGTGAATTACAAGGTCTGAGTTTAATATGTAACCTTTAGGTCCGAGTTTAATATGTAACCTTTAGGTCCGAGTTTAATATGTAACCTTTGGGCCGAGTGTAATATGTAACCTTTGGGCCGAGTTTAATGTGTAACCTTTGGACCGAGTTTAATGTGAATTCCTTGGACCGAGTATATTAAGTAATGTGACCGAGTTTAGTGTGATGATCACTATGTCCGAGTTTAAATAAGGCATGATGGTCCGAACTTAAAAGGGAACCATGTTGTCTGAGTTTAATTCTCTCCCCCGTGTCCGAGTTTTGAGATCAACACAAGGACCGACCTTATGCTTGCATGTATGTCCGAGTTTGTATGCTTGTATGTAGGTCCGAGCTTCTTAAACCTCAATACCCCTGTCCGAGTTTGTGAGGGGGGGGATACCCCTGTCCGAATTTAAAAGGGGAAGCCCCTTTGGTCCGAATTTAATACTCTTGTTTGATGTTCACCTTGAATCAATGAATTTCATGTTACATAATGTTAACCTGTTAAGCTGTGCATGACAATTTGTAAACCCCTGACTACGTTAAACTTGTAAGGTTAATAACGATGCTAATATGATAGGTATGTTAACGGTGACCATTAGATTATTATACATGTAAGAGTAAACCGTGAAATCAGGGACGCTACGCGTGAATTACGGGAATAGGATTGCATGCTCACATGATGTATGATTCTACGTGAATGATCGTATGATATTGAATGCAACTATATGATTCTACGTGCGTGAACATTCTATGTGATATCATCATGTACACAATAAACACACACAACACAATCGCTTGGATATCAAAGATGTGTAAACCCTAATTTGATGCAAACACTTACATCGTATCATATGCAACATATCCTAGGTCGTGTGTAACGGACTTAGACGTTTGATAAACCCTAGAGCATAGCATACCGAGCAAACCAAGGTGAGTTCACACAGCCAAGGCATGGGGTTCCCAGGGTGGGAATGGGATATGATTATTTACCGGTACTTATCGATACGGGAACGTAGTGATGTGATCTGATGAACTATTGTACATACTCCACTGTTAGAACTACTACTAGACTAGTAACACTTATTGAACTGATCTTCGCACACCTGCCAAGGGTTGGCCGCGATATTATGACTGACTTCGCACACCTGCCTTTGGAAGGCCGCGAACTGTAATTTACTATTCTTCGCACACCTGCCTGGTAGGCCGCGATACAAGTAAACCTAGTCTAGGATATACGGGATGAACATCCCCCTAATATCTTCGCATACCTGCCTGGGAGGCCGCGATGGAAACTAATACGATGCACGACATAACGAACGAACATACTACTACTCACACTGTACTATTACTGAACTGTTAACTGTGAACTCGCTCAACTAGTTTGTTGATCCTCTGTTACATGCCTTGCAGGTCGTTAGGTAATTATGGAGCTTGCACAGGGAGGAGCAGGTCGTTGTGGAGCATGGATTATGTTTAGAACTTATTGAACTTATGTTACACATTTGGGCTTTCGTACTTATGCTTCCGCTATACTTATAAACTATGGTTATGTTTTGACACCTATCATATTGAATGATTGGCTTACATTTATTATATTTGATATTACTTACATGTTCGATATGATTGGTGGCTTGATCCTGGTCATGTCACGCTCCCAAGCGGTGATACTCCGCACGTGGATTTTGGGGGTGTGACAATAGCTATGGTCACCTAATGTGTTTGGTCGGATCCTAATGATCGACCAAATGGGTCGGGTTCGAAAGTTTAAGCGATGGTTTAGATCGCTTACCTTACGACCCTATATAAGCACTAAACTAAAAGTGACGAGCTAAGCATGTTAGAACATGCTTAACTAAGATTAGAAAACAGGTTTGGCATCAAAACAAACGCCTTTGATGCTCACGAGTAGTTTGGTTACAAAATATGCAAGAATGCACATTTTGGCCGAAACTACGACTCGTCACTGAGCCTACATAACGTGGTAATCAGTAGGTATAGTCACTACGGACTATAACCATCGTGATCACGCTCACGTTATGAAGTTCCAAGAACTTCGTGTTGACCATAGGCTGGTCAACGCAGAAAGTCAACAAAACGTTGACTTTTGGACTCGAAAAGCGAATAAAAGTGTGACACCTGTGTCACCACGAACACCAAACAAATGCCAAAGCTATGAAACATTGTGTTTCATACCTGGGATTTGTATAAATATGTGTATCCTTTGCACATATCAATTCTTGTTCAATTCCGAGCTTTAAATCGCTTTCTGGAAAGTTATATGCGCACTGGTGCGTAAACGTAATCAGTTTAGCGCGACAAACACTCCGGAATAGTGAAATAGGCTTAACATACTTTAAATGACCTTTACATAACTTAGAAATAAGTTTTGGAAGGTTTGGTATGGCAAAAACAAGTTTATTCGATCGCAGGGACTATTTGCGTCAAACTGCGAAACTATACCGATTCGTATGGTATCGAATAGTCCGAAACTTGATCATAAGTTAAACATACCATATATAACCTAATCATAGCTTAGAAACAAGCTTTGAGTGGTTCGGTGTGCGAAAACATGCTTATGTGATCTTTCAGGGACTAAAAGTGTCAAAAACGGCGTAAGTTTGCATTTTCGCGCATATCTTACGTTCTGGACACATCTGGACATCCAAAATTTTTGTACACACTAAAATATTTTTATTTTAGTGATCGCCATGCAAAAATTCCATTCGTCGCTTAATTTGGATCGATTTTGCGTTCGTTACGACTTCCGTCGTAATTAACCGAACAACGCGATTTTACGATCAAACGAACCGACATCCGAGATATTTTTGAACATGTTTTGAGTCCCCTATGCTTTAACTTCATTTTAGAGCCTTGAAATGAGGTTAACGGGGTTTAAACGCATCGAAAAAGGCTTTAAACGCGTGCAGGGACCATTTCTGTCAATTTTGAAACTTTGCTGAACCTGATACACGCTAGCGTAGCGCGAGCCCTAAGGCTTATGCACTAGCGCTACGCGAGTGCCTCATCTGGACAGAATGTTCATTTTCAGCAACAGTTTGCAAATTCAGGGGCTGTTTGTGCAATTTCTTTGTGTGGTGAGCAAGTTTGTGTGTTCACCAAGGCTTCTAATCAGCTTATTACACTTGTATGGCTAGGATTTATGCTTAATGATTAAGAAAAACACATGTCTTGATCTTGTTCTTCATCAACAAGTATAAATAGCTAGCTAAACCTCCTCATTCTTTGCTCATTTCCTCTTATTCTCTTCTCTAACCTGCTTTGTGGAGCTTTCTCATCTGATTGGGAGCTTGTTTTCTTGTAGAAAAGATAGCAAGGACTTTAGTGAGTCTTCTTTCATGCTTGTTCTTTATGTTTAAGCAGAAAGTCAAACAGTTTGGCCAACAGTTTGACTTTCGGTTTTGACCATCAATTGGTCAAGTCAAAGTTCAATTGAACTTTGACACGTGATTGTAATCACGATAGTTATAATCCTTCGCGATTATAACCGCTGATTACCACGTTATCTAAGTTGTAGTGTCGAGTCAAAGTTTCGGTCAAAATGCGTTTTAGCACGCATTTTGCAACGGAACTACTTTAGGGTATCAAAACGCTTTGTTTTGATACCAAATCAGTAGGTTAGACATGTTTTGACATGTTTAACTCGACACTATTAGTTTGTGCTTGTTTAGGGTCGTAAGGTAAGCGGTCTAAACAACCGCTTATACTTCCGAACCCGACCCGTTTGGTCGATCTTTAGGATCCGACCAAGCTTAGTTAGTGATCATAGTTGTATAGGGAATAACCACTGAGGTTATACCTTATGATCACATAGGATTGGTTAGTCGTATGCTAGTTAGCTTGTATGCCCATAGGAAATGACCAAAATGCCCTTTTGAAGCTAAAATCCGTATTTTGATTATGTGAACATATTTTTGACATATAATCTGAATTAGTAACATGTTTAGGGATAATTGGGCATGTAAGACTTGACATAGCACATAGTTAACCATCCGAACCTAGTTTTACGCTAACGACGCATTATAGTGGCTTATGTTACCATAATGGGTCGAAACGGGTCAAAAGCACTTAGGTAGGCCTTTCAATCAGAATGTTGGGACTATTAAATCATACCATATGAGTTCAAATACTCATTTGATTTATAGAACCTCATTCTATCCTATCTTCCGATTTAGGATCCGATTGTTTAACATAGTGATCCATACTAGGTGCCACTTGATTCCTTGATTTCCCGAGCTTTGTTAGGACACTTAATCAAGGATACTTGCAATCTCAAGTGAGTACATAGTCCCCTCTTTTACTGTTTTCAATTGTTTTGGGGTGAAACATATATGCCTATCTGTTATTTTCCTGATTTTAAACTATATGATTACACATGCTTAATACATATTCTTCTGACAAATTAAACAATTACCTATGGTTTAAACACTGATTTTCCAAAACTTAATAAACAAATTGTTGGATTGTACCATTTTTATACATTCACCCAGCCGATTGGTAGTATGATATAGCGCTATAGGACTAGACACCCCATTCCTGTTGTATGGAATGTCAGAAACCAAATTTAAACCAAATAGAAATTGCCTTCGTGGTATTTCTATAGTCTCCAAAGTGTAGTTTGATACACTAAGGCTTTGTTGAATACCAAATCACACTCTCTTTGTATATGTTGATATACTACAAAAGTACAGTTTGATGTGCTCTCAAATGTGATATACCAAAGTATATTTTGATATACTAAGTACAAAATCCAACATATGTTTTAACATACTTTGTTATTTTAAACTAAAGTATATTTTGATATACTACCCAAAGCATAGTTTGATATGCTACTGTTTTCCAAAGTATAGTTTGATATACTACCAACTTTGTATTTTAAACTAAAGTATATTTTGATATACTATCTAAAGCATAGTTGATATGCTACTTTTAACCAAAGCATAGTTGATATGCTATTTACAAACCAAAGTATAATTTGATATACTACCAATACTTTTATTCTTAAGCCAAAGTATACTTGAGATATACTACCGAAACTATTATTTTAATTACTAAAGTATATTTTGATATACTATCCATTTAACTATTTCAAAACTAAAGGATACTATGATATACTATTTGTACAAACTTTTCAAAACCAAAGTATATTTTGTCTATACTATAAACCCGTTTTCCAAAACGACACATTTTCAGAAACAAAACTTTTACATTAGATTCATGGCTATTTTGAAAAACATAAAACCTTTTCTCATATTATCTAAAGCCATGAATCTAATACACAAAATCCTATGTTACTCACAGGCATTTTTATGCTGACGTACCGTATTTTCATATATGTTTCAGGTACTGCTATGTGATGATTGTTGATGCACGCTACATATAGGATGGACTTGTGCCTTAGTGATTTAAAACTGAGAAACAATTATTTGTATTATTCTAAGTTGTACCAAAACATTGAATTCAATAATTCAATAAAACAAAACTATTTGATCCATGGTTGTGAAACAATGATTCTGTTACAACACTCCCCGACGTTTCCGCCACGATTTGTTGTTTTACGTGGTCGGGGTGTGACAGAAAAGTTGGTATCAGAGCCAATGGTTATAGGGAATTAGGTTATTAGTAATGCTTTGACCTAGACTATAACCTTCCTAGGACCCTAACACAAGTTATCTTGTGTTTAGTCTTAAAACAATACACGTCACCTATCCTTAGGTGATAACCACAACGAGAACACAATAACAAATCCGCTTCGAAAATTAATCATCTATCCTTGGATGATTGATTACTAGGTTTTGAACCCTTCCAGTTTGATTCATCATTAGCTTTGTGCCTTTTGAGTTTTCAAAATCCCGTCAAAGTTTGGGTCTAAATAATGTGAACACGTGCAAACTGGAAGAGTGAATGCCTGTACCCTGAGTTTTCTGTCTAAGGCTAGAGTGTTCGTACAAATCCGCAGTATCGGACCAGTCACTCTTACCTGGGAACTCTTGGGGTGAGTGTTCACTTATAGGCGAGCATGTCTTCAGTGATACATTATGTTGACCCATTTACTTTGATTTGTCATGGTGTCATTTGTTTGTTTTAAGTAACGAACAAATGGTCACAATCCTCATGCTTTGTCGATATTCTTAAACATCCAGTTTTGAATATCCAATGACATCTCACTCGTTTTTTCCCTCATGTTTCTTTGCCCTTTTAGAATATGCCTCCTCGACGTGATCAAGCTCAGGATGCCGCTTTGGCAGCCTTAATCGCTCAGCAATTCGCTGCTGTACTCCCGAACCTTATCACCCAGATAAATCAGGCAAACAATAACAATGTTCAGTGCACCTTTAAAACATTCAACTCAGCTAAGCCACTCACATTTACTGGGTCTGAAGGGGCCACGGGGCTCCTACAGTGGTTTGAGAGTCTCGAAAGCACGTTTCGTCATGTGCAATGCCCAAATGAGCGAAAAGTTGAGTTCGCGTCAAGTGTGTTCCAGAAAAGAGCACTCACATGGTGGAACGGCATAATGAGGGATCGAGGTGCCGATGTAGCAATGGCACAAACCTGGGAAGAGCTTCGGGCTCTAATGATGAAGGAATTCTGTCCTCGTCATGAGCTTAGGGCTTTGGAACGGGAATTTGATGATCTCAAACAAGACAGCGGTGAACATCGAGCCTACACTGATCGATACGAGGAATTGAGTCTGTTATGTCCTACCATGGTTACGCCCTTGGATAAGGCGATTGAAAGATACATCGATGGTCTTCCTGACCCAGTTCAGGATATTGTTACTGGTAGCAACCCTACTACCGTCAGACAAGCCATTGAACTATCTGCCACCCTGACTGAATCTCAAATCAGGAAGGGTAAGCTTTTCCGAAAAGGCGATCCAAGACCATCTGACAAGACAGCACAAGATAAACCGAAGGATAAACAGACCGAGTCCTCTAAGAAGTCGAAGAAGCGTAAGGCTTCACAAAACTTCGCAGTAGTCGCTCAAAATGATCAGGTTGCACCAAATCAACCAGCACAGCCTCGTGCTAGGAAGAACTATGTTGGTACTGCACCCTTGTGCAACAAATGCAACCGTCATCATGTGAATCAGACACCGTGTCAGAAGTGTACCCACTGTGGGCGTTTAGGACACTTGGTCAATACATGTCGCCATGTTATCCAAAACCAAAATGCTGTAAATCCTGCTGCTGTTCAAGCACAATTTCCACCTGGATCGTGCTATAACTGTGGTGATCTTACTCACTACCGGAACAATTGTCCAAGACTTGTTAATACAAATCCAGCACGCGGACGAGTATTTAACATAAACGAGGCAAACGCGAATGACAACGCAGCAGTGAACAATTAGTCTTTTGTATTTCCTTTGTTGTTATCTTTTGACATTTGAGACAATTCAGTTATTATAAATAAAATGGTTGTTCCAAATTTTATTTCCAAAACTGATCCGATTGTGTGTTGGCATACCCCTACAATACCGATACCAAAGAACCATGTTCTTTCCAGAACAAACTACTCGTATGGTTCCTTCATTCTATGATCATTTGTGATCTCCCCAAAATCCTAAGTACTAGTTTCTTTTAAGAAACAAAGTACAGGTGCAATCCTTAATCAGATACTTGAAGTACCATTTCAAATCTTTGATTTGATAAAGGTGCTATCGTAAGTCCTTAATTGGATTCTTTATTTATCCTAATACGAATGTTATAAAACGACAGAAACAAATTCCAAATCCCTATAAGATCTTCCTATCTTCATAGTTAGATTCTTGAGGATATTTTAAAGTACTAATTGAAGTCCGTGATTGGATTTCTAGTGTACTTCAAATTCACAAACGAGCTAATAACTAAATTAACGAATACACAATTTGGTGATTTTGTGTTTATGTGTAATTCCAAAGTTTGTTATCTAAGTCCTGGTGGAATCTTCCGTATTTTCATATGTTAGATTCTCAGAAGGGTACTCAAAGTACTGTCTTAAATCCTTAAGGGGCTTCTATGCAAATAGTAAGAACCTTGGATTCCAAAGTACTGATTCAAAACGATTATTTGGTTCCGAGTTATAAAGATCCCTTAAATGGTCTATTTAAAAAGATCATACGACGATCTAGATAAGAAGATCATGTGTTGATCTGGTTAAAAGGATCGTTCATTGATCTAGTTAAAAAGATCCTTTGGTGGTCTAGTCAAGTCATTTCATGGTTATTCGATTGATTTTACCCTACACATTATGAAATGAACTGTGCGGACTGTGCAAGGAATTACGTAATTATGGATGCATACGTAATTATGGAATTCAGTGCACAGAAACCACAGCAAGTTTTGTCATGTGTTAAGACCTATAGTGATGAGAATAACGAGACGGGAACAATGTAAAAAGGGCATGGTGGATACGCCGCTGGTACTTCCTATATATAAGTGTTCCTTATTACATTGCGAAAGTAACGTTATTTAAATTGCTAGAAGTCCTGGACTTTGACCAATGTCAATCTTATTTTGCATTCTCCGACTCTGATTTCGAGCACACACAAGTTTCCTATAATAGTCTTCATAGGAAACATTCTCCTATCCGTTGTTCGAAACCCCATGTTTTTGGTACTGCAACAAGGAAATTCTGGCAGTTAACAGATTCGCTAAGAATCCAAACGTGACCCAGAGTTCTACTTGGGAAACGAAGGATTCATTTGAAAGCGAAACGATCACAGTTGTCTTCACAAGTTTCCTCTAGAATTAAATTTCGGGACGAAATTTCCTAAAGTAGGGGAGACTGTGACACCTGTGTCACCACGAACACCAAACAAATGCCAAAGCTATGAAACATTGTGTTTCATACCTGGGATTTGTATAAATATGTGTATCCTTTGCACATATCAATTCTTGTTCAATTCCGAGCTTTAAATCGCTTTCTGGAAAGTTATATGCGCACTGGTGCGTAAACGTAATCAGTTTAGCGCGACAAACACTCCGGAATAGTGAAATAGGCTTAACATACTTTAAATGACCTTTACATAACTTAGAAATAAGTTTTGGAAGGTTTGGTATGGCAAAAACAAGTTTATTCGATCGCAGGGACTATTTGCGTCAAACTGCGAAACTATACCGATTCGTATGGTATCGAATAGTCCGGAACTTGATCATAAGTTAAACATACCATATATAACCTAATCATAGCTTAGAAACAAGCTTTGAGTGGTTCGGTGTGCGAAAACATGCTTATGTGATCTTTCAGGGACTAAAAGTGTCAAAAACGGCGTAAGTTTGCATTTTCGCGCATATCTTACGTTCTGGACACATCTGGACATCCAAAATTTTTGTACACACTAAAATATTTTTATTTTAGTGATCGCCATGCAAAAATTCCATTCGTCGCTTAATTTGGATCGATTTTGCGTTCGTTACGACTTCCGTCGTAATTAACCGAACAACGCGATTTTACGATCAAACGAACCGACATCCGAGATATTTTTGAACATGTTTTGAGTCCCCTATGCTTTAACTTCATTTTAGAGCCTTGAAATGAGGTTAACGGGGTTTAAACGCATCGAAAAAGGCTTTAAACGCGTGCAGGGACCATTTCTGTCAATTTTGAAACTTTGCTGAACCTGATACACGCTAGCGTAGCGCGAGCCCTAAGGCTTATGCACTAGCGCTACGCGAGTGCCTCATCTGGACAGAATGTTCATTTTCAGCAACAGTTTGCAAATTCAGGGGCTGTTTGTGCAATTTCTTTGTGTGGTGAGCAAGTTTGTGTGTTCACCAAGGCTTCTAATCAGCTTATTACACTTGTATGGCTAGGATTTATGCTTAATGATTAAGAAAAACACATGTCTTGATCTTGTTCTTCATCAACAAGTATAAATAGCTAGCTAAACCTCCTCATTCTTTGCTCATTTCCTCTTATTCTCTTCTCTAACCTGCTTTGTGGAGCTTTCTCATCTGATTGGGAGCTTGTTTTCTTGTAGAAAAGATAGCAAGGACTTTAGTGAGTCTTCTTTCATGCTTGTTCTTTATGTTTAAGCAGAAAGTCAAACAGTTTGGCCAACAGTTTGACTTTCGGTTTTGACCATCAATTGGTCAAGTCAAAGTTCAATTGAACTTTGACACGTGATTGTAATCACGATAGTTATAATCCTTCGCGATTATAACCGCTGATTACCACGTTATCTAAGTTGTAGTGTCGAGTCAAAGTTTCGGTCAAAATGCGTTTTAGCACGCATTTTGCAACGGAACTACTTTAGGGTATCAAAACGCTTTGTTTTGATACCAAATCAGTAGGTTAGACATGTTTTGACATGTTTAACTCGACACTATTAGTTTGTGCTTGTTTAGGGTCGTAAGGTAAGCGGTCTAAACAACCGCTTATACTTCCGAACCCGACCCGTTTGGTCGATCTTTAGGATCCGACCAAGCTTAGTTAGTGATCATAGTTGTATAGGGAATAACCACTGAGGTTATACCTTATGATCACATAGGATTGGTTAGTCGTATGCTAGTTAGCTTGTATGCCCATAGGAAATGACCAAAATGCCCTTTTGAAGCTAAAATCCGTATTTTGATTATGTGAACATATTTTTGACATATAATCTGAATTAGTAACATGTTTAGGGATAATTGGGCATGTAAGACTTGACATAGCACATAGTTAACCATCCGAACCTAGTTTTACGCTAACGACGCATTATAGTGGCTTATGTTACCATAATGGGTCGAAACGGGTCAAAAGCACTTAGGTAGGCCTTTCAATCAGAATGTTGGGACTATTAAATCATACCATATGAGTTCAAATACTCATTTGATTTATAGAACCTCATTCTATCCTATCTTCCGATTTAGGATCCGATTGTTTAACATAGTGATCCATACTAGGTGCCACTTGATTCCTTGATTTCCCGAGCTTTGTTAGGACACTTAATCAAGGATACTTGCAATCTCAAGTGAGTACATAGTCCCCTCTTTTACTGTTTTCAATTGTTTTGGGGTGAAACATATATGCCTATCTGTTATTTTCCTGATTTTAAACTATATGATTACACATGCTTAATACATATTCTTCTGACAAATTAAACAATTACCTATGGTTTAAACACTGATTTTCCAAAACTTAATAAACAAATTGTTGGATTGTACCATTTTTATACATTCACCCAGCCGATTGGTAGTATGATATAGCGCTATAGGACTAGACACCCCATTCCTGTTGTATGGAATGTCAGAAACCAAATTTAAACCAAATAGAAATTGCCTTCGTGGTATTTCTATAGTCTCCAAAGTGTAGTTTGATACACTAAGGCTTTGTTGAATACCAAATCACACTCTCTTTGTATATGTTGATATACTACAAAAGTACAGTTTGATGTGCTCTCAAATGTGATATACCAAAGTATATTTTGATATACTAAGTACAAAATCCAACATATGTTTTAACATACTTTGTTATTTTAAACTAAAGTATATTTTGATATACTACCCAAAGCATAGTTTGATATGCTACTGTTTTCCAAAGTATAGTTTGATATACTACCAACTTTGTATTTTAAACTAAAGTATATTTTGATATACTATCTAAAGCATAGTTGATATGCTACTTTTAACCAAAGCATAGTTGATATGCTATTTACAAACCAAAGTATAATTTGATATACTACCAATACTTTTATTCTTAAGCCAAAGTATACTTGAGATATACTACCGAAACTATTATTTTAATTACTAAAGTATATTTTGATATACTATCCATTTAACTATTTCAAAACTAAAGGATACTATGATATACTATTTGTACAAACTTTTCAAAACCAAAGTATATTTTGTCTATACTATAAACCCGTTTTCCAAAACGACACATTTTCAGAAACAAAACTTTTACATTAGATTCATGGCTATTTTGAAAAACATAAAACCTTTTCTCATATTATCTAAAGCCATGAATCTAATACACAAAATCCTATGTTACTCACAGGCATTTTTATGCTGACGTACCGTATTTTCATATATGTTTCAGGTACTGCTATGTGATGATTGTTGATGCACGCTACATATAGGATGGACTTGTGCCTTAGTGATTTAAAACTGAGAAACAATTATTTGTATTATTCTAAGTTGTACCAAAACATTGAATTCAATAATTCAATAAAACAAAACTATTTGATCCATGGTTGTGAAACAATGATTCTGTTACAACACTCCCCGACGTTTCCGCCACGATTTGTTGTTTTACGTGGTCGGGGTGTGACAGAAAAGAACGAAAGAATACTTACGGAGGGTCCCCGAATGCTAATCTAGATCAAAATAGCTCAGGTATGAAACAAAGGTTCCAACTTAGAGCTTAGATCAGATTCTTGTGGGTTTTTGCAACAAAGGGGGGGGGGTATTTATAGGAAAAGTAGAGCTGTTAGGATCGTTTCTTGAATATCGTGCCACGATCTTGTGCGTACACTTGTCAAAATATTGTGGTAAGTCAGAACTTGGCTCTTGGCTCTTGATTGGGTGAAAGGGCATTGCCCCTAGATCGAACGAAAGGCCAACTGCATTGAATGCAAGCATTGAATCTGGTCTGATAGTCCCACGCGGCCCGCCTCAATATGCAGGCCAAACTCACGCGGGCCGCCTGGCCCCGTCTGATCTGCACATATTTTCAGAATTGGCAGTTTTGGTCCCTGTTGCGTATTTAAGACATTTCCAACACTTCTAAGGCCCGTAAAGCCAACTTTAAGGCCCTAAAATGATGCCTAAACATTGTGGACATGAAACATGCTCAAAAATGTTCCGGATGTTGGCTTGTTTGGCCGTACGATCGCGATGTTCGGTTAATTACGACGGGATGCGCATAAGCGCGGAAAACGATCCAAATTGCGCGACGAATGGATTTTTCTCATGCCATACACTAAGGCATAATATAAGGATGCTTACATAAATTTTTGGATGTCCGGATGTATTCAGAACGTAAGTTATGCGCGAAAGTGCAAACTTGTGCACTTTTTGACACTTTTAGCCCCTGAATGATCCAAAAGTTTGTTTTAGCATACCAAACCCCTCAAAGCCTATTTCTAAGCTATGTAAAGGATATTTATGGTATGTTTAACTTATGGACATGTTCCGGAATGTTCGTTACAGTTCAAATTGGCATACTTTCGCAGTTTGTCAAGTTTAGTCCATGTAAGCGAATTAACTTGTTTTTGCCATACCAAAGCCTTCAAAACTTATTTCTAAGTTATGTAAAGGTTATTTAAGGTATGTTGAGTATATGTTGCTGTTCCGGAGTATTTGTCGCATTAAACTGAGTATGTTTACGCACCAGTTTGCGTATAATTCCCAAGAAAGCGATGTAGATCTTGAAATCGAACAAGAGTTGATATGTGTATAAGTCCAAAGTATGAAATACAATATTTCTGAGTATGTTGAGTATATGTTTCTGAGTACGTTTACGCACCAGTTTGCGTATAAGTCCAAAGTATGAAATACAATATTTCATTGGTTTGGCGTTTGTTTGATGGTTGAAGTGACACAGGTGTCACATAGACAAATAACATTTTATACAAATAACATACCTTTCATAAAACATTGTCTTACAAAACAACTTATCTTATTCAACTCATTTTACTAGGTTATTCATTTAACCTTACGTTCTTCTGTACATATCATCTGATATTATCGTTTTTCAAATGGTTTACAAAGCGAGACAAATTACAAGGTTCATGACTGACTGTTATTAAACATTTCTTTAAAACTCAAGTCATGAATCCCACTTTCACAAAACCTATGTATCTCACAGGCATTTTTATGCTGACGTACCTACTTTCACATGTGTTTTCAGGAGCTGTTCCATAAGATGTTGATCACGATACTAGGGCGGACCTGTGCCTTAGAGACTAAAAAAATGAAGATAGAACTAGTATAACTATGTTTTGAATTCTGTACTTCCTTTTAAGACAATGTAACACCCGTGTTTGATAAATAAAATGTAACTTTAATTTCCATGGTTGTATAACAATTAATTCTGTCCACAACACTCCCCGGCGTTTCTGCCGCGGTTGCACGTTGCACGCGGCCGGGGTGTGACAGAAGAGTTGGTATCAGAGCCAATGGTTATAGGGAATTAGGTTATTAGTAATGCTTTGACCTAGACTATAACTTTCTAGGACCCTAACACAAGTTATCTTGTGTTTAGAGTTTAAAACATGCACATCACCTATCCTTAGGTGATAACCACAACGAGAACTTCGGTTCCGAATCCGCTTTGAAAATTAATCATCTGTTCGAGGATGATTGATTACTAGGTTTTGAACCCTCTGTTATATGGTTTTGAACCTCTTTGGATTTCAAAAATCCCGTCAAAGTTTTGGGTTAATAGTATGAACACGTGCGAACTGGAAGAGTGAATGCCTGTACCCTGGGTTTTCTGTCTAAGGCTAGAGTGTTCGTACAAATCCACATAATCGGACCAGTCACTCTTACCTGGGAACTCTTGGGGTGAGTGTTTTTTTTTTTTGGGTAAAGGGTTACCCCGGTGATTCTATTAAAATGCAACCGCAAATAAGTACAAGTAGTGAGGATGAGTTCCACACTAGTTCATATACAGGACATGCCCCATATATGTAAAACACAAACAAAAACCAAAGACCAATAACACCCCATAACCTAGTCTACTATACATCATGACACGACATCTAGTAGACAAATAATGCAAAACCACAAAACATAATCCTCAACCACCATCATCAAAGATAAAGAAGCCACAAAATAGCAGCCCCTTCAGACGAAAAGCAGACAGCCTATCCATTAGAGAACTTGGTAGAAGAGGTGCTTGCCCCTGCTTTCGAAGAAAAAGGATGAGTACCGGATGTCATAAATGCACTAGTTTCATTGTATACTTCTTCAACCACCTCCTCATCCGAATCCTGCCTGTTACTCGACGGTTTCTTCTCCACTCGACCCACAGTGGTACCTCCCTGATTACCAGTATCATCCTTTAGAATGTCAAACGGGTTAGACGTTGAAACCTGATTCTGCATCGGACTCTTTGAGGACGATTTTGGTTTAGGGTTAACAACTGGCCTGTAAACTACCTTAGGCTTCTGATTTTTCATGTGGATGCCTTGGTTGTTCACTTTCTTCTTCTTGCCCTCTACAACCTGAAAATCATCATTCTTCTTTTCAGCATCCCCACTAGGAATTACCTGAGGGTTCTTCGGGCACGAGCTATCATCATGGCCAAACACACAACAAGAGGAGCACCTTAGATGTGACACCTGTGTCACCGCGACCATCAAACAAATACCAAGCCGATGAAATATTGTATTTCATACTTGGGATCTTGTATAAATATGTGTATGTTTTGCACATATCAATTATTGTTCAATTTCAAACTCTACATTGCTTTCTAGAGCATTATACGCAAACTGGTGCGTAAACGTACTCAGTTTAATGCGACAAATACTCCGGAACATCAACATATACTCAACATACCTTAAATAACCTTTACATAACTTAGAAATAAGTTTTGAAGGCTTGGGTATAGCAAAAACAAGTTAATTCGCTTACAGGGACTAAACTTGACAAACTGCGAAAGTATGCCAATTTGAACTGTAACGAACATTCCGAAACATGTTCATAAGTTAAACATACCCTAAATATCCTCTACATAGCTTAGAAATAGGCTTTGAGGTGTTTGGTATGCTAAAACAAACTTTTGGATCATTCAGGGACTAAAAGTGTCAAAAACTGCACAAGTTTGCACTTTCGCGCATAACTTACGTTCTGAATACATCCAGACATCCAAAAATTTATGTAAGCATCCTTATATTATGCCTTAGTGTTGGGCATGAGAAAAAATCCATTCGTCGCGTCATTTGGATCGTCTTTCGCGCTTATGCGCATTCCGTCGTAATTAAGCGAACATCGCAATCGTACGGCCAAACGAACCGACATCCGGAATATTTTTGAGCATATTTCATGTCCCCTACACTTTAACTTCATCTTAGAGCCTTGAAATGAGGTTAACGGGGCTTAAACGTGCCAAAAATGGGCCAAAATACGTGTTTCTGAAGTGCAGGGACCAAAATTGTAAATTCTGATCTGGGAACCTTAGGCGGGGCGCGTGAGACTGTCAGACAGAAAATATATTGCATTTAATGCAGTTTGGCCTTTCGTTCGATCAAGGGGCAATGCCCTTTCACCCAATCAGGAGCCAAGAGCCAATATCTGACTTACCACAATATTTTGACAAGTGTACGCTCGAGATCGCGGCACGATATTCGATAAACGATCCTAACGGTTCCACTTTTCCTATAAATACCCCCCCCCCCTTGTTCCAAAAACCCACAAGAATCAGATCTAAAGCTCTAAGTTGGAACCATTGTTTCATACCTGAGCTATTTGATCTAGATTAGCACTCGGGGACCCTCCGTAAGTCTTCTTTCGCTCTTTTATTCGCTTTTCGAGTCCGAAAGTCAATGTTTTGTTGACTTTCTGCATTGACCAGCTTATGGTCGATGCGAAGTTCATGGAACTTCATAACGTGAGCGTGATCACGATGGTTATGGTCCGTAGTGACCATACCTACTGATTACCCCATTATCTAGGCTCAGTGACGAGTCGTAGTTTCGGCCAAAATGCGCATTCTTGCGTATTTTGTAACCAAACTACTCGTGAGCATCAAAGCCGTTTGTTTTGATGCCAAACCTGTTTTCTAAACTTAGTTAAGCATGTTCTAACATGCTTAGCTCGTCACGTTTAGTATAGTGCTTATATAGGGTCGTAAGGTAAGCGATCTAAACCATCGCTTATACTTTCGAACCCGACCCATTTGGTCGATCTTTAGGATCCGACCAAACATATTAGGTGACCATAGCTATAACCTTTCGAGGCTATACCTTGTGGTCGCAATGTTAGGCGTTCCATACGCGTTCTACGCGAATGACGCGTTAGGGTGGCATAAGCTACCTCAACGGGTCGTGATGGACCGTAAGCACTTAGGTTAAGTTTCATTTTTGTATGTAGGCTTTGTTAAACCATATTACACGAGTCTCCATACTCGTTTGGTTTTCGAACCCGCGTACTGTCCGATCCTTCCGATTTGGTCCGGTATATTAACATAAGCTACCTATTAGGTGCCGTTGGTATTCCGTGATCTTTAGCATTATCTGGTTATTATACAAGGAACTCAAAGCAATCTCAGGTGAGTACATTGAACCCCTCTTTTACTGTTTTTCCAAACTGTTTTGGGGTGAAACACATGTGCCTACTTGCTACTTTCATGCTTTCCGGTTTTCACATCATATACTGCTATATTCGATAGTACATACATAGTACATGATTTCATTGTGTTTATGCTATGTATGCCCATTGTGTGCGTACTTAGTACATTGCTTTACATTTCATGCTACGTACGCCCATTGTGTGCATACGTAGTACATTGTTTCACATTGCATTACTGTTGCATATGCTCATCCAGCATATGAACACATTACACTACATTTTGAACCGTTGTACTCTACAATACATTTCATGCTACGTACGCCCATTGTGTGCATACGTAGTACATTGTTTCACATTGCATTACTGTTGCATATGCTCATCCAGCATATGAACACATTACACTACATTTTGAACCGTTGTACTCTACAATACATTTCATGCTACGTACGCCCATTGTGTGCATACGTAGTACATTGTTTCATATTGCATTACTGTTGCATATGCTCATCCAGCATATGTCACACCCCCAAAAATCCACCTGCGGAGTATCACCGCTTGGGAGCGTGACTGACCAGGATCAAGCCACCAATCATACAGAACATTGTATAAAGTAAAAGTAATCACATTATAATCCAAACCATTTCCATATGAAAGGTGTTTCCAAAACATAAGTAAGTTAACATTGTTTAGCGGAAGCGTATTATTGTAAAACCCATAGCAAATAAGTATCAGACATCAAAAGTGTTTAACAAGGTGATCACGATCCAAGCCCCACAACGACCAGCTCCTCCGTGTGCAAGCTCCAAGTACCTAACGATCTGCAAGGCATGTAACAGAATGATCAACAAACTAGTTGAGCGAGTTCACATAAAGGAAATGCGTAATAGTAAGTTCATTTGTAATAGGTGGCTCTACTGGGCCGTTTGTATATTTTACTGTGGTGGTGTTCCACGTTTTCCTGTGGTGGTGTTCCACGTTTTCCTGTGGTGGGGTTCCACGTTTTCCTGTGGTGGTGTTCCACGTTTTCCTGTGGTGGTGTTCCACGTTTTCCTGTGGTGGTGTTCCACGTTTTCCTGTGGTGGTGTTCCACGTTTTCCTGTGGTGGTGTTCCACGTTTTCCTGTGGTGGTGTTCCACGTTACTGTGTGGTGGTGTTCCACGTTGTATAACCACTAGACTACTCGTAACTATAGGTATCCTTCACAACCGAGGATAGTAAAGTGGTAGTCTAGGCATAGTGTCAATAATGTATCTAATCAACCTTTCCATCCCATTCCCAACACCCCGGGAACCCCATGCCTTGGTAAGAGTGTGAACTCACCTTGGTTTGCTCGGTATGCTAAGTTATGCGCTCACTAGTAATTAATCACGTCCTACTGTACGCACGTATAACAAATCAGTTCATGTTCACAATGATTCGCATGCAATATAATGTTCACGTAACAGTCAGTTTGTACATCGGCGCAACACGTACCATTTCCTAGTTACTCATCAGCTAGTGCACACAATTACAAATGTAAACATTCATCATCAAGCATGGCATGTCAAATAGTTCATGTATACATTCCATCCTTCGAAGGATGTTTATAATTGCTACTATCCTTCGATCCACTGTTAACTTTCGACACATCAGTGATCTTTCAACACTTACAAGTTTTCACAGTTATCTTTCGGACTAGTTGGTATGTTTCGTACCATCAGTCATCTTTCGACCTAAGGTATCTTTCGGTCAACTTAATTATGTTTCGGTCATATCTATCCTTCGGTCAATGCTATGTTTCGACTACAAGCATCTTTCGATCAATCAACAGTTACGTTTTCACAATCAGTTACGTTTTCACAGGAACAGCAACCCTAATCATCTGTACAGCCGTCATCATCATTACCAAAACATCAGAATCATTTAGCACATCTAATCATAACGCAATCATCCAGAAATCATTGTCTAGCATGAACCTAGTTTAAACGTATCACGAAACCGGTTAACGCACATTAACACATCATCAAACCCTATGTGAAATCTATATCGATATTCAATCGTATTCAAAATCATAATATTCAGGCATGTATCAGTTCAGGTTACATCAACAATCAAGAACACACTACACGTGAACACATACGCATATAAACGAACGATCGAATCAAATAGATTTTACTAACCGAAATGAGGGTTTGGTCGCAAGGGTCTCCTGTGGTTACTAGCTTGCCGTCACAGTTTGGAGAGCTCTAGGGTTGGGAATATGATAGAAAATGACAGCCGATACATGCTGATACGTATTTATACGTATTACAGAAATGGGCCAAGCCCATCTGAAAGACTGGGCCGAAGGATCTGGGTTCCAGTCGAAGGATATGGTCTTGGTTCGAAGGATATGTTTCGAGATCCTTCGAACCGGCAGTTGATCCTTCGAATCGAAGGATATCTTTCGGGGTCCTTCGATTGGCATAACATGTTTCGATCTAAACTAAGTGTTTTAATCATATTCTAATAATAACTTTAATACCACAGCAAGTAATCACATATGTGCAACACGACAATTCATTTCATCAAAACACAACGTGTACAATTACAAGTCCATAATCCAAACAACTAAACAGTCAAAGTCAACGCGCATTTAATGCGAAAGTGAAAGTCAGAAACTCGAGTTGTCACATTATCCCCAACTAATTGGAAATTTCGTCCCGAAATTTGGTATGCACTCACTGAGGAAGCTAGGTAAGCTGTATCGTTTACTGGTTTTCCTGGGGTGTCACATCATCCCCCCGTTGATTTGGAATTTCGTCCCGAAATTCAGTAGTAGTAGCTTCAGCCTCAGTAGTGGTTGCATTGGTTCCGAATAACTGGGGGTACTTTTCTGTCATCCTATCTTCGCGTTCCCAGGTGTACACTGGGCCACGTTTGGAGTTCCAACGAACTCGAACAAGAGGGATTCTCTTGTTTTTGAGGACCTTCACATCCCGGTCCGTGATTTCTACTGGTTCCTTGACGAACTGTAACCGCTCGTCGATAGTGGGTTCCTTACAAGGAAAGATAAGGTTTTCATCGGATAGGCACTCCTGTAAGTTCGATACATGAAAGACATTGTGAACTGCCCCGAGTTCAGTTGGTAGATTCAATCTATAGGCTACCCTGCCTATTCGTTCTATGATCTAGAATGGTCCGACATACCGTGAATTTAGTTTGCCCCGTTTGCCAAAACGTACTACACCCTTCCAGGGTGAAACTTTTAGTAAAACCCGGTCCCCGACCCGAAATTCCAATGGCTTCCTACGCTGGTCCGCGTAGGCTTTCAGACGGTCGCGTGCTGCCGCCATGCGTTGTTGTATCTGTGAAATCTTTTCTGTGGCGTCCACTACAATCTCTGGACCCGTGATTTGACTATCCCCCACCTCTGCCCAACAGAGAGGTGACTGGCATTTACGCCCGTACAATGCCTCGAATGGAGCGGCTTGAATGCTGGTGTGATAACTATTATTGTACGAGAACTCCACCAAAGGGAGGTGCTTTTCCCAGCCGTTGCCGAAATCGATAACATACGCTCGAAGCGTGTCTTCTAGAGTTTGAATAGTTCGCTCAGACTGCCCATCCGTCTGAGGGTGATATACTGTGCTCATGTCTAATTCTGAGCCGAAGGATTTGTGCATCGCTTGCCAAAGCTCTGTCGTGAATCGTGCATCGCGATCCGAAATAATAGAAATGGGCACCCCGTGCCTCGAAACAACTTCCTTGAGGTAGATATCTGCGAGAGTGGAGAACTTATCCGTTTCCTTAATAGCTAAGAAGTGTGCAGACTTGGTGAGTCGATCCACGATCACCCATATTGTGTCGTTCCCACGCTGAGATCTCGGTAGGCCTGTAACAAAGTCCATGGAAATTTCTTCCCATTTCCACTGTGGTATCGTAGACTGTTGAAGTAGGCCAGCTGGTTTCTGATATTTGACCCTGACTCTCGCACAGGTCAAGCATTTTCCAACGTACGTAGCAATGTGGGCCTTCATACTAGGCCACCAATATGCAGTGCTGATGTCGTGGTACATTTTATCCGACCCTGGATGTACCGAATAGCGAGACTTGTGAGCTTCATCCATTACAAGTTCGCGTAAACCGCCATAAAGTGGGACCCAAATACGCCCCGTTACATAGTAAGCACCGTCTTCCTTTTGTTCCATGCGTTGCCTTGAACCGCGTAAGGCTTCAGCTTTAATGTTTTCGGGTTTTAGTGCTTCAATCTGAGCAGCTCGTATCTGTGCAGGAAGACTGGACTGAATGGTAAGCTGTAGCGCTCGCACGCGCTTAGGTAAAGTGTCTTTCCGACTGAGGGCATCAGCCACAACATTGGCCTTCCCTGGATGATACTTGATGGCACATTCGTAGTCGTTCAGAAGTTCAACCCATCTTCGTTGACGCATATTCAAATCCTTTTGCTTAAGAATATGCTCGAGACTCCTGTGATCGGTGTAAATCGTGCACCGGGTACCGTACAGGTAGTGTCGCCATATCTTAAGCGCGAAAACAACAGCTCCCAGCTCTAAATCGTGCGTCGTGTAGTTCCGTTCATGAACCTTGAGTTGCCGAGAGGCGTATGCAATAACTTTATCCCGTTGCATCAATACACAACCAAGCCCTTGTATCGATGCGTCACAATAAACCACGAAGTCATCCGTGCCCTCGGGCAGTGAGAGAATAGGCGCGCTGCAAAGCCTATCCTTTAAGTACTGAAAAGCGGTCTCCTGTGTATTACCCCATCTGTAAACGACACCTTTCTGTGTAAGCATAGTGAGTGGTTGCGCGATCTTGGAGAAGTCTTTAATAAATCGCCTGTAGTAACCTGCCAAACCCAAGGATTGGCGTATTTCTGTCGGTGTACGCGGTGCAGGCCAGTTTCGGATCGAATCTACCTTGGATGGATCGACATGTATCCCATCCTTGTTCACTACGTGGCCTAAGAAGTGAACTTCACGAAGCCAGAAGTCGCATTTAGAAAGCTTGGCGTACAACTGTTCCTTCCGAAGGAGTTCCAAAATAAGACGAAGATGCTGCTCGTGCTCCTCCTGACTCTTGGAGTAGATCAGAATGTCGTTGATGGAGTCAAGAACATTTTGTCTAGGTAGGGTTTGCACACTCTGTTCGTAATGTCCATAAATACGGCGGGTGTGTTCAATAATATCAAACCATTTATCACATCAATCATAAAATATAGTAGTTGAAATAATTCATAAAACCCAAAACATTTGATGTTCAAACCAAACTTTGTTCGAATAGCGGAAACATAATAATGAAAAACCCCAAAAAGAAGTCATAAGTTCAATTAGCGTTCATTGCGTCTCCTCCTCCTAACATGAAAACTCGACCTCTTGCCTCGTTGCCATTGTTATTGTTGTTTCCCCCGTTGTTGTCGTTGTTCCCGTTGCCCTGGTTATTGTTGTGGTTCTGATTCTGGTTCAACTGAGGACAATCGCGTTTGTAGTGTCCTTCTGCCCCACACTGGAAACATCCCCGGTTTCCACGCTGTGGTTGCTGCTGCTGGTTCTGTGGAGCTGGCGGTGGGAGTTGCTGGTTCTGATTTGCAGGCCGTGGACTCCTACAGTCTTTGGCCTCATGACCCATCTTGAGGCATCTTTGACAACGAACCTTATTACACTGGCCACTGTGATGTTTGTTGCAGGTGTTACACTTTGGAAGGTTTCCTCGATACCCTCCTTGTTTATGGCTGCTAGAGGAGTGCTGACTTGGACTCTGGTAGCTGTCCGTCTTTCGCTGCTGAGACTGCACCTGCACTGAAACTGACCCCTTGCTAGAATCCCCCTCCCATTTTCTTTTACTTTCACTGGGAGTAGCAAGCGTAGTAGAAGCAGTAGCGGTAGTGGTAGCACTGATACGCTTTGGCAGTTTGCCCTGGTCTACTGCCTGATCTGTGATGCGGTGTGCAAGGCGCTGAATTTCCTGGATGTTGTTGAGGTTAGCCGACGTCACGTGGCTCTGGATTTCTGGCGCCAAACCCTTGAGATACAACTCAATGCGCTTGTATGGTGGGTCTACCATGGTTGGACACAGCACAGCCAACTCATTCGACCTCTTGGTGTAAGCTTCGATTTCTGAACCCACCATCTTCAAATTGTACAACTCATCCTCCAACTTGTGGATGTCTTCTCTTGTGCAATATTCCCTCTTAATCAGTTCTTTGAATTCATTCCAGGGTGTGGCGTTAGCAGCTGCCAACCCTAAGATCTGCACTTGTGCGTTCCACCAAGTGAGCGCAATCCCTTCAAGTGTGCCAGTGGCGAACTTCACCCTGCGAGCCTCAGGGCATTCACACATTTCAAAAACCGACTCGAGCTTTTCAAACCAGTGGAGGAGTCCAACTGCCCCCTCCGTGCCACTGAACGAGCTAGGACGACAGTCCATGAAATTCTTGAATGTGCACCCAGGTTGTTGCTGAGCGGGTTGACCTATTGTGTACGAATAGGGCAAAGTTAAGTACGAGAATTAATGTAGGATCTAAAGATCCTAGTGTCTATACTGCAGGGTATACTACCTGCTTGGGCGGCTGCAACTGCCGCAGCAACGAGAGCCTCTAGCTGGGCTTGAGTCATGGTAATTCGTGCGGCCATTGATCTTCACATCAAAGGCAACATAAGTGAGAAAGGTTCGCGAGTAGTGCGATGACAGAAGAGTGTAAGCACATAAGTATTCTCATGCAATGTCAAGTTGTGAGCAAGGTAATGTAAGCATACTACGAGCAAAGTTCTATGCAAATTCTAGCATGTAGGCAATAAACATAAACCTTATTACCTAGGAAGTTGAGTCTTGCACGTGGAGCGAAGCGTCGTTGTGGATCGTTGAGAGCACTGTTCTGGTTATAGTCTGGTTTTAATAAAAACGTTTTCCCCTTATTAAAACCAAGTTCTCTATAACCAATGGCTCTGATACCAATCTGTCACACCCCCAAAAATCCACCTGCGGAGTATCACCGCTTGGGAGCGTGACTGACCAGGATCAAGCCACCAATCATACAGAACATTGTATAAAGTAAAAGTAATCACATTATAATCCAAACCATTTCCATATGAAAGGTGTTTCCAAAACATAAGTAAGTTAACATTGTTTAGCGGAAGCGTATTATTGTAAAACCCATAGCAAATAAGTATCAGACATCAAAAGTGTTTAACAAGGTGATCACGATCCAAGCCCCACAACGACCAGCTCCTCCGTGTGCAAGCTCCAAGTACCTAACGATCTGCAAGGCATGTAACAGAATGATCAACAAACTAGTTGAGCGAGTTCACATAAAGGAAATGCGTAATAGTAAGTTCATTTGTAATAGGTGGCTCTACTGGGCCGTTTGTATATTTTACTGTGGTGGTGTTCCACGTTTTCCTGTGGTGGTGTTCCACGTTTTCCTGTGGTGGGGTTCCACGTTTTCCTGTGGTGGTGTTCCACGTTTTCCTGTGGTGGTGTTCCACGTTTTCCTGTGGTGGTGTTCCACGTTTTCCTGTGGTGGTGTTCCACGTTTTCCTGTGGTGGTGTTCCACGTTTTCCTGTGGTGGTGTTCCACGTTACTGTGTGGTGGTGTTCCACGTTGTATAACCACTAGACTACTCGTAACTATAGGTATCCTTCACAACCGAGGATAGTAAAGTGGTAGTCTAGGCATAGTGTCAATAATGTATCTAATCAACCTTTCCATCCCATTCCCAACACCCCGGGAACCCCATGCCTTGGTAAGAGTGTGAACTCACCTTGGTTTGCTCGGTATGCTAAGTTATGCGCTCACTAGTAATTAATCACGTCCTACTGTACGCACGTATAACAAATCAGTTCATGTTCACAATGATTCGCATGCAATATAATGTTCACGTAACAGTCAGTTTGTACATCGGCGCAACACGTACCATTTCCTAGTTACTCATCAGCTAGTGCACACAATTACAAATGTAAACATTCATCATCAAGCATGGCATGTCAAATAGTTCATGTATACATTCCATCCTTCGAAGGATGTTTATAATTGCTACTATCCTTCGATCCACTGTTAACTTTCGACACATCAGTGATCTTTCAACACTTACAAGTTTTCACAGTTATCTTTCGGACTAGTTGGTATGTTTCGTACCATCAGTCATCTTTCGACCTAAGGTATCTTTCGGTCAACTTAATTATGTTTCGGTCATATCTATCCTTCGGTCAATGCTATGTTTCGACTACAAGCATCTTTCGATCAATCAACAGTTACGTTTTCACAATCAGTTACGTTTTCACAGGAACAGCAACCCTAATCATCTGTACAGCCGTCATCATCATTACCAAAACATCAGAATCATTTAGCACATCTAATCATAACGCAATCATCCAGAAATCATTGTCTAGCATGAACCTAGTTTAAACGTATCACGAAACCGGTTAACGCACATTAACACATCATCAAACCCTATGTGAAATCTATATCGATATTCAATCGTATTCAAAATCATAATATTCAGGCATGTATCAGTTCAGGTTACATCAACAATCAAGAACACACTACACGTGAACACATACGCATATAAACGAACGATCGAATCAAATAGATTTTACTAACCGAAATGAGGGTTTGGTCGCAAGGGTCTCCTGTGGTTACTAGCTTGCCGTCACAGTTTGGAGAGCTCTAGGGTTGGGAATATGATAGAAAATGACAGCCGATACATGCTGATACGTATTTATACGTATTACAGAAATGGGCCAAGCCCATCTGAAAGACTGGGCCGAAGGATCTGGGTTCCAGTCGAAGGATATGGTCTTGGTTCGAAGGATATGTTTCGAGATCCTTCGAACCGGCAGTTGATCCTTCGAATCGAAGGATATCTTTCGGGGTCCTTCGATTGGCATAACATGTTTCGATCTAAACTAAGTGTTTTAATCATATTCTAATAATAACTTTAATACCACAGCAAGTAATCACATATGTGCAACACGACAATTCATTTCATCAAAACACAACGTGTACAATTACAAGTCCATAATCCAAACAACTAAACAGTCAAAGTCAACGCGCATTTAATGCGAAAGTGAAAGTCAGAAACTCGAGTTGTCACATTACACTACATTTTGAACCGTTGTACTCTACACTACATTTCATGCTACGTACGCCCATTGTGTGCATACATAGTACATTGTTTCACATTGCATTTCTGTTGCATATGCTCATCCAGCATATGAACACATTATACTAAATTTTGAACCGTTGTAACCATTTGACTATACATAAACATTTCTACCGTTGTTAAACATTTCATCTTGATGGTTTGGTTTGAGTAAGTGATTTAAGTAACGAGGCATGTGTAATATGATACAAGCATGGTGGATACGCCGCTAGTACTTCCTATATATAAGTGTTTGTATGGTATTACATATCGTAGCGTTATTTGAATCATTTCAATTTGAGACATAGAACATTTTATACAAATAACACGCTTTTCACAAGACATTGATTTACAAACAACAAATCTTATACAAACTCTTTTTACATGGTTATTCAGTTAACCAGGCATTGTTCTCTTATTTATACATATCATTTGATCTTACCGTTTTCAAATGATTTACAAGACAAAGCAAAATACGAGGTTCATGACTAAACATTTTCTCAAACTCAAGTCATGAATTCCGTTTTCACAAAACCAATGTATCTCACAGGCATTTTTATGCTGACGTACCTATTTTCACATGTGTTTTCAGGAGATGATGCATAGGACTTATCAAGACATACTTAGGCGGACCTGTGCCTTAGTGAGTTAAAACGAGACAAGAACTAGTTAATTCATGTTATGTACACTTTGATTCTTGTTCAGACAATGTAAACTTTCATGTTTGATTTATAAAACGAAACTTCATTTGCCATGGATTTGAAACAATTGATTCTGTTACAACACTCCCCGACGTTTCCGCCACGTTTTGTATGTTCTACGTGGTCGGGGTGTGACAGAAAAGATGGTATCAGAGCCAATGGTTATAGGGAATTAGGTTATTAGTAATGCTTTGACCTAGTCTATAACCTTCCTAGGAACCTAACGCGAGTTTACTTGCGTTTAGTCACAAAACAATACCGTCACCTACCCTTAGGCGACGACCACAACAAGAACATAAATTTCAAAACCGCCTTGAAAACTAATCATCTGTTCTAGGATGATTGATTACTAGGTTTTGAACCCTCTATTGTAAGGTTTTGAACCCTTTGTTATAAGGTTTTGAACCCCTTCGAATTTTCAAAACTCCCGTCAAAGTTTTGGGTCCTAACTAGTGTGAACACGTGTGAACTGGAAGAGTGAATGCCTGTACCCTGGGTTTTCTGTCTAAGGTTAGAGTGTTCGAACAAATCCACATAATCGGACCAGTCACTCTTACCTGGGAACTCTTGGGGTGAGTGTCCACTTATAGGCGAGCATGTCTTCGCGATACACTATGAGGATCTATTTGCTTTGATTCAGCCTTGGTGTTGTTTGTTTGCTTCATGATTCAAACAAGTGACCATCAACCGTGATTATGGTCAGTGATTGTAACATCCTATTCTTACCCAATACCATTTTATTTGTTTCCTTTCATGTTCTCCTATTTTAGAATGCCTCCTCGACGCGAACACCAGATAGCAACTGCCGAGCTGGCAGAAATTATTGCGCAGCAGATGGCTGCTCAATTCCCAAATCTCTTTGCTCAATGGAACCAAGCCAACAACAACAACAATGGTACATGCAATTTCAAGAACTTTAACTCGGCTAAACCACTCAAGTTTAGTGGTTCTGAGGGAGCAACTGGGCTTCTCCAATGGTTCGAGAGCATCGAGAATACCTTTCGCCACGTGCAGTGTCCGGAAAATCGCAAGGTCGAGTTTTCTTCGAGTGTGTTTCAGAAGAGGGCTCTTACATGGTGGAACGGGGTAATGAGAGACCGTGGTGCAGATGTTGCTCTAGCACAAACATGGGCTGAACTGAGAGCACTTATGATGAGAGAGTTTTGTCCTCGTCATGAACAACGAGCGTTGGAGAAGGAGTTTGATGATTTGAAACAAGATAGTGGCGAACACAGGGCATATACTGATAGGTTTGAGGAGTTGAGTCTACTTTGCCCGACTATGGTCGCCCCACTCGACAAGGCTATCGAAAGGTACATCGACGGCCTGCCTGACTCGGTACAAGACATTGTCACTGGTAGCAACCCTACCACACTCCATCAGGCCATTGAGCTATCTGCAACCTTGACTGAATCGCAGATCAGAAAGCATAAACTTTTTCGAAAAGGTGACAAGAAATCGGTCGGGGAATCGAACCCAATCGAGGAATCAAAGACCATGGATGAACAGACTGAATCTCCTAAGAAGTCAAGGAAGCGAAAGGCTTCTCAGAACTTCGCCGTGGTCGCTCACAATGGTCAAGCCGTCCCCAACCAACCAGCTCAATCCCCTGCTAGAAAACCATACAATGGAACTGCACCCTTGTGCAACCGATGTAGCCTCCATCATCACGCCAATGTACAGTGCCGCAAATGCCAAACTTGTGGACTCATAGGCCATACAACAAGAATCTGCCCAGCTGCAGCTGCACCAAACCAAGCTGGCAACAATCCCGCTCAAGGTCGTTTCCTACCAGGTTCTTGTTTCAACTGTGGCGAGATGGGTCATTTCCGAAGAAATTGCCCAAAGCTTGCTAATGCAAATCCAGCACAAGGATGATCACCCGACTGACTAGAAGACAACATCGTTTAGAAATAATCATGTCTTATGTATTAAGTTTCTTTTGTTGTCAGGATCCAAGGAACAGTTGATATCGTTGTTTATAAATAAATCTTTCATTTACATTGCAATGTATTTCTATGGTTGCATGTATAAACGACATATCCCTTGCAATACCGACAATCAAGGAACCGTATTCCTTGAAGAACAAACTACCCCCAAAATTCTCCCATTCTATAATCGCTTGCGTCTTCCACGGAATTCCTAAGTACCCGTTTATTCTAAGGAAACGAAGTACAAGGCGCAGGTTACAACACAAGACGAATACCCAAGGTACCACTATAAATCCTTAATAGGGTACCTAGGAATTTCCCGTAAGTCTTTAATTGTTGTATACCTTCATTCGAATGTGGTGATTCCTTGTAATCAAAAATCGAATTTTGGGAGATCTTTCTATCTTCTCAGATAGATTCCAGTGAACATTGAGATCCGTCGACAGGTTTCCATATCCGTATTCAATCGATAACAAGTTAATAACAAATTATGATCAAATTAAACAATTATGTGACTATGTGCTTATGTGTTTCCTTATGTATTGTTGTGTGATCCAAATTATGTTATCCAAATCCTCGTAGAATCTTACATATCCTTGTACAAGAGATTCATCGTAGGATACCCAGGGGTATTACTTAAAATCCTCAATGGACTTCTATGTTATAGTTAAATCCCTCGGATTATAAAGTACTACTTCATAATTAGACCCCTTGAGTGGTCTAGCTAAACAGATTCATCCAAAAAAAATCTGGTTAGGGATATCATGTGATGATATAGCTGAAAGGACTACTTGGTGGCCTAACCAAGAGGATCCCCTGTCGATCTAATTAAAAGGAACCGATGGAAGTCTAGTCACCCTCGTCACAAGTTTGATATCCTTCCCCAAAACATTACAAAACAAACTGTGCGGACTGTGCAACGGATTACGTAATTATGGATGCATACATAATTATGGAATTTAGTGCACAGAAATAACTTCAAGTTCTGTCATGTGTCTAGAGTTAACCCTATTCATTTCCAACTCTGATGAAGCAACCGTTGAAAATGATTCCGTTTAGTTCATTTTCGCTTCTGAAGATTTATCCGTTGAGGAGATGAATATCCGTTGTGTAATCCTTCATTTCCAACTCTGATGAAGCAACCGTTGAAAATGACTCCGTTAGTTCATTTTCGTTTCTGACGATTTATCCGTTGGGGAAATGAATATCCGTTATGAAATCCTTCATTTCCAACTCTGATGAAGCAACCGTTGAAAATGATTCCGTTTAGTTCATTTTCGTTTCTGAAGATTTATCCATTGAGGAGATGAATATCCGTTGTGTAATCCTTCATTTCCAACTCTGATGAAGCAACCGTTGAAAATGACTCCGTCTGTTCATTTTTTGAAGATTTATCCGTTGAGGAAATGAATATCCGTTGTGTAATACTTCATTTCCAACTCTGAGGAAGCAACCGTTGAAGATGACTCCGTTAGTTCATTTTCGTTTCTGAAGATTATCCGTTGAGGAAATGAATATCCGTTGTGTAATACTTCATTTCCAATTCTGATGAAGCAACCATTGAAAATGACCCGTCTGTTCATTTTCGTTTCGGAAGAATGACCGTTAAGGAAATGACAAGATATTGCCTTACATATCATTGGTGGTTATTTGGCAAATTCACAAATAGACTCCTACGAATAAATTTCGGGACGAAATTTCCTAAAGTAGGGGAGACTGTGACACCTGTGTCACCGCGACCATCAAACAAATACCAAGCCGATGAAATATTGTATTTCATACTTGGGATCTTGTATAAATATGTGTATGTTTTGCACATATCAATTATTGTTCAATTTCAAACTCTACATTGCTTTCTAGAGCATTATACGCAAACTGGTGCGTAAACGTACTTAGTTTAATGCGATAAATACTCCGGAACATCAACATATACTCAACATACCTTAAATAACCTTTACATAACTTAGAAATAAGTTTTGAAGGCTTGGGTATAGCAAAAACAAGTTAATTCGCTTACAGGGACTAAACTTGACAAACTGCGAAAGTATGCCAATTTGAACTGTAACGAACATTCCGAAACATGTTCATAAGTTAAACATACCCTAAATATCCTCTACATAGCTTAGAAATAGGCTTTGAGGTGTTTGGTATGCTAAAACAAACTTTTGGATCATTAAGGGACTAAAAGTGTCAAAAAGTGCACAAGTTTGCACTTTCGCGCATAACTTACGTTCTGAATACATCCGGACATCCAAAAATTTATGTAAGCATCCTTATATTATGCCTTAGTGTTGGGCATGAGAAAAAATCCATTCGTCGCGTCATTTGGATCGTCTTTCGCGCTTATGCGCATTCCGTCGTAATTAAGCGAACATCGCAATCGTACGGCCAAACGAACCGACATCCGGAATATTTTTGAGCATATTTCATGTCCCCTACACTTTAACTTCATCTTAGAGCCTTGAAATGAGGTTAACGGGGCTTAAACGTGCCAAAAATGGGCCAAAATACGTGTTTCTGAAGTGCAGGGACCAAAATTGTAAATTCTGATCTGGGAACCTTAGGCGGGGCGCGTAAGGATTTACCAAATCCTTACGCGGGGCGCGTGAGACTGTCAGACAGAAAATATATTGCATTTAATGCAGTTTGGCCTTTCGTTCGATCAAGGGGCAATGCCCTTTCACCCAATCAGGAGCCAAGAGCCAATATCTGACTTACCACAATATTTTGACAAGTGTACGCTCGAGATCGCGGCACGATATTCGATAAACGATCCTAACGGTTCCACTTTTCCTATAAATACCCCCCCCCCCTTGTTCCAAAAACCCACAAGAATCAGATCTAAAGCTCTAAGTTGGAACCATTGTTTCATACCTGAGCTATTTGATCTAGATTAGCACTCGGGGACCCTCCGTAAGTCTTCTTTCGCTCTTTTATTCGCTTTTCGAGTCCGAAAGTCAATGTTTTGTTGACTTTCTGCATTGACCAGCTTATGGTCGATGCGAAGTTCATGGAACTTCATAACGTGAGCGTGATCACGATGGTTATGGTCCGTAGTGACCATACCTACTGATTACCCCATTATCTAGGCTCAGTGACGAGTCGTAGTTTCGGCCAAAATGCGCATTCTTGCGTATTTTGTAACCAAACTACTCGTGAGCATCAAAGCCGTTTGTTTTGATGCCAAACCTGTTTTCTAAACTTAGTTAAGCATGTTCTAACATGCTTAGCTCGTCACGTTTAGTATAGTGCTTATATAGGGTCGTAAGGTAAGCGATCTAAACCATCGCTTATACTTTCGAACCCGACCCATTTGGTCGATCTTTAGGATCCGACCAAACATATTAGGTGACCATAGCTATAACCTTTCGAGGCTATACCTTGTGGTCGCAATGTTAGGCGTTCCATACGCGTTCTACGCGAATGACGCGTTAGGGTGGCATAAGCTACCTCAACGGGTCGTGATGGACCGTAAGCACTTAGGTTAAGTTTCATTTTTGTATGTAGGCTTTGTTAAACCATATTACACGAGTCTCCATACTCGTTTGGTTTTCGAACCCGCGTACTGTCCGATCCTTCCGATTTGGTCCGGTATATTAACATAAGCTACCTATTAGGTGCCGTTGGTATTCCGTGATCTTTAGCATTATCTGGTTATTATACAAGGAACTCAAAGCAATCTCAGGTGAGTACATTGAACCCCTCTTTTACTGTTTTTCCAAACTGTTTTGGGGTGAAACACATGTGCCTACTTGCTACTTTCATGCTTTCCGGTTTTCACATCATATACTGCTATGTTCGATAGTACATACATAGTACATGATTTCATTGTGTTTATGCTATGTATGCCCATTGTGTGCGTACTTAGTACATTGCTTTACATTTCATGCTACGTACGCCCATTGTGTGCATACGTAGTACATTGTTTCACATTGCATTACTGTTGCATATGCTCATCCAGCATATGAACACATTACACTACATTTTGAACCGTTGTACTCTACAATACATTTCATGCTACGTACGCCCATTGTCGTCAGTTCAACAAGTTGATAGGTATGCTAACACTTTGTTTGGATATTTTCTGGGTAAACGGTTGGCATTTCCTATCGTTGATTACTTTGCAAAAAACAATTGGGCTAAATATGGTCTTTCCCGTCTCATGATGAATGCAAACGGGTTCTTTTTCTTTAAGTTTACTTCTAAGGAAGGGATGAATCAAATGCTAGAGGATGGGCCTTGGCTGATCAGAAGTTTTCCTATAATTTTGAAGGAGTGGTCGCCCTCTATCAAGATGGAAAAAGAGGATATTAAAGTGGTTCCAGTTTGGGTTAAGATGCCTGATGTGCCTTTAGAGGCATTTACTGAGGATGGGCTTAGCTTGGTTGCCTCTATGGTTGGGATACCTAAGATGTTGGATACGTATACTGCCTCGATGTGTGCTGAATCTTGGGGAAGGAGCAGCTATGCTAGAGCGCTCATTGAAGTGCAAGCGGGGGCTGATTTGAAAAAGTGTGTTACTGTTGCTATCCCGTCTATGGATGGTAGTGGGTATTCAAAGGTGGAGGTCAAGATTGAATATGATTGGGAGCCTCTAATGTCACACCCCGACCACGTAGAACATACAAAACGTGGCGGAAACGTCGGGGAGTGTTGTAACAGAATCAATTGTTTCAAATCCATGGCAAATGAAGTTTCGTTTTATAAATCAAACATGAAAGTTTACATTGTCTGAACAAGAATCAAAGTGTACATAACATGAATTAACTAGTTCTTGTCTCGTTTTAAGTCACTAAGGCACAGGTCCGCCTAAGTATGTCTTGATAAGTCCTATGCATCATCTCCTGAAAATAGGTACGTCAGCATAAAAATGCCTGTGAGATACATTGGTTTTGTGAAAACGGAATTCATGACTTGAGTTTGAGAAAATGTTTAGTCATGAACCTCGTATTTTGCTTTGTCTTGTAAATCATTTGAAAAACGGTAAGATCAAATGATATGTATAAATAAGAGAACAATGCCTGGTTAACTGAATAACCATGTAAAAAGAGTTTGTATAAGATTTGTTGTTTGTAAATCAATGTCTTGTGAAAAGCGTGTTATTTGTATAAAATGTTCTATGTCTCAAATTGAAATGATTCAAATAACGCTACGATATGTAATACCATACAAACACTTATATATAGGAAGTACCAGCGGCGTATCCACCATGCTTGTATCATATTACACATGCCTCGTTACTTAAATCACTTACTCAAAGCAAACCATCAAGATGAAATGTTTAACAACGGTAGAAATGTTTATGTATAGTCAAATGGTTACAACGGTTCAAAATTTAGTATAATGTGTTCATATGCTGGATGAGCATATGCAACAGAAATGCAATGTGAAACAATGTACTACGTATGCACACAATGGGCGTACGTAGCATGAAATGTAGTGTAGAGTACAACGGTTCAAAATGTAGTGTAATGTGTTCATATGCTGGATGAGCATATGCAACAGTAATGCAATATGAAACAATGTACTACGTATGCACAGAATGGGCGTACGTAGCATGAAATGTATTGTAGAGTACAACAGTTCAAAATGTAGTGTAATGTGTTCATATGCTGGATGAGCATATGCAAAAGTAATGCAATGTGAAACAATGTACTACGTATGTACACAATGGGCGTACGTAGCATGAAATGTATTGTAGAGTACAACGGTTCAAAATGTAGTGTAATGTGTTCATATGCTGGATGAGCATATGCAACAGTAATGCAATGTGAAACAATGTACTACGTATGCACACAATGGGCGTACGTAGCATGAAATGTAAAGCAATGTACTAAGTACGCACACAATGGGCATACATAGCATAAACACAATGAAATCATGTACTATGTATGTACTATCGAACATAGCAGTATATGATGTGAAAACCGGAAAGCATGAAAGTAGCAAGTAGGCACATGTGTTTCACCCCAAAACAGTTTGGAAAAACAGTAAAAGAGGGGTTCAATGTACTCACCTGAGATTGCTTTGAGTTCCTTGTATAATAACCAGATAATGCTAAAGATCACGGAATACCAACGGCACCTAATAGGTAGCTTATGTTAATATACCGGACCAAATCGGAAGGATCGGACAGTACGCGGGTTCGAAAACCAAACGAGTATGGAGACTCGTGTAATATGGTTTAACAAAGCCTACATACAAAAATGAAACTTAACCTAAGTGCTTACGGTCCATCACGACCCGTTGAGGTAGCTTATGCCACCCTAACGCGTCATTCGCGTAGAACGCGTATGGAACGCCTAACATTGCGACCACAAGGTATAGCCTCGAAAGGTTATAGCTATGGTCACCTAATATGTTTGGTCGGATCCTAAAGATCGACCAAATGGGTCGGGTTCGAAAGTATAAGCGATGGTTTAGATCGCTTACCTTACGACCCTATATAAGCACTATACTAAACGTGACGAGCTAAGCATGTTAGAACATGCTTAACTAAGTTTAGAAAACAGGTTTGGCATCAAAACAAACGGCTTTGATGCTCACGAGTAGTTTGGTTACAAAATACGCAAGAATGCGCATTTTGGCCGAAACTACGACTCGTCACTGAGCCTAGATAATGGGGTAATCAGTAGGTATGGTCACTACGGACCATAACCATCGTGATCACGCTCACGTTATGAAGTTCCATGAACTTCGCATCGACCATAAGCTGGTCAATGCAGAAAGTCAACAAAACATTGACTTTCGGACTCGAAAAGCGAATAAAAGAGCGAAAGAAGACTTACGGAGGGTCCCCGAGTGCTAATCTAGATCAAATAGCTCAGGTATGAAACAATGGTTCCAACTTAGAGCTTTAGATCTGATTCTTGTGGGTTTTTGGAACAAGGGGGGGGGGTATTTATAGGAAAAGTGGAACCGTTAGGATCGTTTATCGAATATCGTGCCGCGATCTCGAGCGTACACTTGTCAAAATATTGTGGTAAGTCAGATATTGGCTCTTGGCTCCTGATTGGGTGAAAGGGCATTGCCCCTTGATCGAACGAAAGGCCAAACTGCATTAAATGCAATATATTTTCTGTCTGACAGTCTCACGCGCCCCGCGTAAGGATTTGGTAAATCCTTACGCGCCCCGCCTAAGGTTCCCAGATCAGAATTTACAATTTTGGTCCCTGCACTTCAGAAACACGTATTTTGGCCCATTTTTGGCACGTTTAAGCCCCGTTAACCTCATTTCAAGGCTCTAAGATGAAGTTAAAGTGTAGGGGACATGAAATATGCTCAAAAATATTCCGGATGTCGGTTCGTTTGGCCGTACGATTGCGATGTTCGCTTAATTACGACGGAATGCGCATAAGCGCGAAAGACGATCCAAATGACGCGACGAATGGATTTTTTCTCATGCCCAACACTAAGGCATAATATAAGGATGCTTACATAAATTTTTGGATGTCCGGATGTATTCAGAACGTAAGTTATGCGCGAAAGTGCAAACTTGTGCACTTTTTGACACTTTTAGTCCCTTAATGATCCAAAAGTTTGTTTTAGCATACCAAACACCTCAAAGCCTATTTCTAAGCTATGTAGAGGATATTTAGGGTATGTTTAACTTATGAACATGTTTCGGAATGTTCGTTACAGTTCAAATTGGCATACTTTCGCAGTTTGTCAAGTTTAGTCCCTGTAAGCGAATTAACTTGTTTTTGCTATACCCAAGCCTTCAAAACTTATTTCTAAGTTATGTAAAGGTTATTTAAGGTATCCAAACAAAGTGTTAGCATACCTAGAAAATATCCAAACAAAGTGTTAGCATACCTATCAACTTGTTGAACTGACGACAATGGAATAACAACATCAGCCCCATCAACTTTCTCGGCAGATTCCATCGCCCGAAAATTCACTTTAACCTTCTCCTTTGTATTCTTTACAATGTGAGCGAAGGAAACAGGACTTGCGGTTCCCGAATTACCTTGAGCAGCCCTGTTGTTAGCCGGGAAAGATGCACCAAACAGATCTGATTTTGGCGAAAACTTGCTAGGGTAATCCCAAAAGTTGTCTGATTTTACGACATCCCTCTTATCCAACTGAACCGGAACAGTAACCTTAGTGAGTTCATCTATGATATTGATACCACGTTTTGGTTGAATAGTGTTCCCATCAACATCAAGAATACGATCCACAATTTCCTTAAACGATAGTGGTGGCCGCCCACCAGGTTGCAAACGTTCATCCATTAAACAGAATTCTCCAGAAACCCTAATCAGATGAAGAGCAACCCCAAACCCTAATCAGATGAATAAACCGCCTCAAACCCTAAACAGAGGAAGATGCAGCCGCAAAACCCTAAACGGAATCAAGAGAAAGAAATCTGATGCGCCGAAACCCTCTTGTGAATCTGATTTCTCTTGGGGTGAGTGTTCACTTATAGGCGAGCATGTCTTCGCGATACACTAATTCTGACCCAATTACTTTGACTAGACATTTCATGTCGCTTGTTTGCTTTGCGATGCATAACCGCCATCTTTGCTTTTGTTGATTTTGCTTCATCTCACTCTCTTCATCCAATCATCTCACTCGTTTCATTTCATGTTTTTCTCTTCTAGAATGCCTCCTCGACGCGACAACCAGATAGCTACCGCCGAGCTGGCAGAAATTATTGCGCAGCAGATGGCTGCTCAATTCCCAAATCTCTTTGCTCAATGGAACCAGGCCAACAACAACAACAATGGTACATGCAAATACAAGGATTTTAACTCGGCTTAGCCACTCATGTTTAGTGGTTCTGAGGGAGCAACTGGGCTTCTTCAGTGGTTCGAGAGCATCGAGAACACTTTCCGTCATGTGTAGTGTCCTGACAATAGCAAGGTCGAGTTTTCTTCGAGTGTGTTTCAGAAGAGGGCTCTTACGTGGTGGAACGGGGTTATGAGAGATCAAGGTGCAGAAGTTGCTCTAGCTCAGACATGGGCTGAACTGAGAGCTCTTATGATGAGGGAGTTTTGTCCTCGTCATGAACAACGAGCGTTGGAGAAAGAATTTGATGTTCTGAAGCAAGATAGTGGCGAGCACACTCTCATGTGGTCAACCACGTGTGTTCTTGCTCTGGGCGATTTTGGCAATCTCTGAGAAACCCTAGCTTCTTGTTAATTCTGATCTTATTCTTGATCAATCTGGGTTAGCAATTGTGGTGTTGTCGATCCTTCTGAGTAAGGTTTCTACACTTCTACGGTGGTTTCTAATCTTTTGAAATCAGGTTTAGGGTTTGTTCTTTTCGTTTTTTTTGCTAGGGTTTGCTGCTAATTCGCTTGGGTTGTTCTTGATTTGGTATTCTGGTACGTTGCAAGTTCTGGATTTGTTGGCGGATTAGGGTTTCTGATTAGCTACTATTTTTTTCGTCAAGGTCTTGATTTGTTGGTGGATTAGGGTTTGTTCTTGATTCGCTTGGGTTTGTTCTTTGTCGGCTGATTAGGGTTTGTTCCGTATTCTGTTTAGCTACTGTTTTTTACGTTTGCATGTGATTAGTTTCATACGAAGATGAATTCTGAACCGCCTGATATTAATGAAATTTTTGGGAAACCACCATCTTTGAATGCTGATTACCGTGATTTATATGGGAAGCCGCCAACCGTGCTAAAGGGCTTGGGGAGTAAAATTATGAATATTGATGGCAAAACGATGGCACCGAGACGTGGAGTGGTTGTGAATAATCTGACTGAGCCTCGAGTTATCAACGTTCTGGATGAATTGGAGAAAATAACGGTTCCGGTTGAGAACATTTATGCTGATAAACATCAAGAGAACCAGGAGAACCAGGTATCTTATGCTAAAAAGGTGATGATGAACTCTAAGTCTAATCGTGAAGTTAACTTCAGGAAGCTGGATACAGTAGAGACTCATCAGGAAGCAGATATTGTTATTCCAAGGGAGGTAGTTAAAACGGTTAAAGACAGGTTTGAGAACGTGCTATTTGGCTATTTTCTGGGGAACAGATTGCCGTTTCCTGTTGTGGATTATTATGTTAAAAATGTTTGGGCAAAGTTTAGGTTGGCTAAAGTCATGATGAACGCTGAAGAATTTTTCTTCTTTAAATTTGATACAAAGGAAGGTATGAATAAAGCTCTTGAGGGTGGGCCTTGGCTGATTCGTAAAGTCCCTATCTTTCTTAACATTTGGTCGCCTTCGGTCAGCTTGAAAAAAGAAGGAATTAAATCCGTTCCGATATGGGTTAAGCTGCATAATGTTCCTATTTCTATCTATACGGGTGATGGTTTGAGCTTGTTGGCGTCGAAAATTGGAACACCAAAAATGTTGGATAGCTACACAGCGGACATGTGTGCGGATAGCTGGGGTAGGAGCAGCTTTGCTAGAACCTTGATTGAAGTTAGTGCAGATAATGTTCTTAAGGACCAGATAGTTGTTGCTATACCGAAGCTGGAAGAGGATGGTTTTATCATGGAAAAAGTTAAACTTGAGTATGAATGGAAACCGCATCATTGTGCTACTTGTTGCATTTTTGGTTATAATGACCAAAACTGTCCTAAGAGTGTTAATGTTATCCAAAAGCAAGTAACGGTGGATGAGGAAGGTTTTGTCACGGATAAAAGAAAGGTTGCTAGGTTTGGGGTTGGGCAAAAAAAATAGAAACAAAAGTTTGTTTACAAGCCAAAACCAAATAAATCGGGTGCGAGTACTTCAGGAACGAAGCAAGATAATAACTCGGGGTCTAGTCATATTAAAACAGTGAATCCTTTTGAAGTTTTAGCGGGAGTGGATGGAAATGGAGAGGAGCTCGGAGATGTTGACAAAGACACTAGGTTGCATGTGGAGACCAATCGGTCTACCAAGACAGATGACGAGGTGAAGGAGGTTACTCCGACTGAGATGACACAGTTTATGACTAATAACCAGCATACTAATTCTGAGGGGGCAAGCACTCCCGGTCTGAATGGTTTAAATGGGTAGCATAATGTCTTGGAATGTTAGGGGCTTGAACCGGTCCCTGAAACAAAGTGAGGTTCGTTCTATTGTTGCTGATAACAAGCTAGATATGTGTGCTATTCTTGAATCTCATGTAGATGTCTCTAAGTTGGCTAAAGTGTGTAAGTATGTGTTCCGTAATTGGTGCTGGACGTCTAATGGTGGTTTATGCTCTCGGGGTACAAGGATTATTCTCGGTTGGAATCCTAATGTGTTTGATGTTATGGTCCTGTTTTAATCAGACCAACTTATGCATGTTCAGGTTATTTTTAAAGATAGCAAAAAGCTCCTTTTTTGCTCTTTTGTTTATGCTGAGAACAAGTATCAAGATCGAAGACGCCTTTGGGATGATTTATGTAAGCATAGGGCTTTCTGTCATGACAAGCCGTGGGTGGTGATGGGAGATTTCAATTCGGCGCTCAATATAGAAGATTCTTTGTTCGGGTCTTCCAAGTCGTCTATTGGAATGCGTGAATTTAATGACTGTGTTCAACAAGATGAATTGTTTGATATTAAAGCTCATGGGTTGCAATATACTTGGAGTCAAAAGCCAAAGAGTGGGGTGGGCCTTCTCAAAAAGATAGATCGAATTATGGGTAATATTTCTTTTATTGATCATTTTCTGGATGCTTTTGCTTTGTTTCATCCCTTTAGAGTGTCTGACCATACCCCGTCCATTTTAAGAACGGTGACATCTAATGGGAATCAGCCGAGACCTTTTAAATTTCCGAATTTCATTGTAACGAAACCGGAATTTAAGGAGGTTGTTCATAGTGAATGGGTTAAAACAGTTGAAGGTATCACTATGCTTTCTGTTGTGAAGAAAATGAGGAATTTGAAACCTATGTTGAGGAAGATTCTGTTCAACCAAGGTAATTTACATGCTAGGGTGAATGAGTTGAGGAAATCTTTGGATGATATTCAGAGCCGGATTGATCAGAACCCGTTGGATGTTCGGCTTAGGCAAATGGAGACTCAATGCCTTCAAGATTTTCAATCAGCGGCGTACGACGAAGAGTGTTTCTTAAAACAGAAATCTAAGGTAACATGGCTTCGTGCGGGAGACTCTAATTCTAGGTATTTTCACAATTCTGTGAAAGCCAGAAATGCTCGTACCAAAATATGTAGTATTACGGACCGGTTTGGAATGCGACATGAAGGTGATAATGTTGCTGATGCTCTACTCTCGCACTATAAGGAGTTTTTGGGATTCGATGGTACGGTTGAAAAAGTTAACATGGATAATCTCTTCGTTAATGTGTTGAGTAGGGAGGTTGCAGATCATATGGTTGCTCAAGTTTCTCGCCAGGAAGTCAAAAATGCCATGTTTAGTATTCGAGAGGATAAGGCCCCGGGGCCTGACGGGTATACTTCCGCTTTCTTTAAACATGCATGGGAGATTGTGGGCAAGGAGGTTACCGATGCGGTGTTACAATTTTTTGAAAATGGAAAGATTCTAAATCAGGTTAATCACACTATTCTTGCATTGATTCCGAAAAAAGATGTTCCTGATTCAGTTCTAGATTACAGGCCGATTTCTTGCTGTAATGTGATCTATAAATGCATAAGCAAAATCATTACGGATCGTTTAAAAGGAAGTTTGGGAACTCTTGTTAGCATCAATCAATCTGCATTTGTGCCAGGGCGAAAGATCTCTGATAATATATTACTTACACAAGAGCTAATGCATAATTACCACCTCAATAGGGGTCCGGCTAGATGTGCTTTCAAGATTGATATCCAGAAAGCCTATGACACGGTTAATTGGTCGTTTCTCAAAGAGGTTTTGAATCGATTTGGGTTCCATCATAAAATGGTTGGGTGGATTATGACTTGTGTTACTACAGTCTCGTACTCGTTGAGCATTAATGGCAATCTTCATGGTTACTTTAGAGGCAAACGAGGGCTTTGGCAGGGTGATCCAGTGTCTCCCTACTTATTTACATTAATCATGGAGGTTCTTTCCCTTTTGCTTCAACAGGCTACTAGTTTTCCATACAAATATCATGCTAATTGTGCCAAGCAAAAAATAATTAATGTGTCGTTTGCTGATGACCTTTTTATTTTTGTGCATGGTGATGTTATCTCGGTTAAAAAGGTTAAGCAGGCTCTTGAGACGTTTACTAATATCTCTGGTTTGGCTCCTAGTCCTGCGAAAAGTACTGTTTTTTTCTGCAATGTTCCTCAGTTGATTAGACAGGAAATTCTGGATATCATGCCATTTCAGGAGGGTGAGTTACCGGTTCGTTACCTGGGGGTTCCGCTCATTTCTTCCAGACTTAGCTTTAAAGATTGCAAAGTCCTTATTGAGCGTATGGATAAGAAGATTGTTAATTGGATGACGAAGACTTTATCATTTGCTGGTCGGCTTCAACTTATTAACTCGGTTCTTTCATCTTTGCATATATATATTGGGCCTCTGTTTTCATTATCCCCACTCGTGTTATCAATGAGCTAGAGAAAAGAATTCATAGATTTTTGTGGAATGCGGGTTCGGAGGGTAAAATTCGTGCTAAAGTTGCCTGGAAAGATGTTTGTTTGCCTAAAGAAGAGGGAGGGTTGGGCATTAAATCCATTTCGGATGTGAATAAATCGCTCATGGCCAAACATATTTGGAGTATTATAAGTAAACGTGACTCTATTTGGGTGCAATGGATTCATGACTACAAGCTTAAGGGGAGGAATTTTTGGGAGGTTCCTTGTCGGGGTAGTATGAGATGGGGATGGAGGAAAATATTGTCCATTCGGGGTATTATGAGACCTTTCATCTGGTATTTGCTCAAAAGTGGTATGCAAGCAAATATTTGGAGCGATAATCGGTGCCATGTAAGTCCGTTGCGCTCATTTATTACTCCTCGTGCTATAGCAAATGCAGGTTTTAATTTGAAGTTGTCGGTTGCGGATGTAATTGATGCGAATGGGAATTGGAGATGGCCCCAAGCTTGGTTTGATTTGTTTCCAGTTCTAATAACTATTCAAACGCCTCAATTGGTTGAAAATGATTTTGATCGTTTGGTTTGGAAAGATTTGGATGGTAATGTTGGTGACTTTGAAGCAGCTCAAATATGGAACACGATTCGAAACAGGGATAACATTGCGAACTGGGCTCATATGGTTTGGTTCTCTCAATGTGTTCCTCGGCACTCTTTTCATATGTGGCTGGTCATTAAGAACAAACTGAAGACTCAGGATCGATTAGCGGTTTGGGAAGCTGGGAGTGCCACAAACCTTAACCTTATGTGCTGCCCGTTGTGTAAAAAGGGAAGAGAAATTCGAGATCACTTGTTTTTTCAATGTGCCTTTGCGAACAAAGTTTGGACAAATGTGAAGAGCATGGTGAATCTAGATAGTGTTGATAATACATGGAACTCCTTAATGAGTTGGATCGAACCAACCTCCAAGTCAAAGAAAGTGGATGATATCGTTTGTAAGTTGGTAATTGCTGCGGCTTCCTATTATATTTGGCAAGAGCGGAATAGTCGGCTTTTTAGCTCATCTCATTTGACGGAGACACAAGTTGCGGAGAGGATTAAAAGCTAAGTTCGTTTAAGACTAATGGGATTCAAGTTTCGGCTGGAATCGGCTAGAAGTTTTGTTTAGTTTAGAGTTTTTTTCGGTCGTGTTGTTGGCCGTGGTTGTGTCTAGGACTTGATATGTTGTGTGGTTGTTTTGTTTTGTTGGTTGTTTGATTGTTCTCCTAGGCTTGGTATGCCAAGCCTAGTTGGTGTGTTGCTTTGACACACCTTTGTTCTTATTGGTTCATTTATAAAATTCGTCGGGGTAACCCTTACCCAAAAAAGATAGTGGCGAGCACAGGGCTTATACTGATAGGTTTGAGGAGTTGAGTCTGCTTTGCCCAACTATGGTTACCCCACTTGATAAGGCTATCGAAAGGTACATCGACGGGCTGCCTGACTCGGTACAAGACATCCTTACTGGTAGCAACCCTACCACACTCCGTCAGGCGATCGAGTTATCAGCGACGTTGACTGAGTCACAGATTCGGAAGAATAAATTACACAGGAAGGGTGAGAAGGGCAAGAAGCAGTCGGCTGACAAGGAAGATAGCAAGAAAGGTCAAAACAAGAATGGAAAGGATTCTGGTTCATCAAAAAGGTCAAGGAAGCGTAAGGCTTCCCAAACTATGCTGTCACTGCCCAAGCTAACCAGGCAGCTCCCAACCAGCCTCTAGCAAAGAAGCCCTATTCAGGAAGTGCACCTTTGTGCAATCGATGCAACAGTCACCATCAGCCGCAACATCAGTGCCGTTTCTGTACTAACTGTGGGAAGTCAGGTCATCTTGCCGATGTTTGTCGGTTTGCTCAAAATCGCGCAGTTCAGAACCCTACTCAACAAGTTGCTTAGCAACAGGGTCAGGCTGCACGACCAAACTACCCACCAGGTGCTTGTTATAACTGTGGGGATCTGACCCACTACAGAAATCGGTGTCCAAGACTAGCCAACCAGAACCAGAATGCAAACCAGAATCAGGCTCAAGCTCGAGGTCGAGTCTTCAACATGAATGCACAAGAAGCACAAGCAGACAACGAAGTGGTGAACGGTACGTTCTTTATTAATAATCAGCCAGCATCTGTTCTTTTTGATTCGGGTGCCGACAAGAGTTTTGTGTCATTGACTTTTGAGCCAATGCTTCGCGTGTCTAGAACGAAACTAGGTAAACCTTTGACAGTAGAGGTTGCCAGTGGTGAACCCATTGTTCTTAGTTCTGTTCTACGCAACTGCCAGTTGAACCTTAACGACCATATTTTTCCTATTGACCTCATGCCAATGCAACTTGGAAGCTTCGACGTTATTGTGGGTATGGATTGGTTATCTAAGCATCGCGCAGAGATAGTTTGTTCTGAGAAGATTGTTCGTGTGCCGTTGTCGACAGACGAGTTCCTACAGGTTCGTGGTGAGAAGCCTGCCGGTGGTCTCAAACTTATGTCTGTTTTTAAAGCATGGAAGTATCTACGGAAGAAATATGTGGCTTTCTTAGCACATGTTACACCAGATAAAGGCAAGGGTAAGACTATTTCAGATATTCCTGTCGTTCGGGATTATTCTGAAGTCTTTCCTGAAGAGTTACCTGGTCTACCTCCAGCACGCCAAGTCGAGCTCCGTATTGATCTCGTACCTGGTGCAAATCCCATTGCCAGAGCTCCATACTGTCTTGCACCATCAGAGATGCAAGAGTTATCTAAGCAGCTTCAGGAGCTCTCTGACAAAGGTTTTATCCGTCCTAGCTTTTCACCTTGGGGTGCCCCCGTTCTTTTTGTAAAGAAGAAGGATGGATCTTTTAGGATGTGTATCGATTATCGTGAGCTTAACAAGCTCACCATCAAGAATCGATATCCCCTACCTCGCATTGATGATCTCTTTGATCAATTGCAAGGCGCTTCTTATTTTTCAAAGATTGATCTACGATCTGGATATCATCAGCTTCGTGTGCATGAAGAAGACATTCCCAAGACAGCGTTCCGCACTCGCTATGGGCATTATGAGTTCACAGTCATGCCATTCGGTTTGACTAATGCTCCTGCTGTTTTCATGGACTTAATGAATAGGGTCTGCAAGCCTTATTTAGATAAGTTCATCATCGTTTTCATTGATGACATCTTAATTTATTCCAAAACGCAAGCTGATCATGAACAACATCTTCATCTTACGTTAGAACTCCTAAAGAAAGAGCAACTTTTCGCCAAATTCTCCAAGTGTGAATTCTGGCTTAAAGAGGTTCAATTCTTGGGACATATTGTCAACGAACAAGGTATTCATGTAGATCCCTCCAAGATCAGTGCGATCAAGGATTGGGATACGCCTACTACTCCTACTGAAGTTCGTTCTTTTCTTGGTCTGGCGGGTTATTACCGCCGCTTCATAGAGAATTTCTCAAAGATTTCAGTTCCTCTAACTGCTCTAACTCAGAAGAACAAGCCCTTTGATTGGGGAGTCAAACAAGAAGAAGCGTTTCTGACTTTGAAACAAAAGCTTTGCGACGCGCCTGTCCTAACATTACCTGAGGGCAATGATGATTTCGTCGTTTATTGCTGTCACACCCCCAAAATCCACACGCGGAGTACCACCGCTTGGAGGCGTGACATGACCAGGATCAAGCCACCAATCATATCGAACATAGCATCTAATATTAAAAGTAGTTAATGTAATTCATCAGACATGATTGATGTTCAACAAAACGTAAATTAAGTGGCGGAAGCATAATATGAAAACCCAAAGTAAAGTTATAAGTTCAATTGTTTATCATAATGTCTACGATCCATATCCCACAACGACCTGCTCCTCCTTGTGCAAGCTCCATAAGTACCTAAGGTCCTGCAAGGCATGCAGCAGAGAGTCAACAACTAGTTGAGCGAGTTCACAGTTAATAGTTCAGTAATAGTATAGTGTGAGTAGTAGTATGTTCGTTCGTTATGTCATGTATCGTATTAGTTTCCATCGCGGCCTCCCAGGCAGGTATGCGAAGATATTAGGGGATGTTTTTCCCAAGTATTCTAGACTAGGTTTATTTGTATCGCGGCCTCCCAGGCAGGTGTGCGAAGATTAGTACATTTAGTTCGCGGCCTTCCTATGGCAGGTGTGCGAAGTCAGTCATAATATCGCGGCCAACCCTTGGCAGGTGTGCGAAGATCAGTTCAATAAGTGTTACTAGTCTAGCCGTTTCTTGTCGTTAGGTTCTATCATCTGAGTATATACAATAAGTCATCCAATCCCATTCCCACCCGGGAACCCCATGCCTTGGCTGTGTGAACTCACCTTGGTTTGCTCGGCAGATACACAAAAGGTTCTTGAACTAAGGGTGGTCAACCACGTCCTAACAGGGTTACCACACAAGTCAGGTTTTGACTCAAGTAGTTCACGTATGATCATGGCAAACACGTATCACATATTGATAGTCAAGTTCATATCATACTAACACTTACACAAACCCAAAGATAAAGTCCAAAAGTAATCGGCCCAACATATGTTGTGCGATTCCACACTATCCCGGCCCAATAACACAACAGTCTAACATAACATTCTCAAGCTTGTGCGACTCGGATGGTTGGGCCGTTGAGCTTGTGCGAGCCCAACCATCTTGTGCGGTTTCAATGTCTAAGCCCAAACAATACCCGGCCAACATATAAGTAAATAGCCCAAACAAATACGGCCCAAATAACAATTAAACAAACAATCTTATGCGGTCCAGTTAGCCTTGTGTGACCAAGGCACCTTGTGCGAGTGGACACTTGGGCTGTCCGGCCCAGAAGTTTGTGTGTTTGTGTGTGGCCCAACAGAAAAGACCTGATTTAAATTGTGCGATCCGATTCGAATTGTGCAATTGAATCAGCTTGTGCGACTGGACTCCTTGTATGATCAGATCAGATCGTGTATGATCTGATCTTGTGCGATCCGGAGTCTTGTGCGGTTGGTTGTGCGATTGATTTACACATCCCGGAAATCATGCAATCGGTTACACATTCAACAATTTCCAAAATTACAACAATCACTAACAGTTTCTTGTTTTATGCTTTTTCGATCAAACAAGGCAATCAAACATCTAATTCACATGAACCCTAAGCTAATCAAAACATAAACAACATACCCATTATCTTATCAAATCGTATGATTCGGTCCGATTACTAGTATACATGTTAACTTAACAATTGAGCATATCATCCGTATATGAACACACACATCAGCCGATTAACAAACATTCAATCTAAAATCATCATCCAAATAATCCGATTCATAAAAACATCAATATATGGTTCATACTACTCACCAAATCAACAACTCTAATCATTTAAGTCTAAGCATGGAATCATATAAGCGTTCAACAAGAAAGACAATAACAAAACACTAACCGTAAGATAGAGGGTGATCCGATTCAAGGTATGATCTTCGAGAGAGAGGAAGGATGTTTGCCGTCGGCCTAGAGAGAGGGAACTAGGGTTTGTAACTTGTGTGTGTTTTGGTAAAGTGTGAGATGTTTACAACATCTCATGTGTTAATCGGCTAGGGGGATGGGCCGAACCCAACTTGGGCTGCCCTATGGATCCGTGTACAAATGTAAAGCCCGAGTGGGCCAAGTGGGCTTGTGCGGTCGTGTAATGTTGTGCGATCGAATCATTCATATACATACATACATACATACACAAAGCACGTATCAAATATATCATTCATTAAATCAAATAATATAGCTCACATAAGCACGTAACGTTACACAAAGTAGGTTCGTATTACGAGTTGTCACATTATCCCCAACTAAAAAGAAATTTCGTCCCGAAATTTGGTACGCACTCACTGAGGAAGCTAGGTAAGTTATATCGTTCACTGGTTTTCCTGGGGTGTCAAATCCTCCCCCCATTGATCTGGAATTTCGTCCCGAAATTCCGCAGTAGTAGCTTCAGCCTCAGTAGTGGTTGCATTGGTTCCGAATAACTGGGGATACTTGAGTTTCATTTGATCTTCACGCTCCCAGGTGAACTCTGGTCCGCGACGGGAGTTCCAACGTACTCGAACAAGAGGGATTCTCGTGTTCTTGAGGACCTTAACATCCCGGTCCGTGATTTCAACTGGCTCCTCGACGAACTGCAACCGCTCGTCGATAGTGAGTTCCTTAAAAGGAACTATGAGGGTCTCATCTGACAGGCACTTCTTCAGATTCGACACGTGAAAGACATTGTGAACTGCACCGAGTTCAGCTGGTAGGTTTAGCTTGTAGGCCACTTTGCCTATTTTCTCAATGATTTCGAATGGTCCGACGTACCGCGGATTTAGTTTGCCCCGTTTGCCAAAACGTACCACACCCTTCCAGGGTGAGACTTTAAGTAAAACCCGGTCCCCGACCTGAAATTCCAAAGGCTTCCAACGCTTGTCCGCGTAGGCTTTCTGACGGTCGCGTGCTGCCGCCATGCGTTGTCGTATCTGCGCAATCTTTTCCGTGGCGTCCACTACAATCTCTGGACCCGTGATCTTACTATCCCCCACCTCTGCCCAACAGAGAGGTGACCGGCATTTACGCCCGTACAATGCCTCGAATGGAGCGGCTTGTATGCTGGTGTGATAACTGTTATTATACGAAAAATCCACCAAAGGGAGATGCTTTTCCCAGCCGTTGCCGAAATCAATAACACATGCCCGAAGCATGTCTTCAAGAGTCTGGATCGTTCGCTCAGACTGCCCATCCGTCTGAGGATGATATGCTGTGCTCATGTCTAACCGTGAACCAAAAGATTTGTGCATCGCTTGCCATAGCTCTGACGTGAATCGTGCATCCCGATCCGAAATGATGGAGGTGGGCACCCCGTGCCTCGAAACGACTTCTTTAAGATAAACATCTGCGAGAGTGGAGATCTTATCCGTTTCCTTAATAGCCAGGAAGTGTGCAGACTAGGTGAGTCGATCCACAATCACCCATATAGTATCATTCCCACGCTGGGATCTGGGTAGGCCTGTAACAAAATCCATGGAAATTTCTTCCCATTTCCATTGCGGTATCTTGGGTTGCTGAAGTAGGCCCGCTGGTTTCTGATACTCCACTTTGACTTTTGCACATGTCAAACACTTGCCAACGTAAGTCGCTATGTGGCCTTTCATGCCAGGCCACCAGTATGTTGTTTTGAGATCGTGGTACATTTTATCCGTCCCTGGATGTACCGAGTAGCGAGACTTGTGTGCTTCGTCCATCACAAGCTCTCGTAAACCGCCATAAAGTGGGACCCAAATACGCCCTGTTACATAGTAGGCGCCGTCTTCCTTTTGTTCCATTCGTTGCCTTGAGCCGCGTAAGGCTTCAGCCATGACGTTTTCGGGTTTCAATGCTTCCATCTGAGCAGTTCGTATCTGTGCAGGAAGACTGGACTGAATAGTGAGCTGCAAGGCTCGTACGCGTCTAGGTAGAGTGTCCTTTCGACTGAGAGTGTCAGCCACAACATTGGCCTTGCCTGGATGGTACTTGATGGCGCATTCATAATCGTTGAGTAACTCGACCCATCGTCGTTGACGCATGTTCAAATCCTTCTGCTTAAGAATATGCTCGAGACTCCTGTGATCGGTGTAAATTGTGCACTTGGTACCGTACAGGTAGTGTCGCCATATCTTAAGTGCAAAAACAACAGCTCCCAGCTCTAAATCATGCGTCGTGTAGTTTCGTTCATGAACCTTGAGTTGACGAGAAGCGTAAGCAATAACCTTATCCCGTTGCATCAATACACACCCAAGACCCTGTATCGACGCGTCACAATAAACCACAAATTCGTACGTGCCCTCTGGCAATGAGAGAATAGGTGCGCTGCAAAGCCTATCCTTTAGGTACTGAAAAGCGGTTTCCTAGGGACCTCCCCAACGGTAGGTGACGCCCTTCTGTGTCAGTAGTGTAAGCGGCTGAGCAATCTTTGAGAAATCCTTGATGAACCGTCTGTAATATCCCGCCAAACCCAAGAATTGGCGTATTTCCGTTGGTGTACGTGGTGCAGGCCAGTTTCTGATCGAATCTACCTTGGATGGATCGACATGGATCCCATCCTTGTTTACTATGTGGCCTAGAAAGTGGACTTCACGAAGCCAGAAGTCACATTTCGAAAGCTTAGCGTACAGCTGTTCCTTTCGTAGGAGTTCCAAAATAAGTTGTAGATGCTGCTCGTGCTCCTCCTGACTCTTGGAGTAGATCAGGATGTCGTCAATAAACACTATCACAAATCTGTCTAAGTACGGCTTGCACACCCTGTTCATCAGATCCATAAATACGGTAGGCGCATTCGTTAACCCAAATGGCATGACAAGAAACTCGTAGTGACCGTAGCGAGTTCTGAATGCGGTTTTGGAGACGTCCTCATCCCGGAATCTCAGCTGATGATACCCTGACCTCAAGTTTATCTTGGAGTAGTAACTCGACCCCTGCAACTGGTCGAATAAGTTGTCTATTGTCACACCCCCAAAATCCACTTGCGGAGTATCACCGCTTGGGAGCGTGACTGACCAGGATCGAGCCATCAATCATATTGTACATAGCATAATATAAATAAGATAGTTTGTAAAACCCAAATCAATACGATTGATGTTCCAAACCAAACATAGTATCAATAGCGGAAGCGTAATAATGAATATCCAAAGTAAAGTTATAAGTTCAATTGTTTAACATAATGTCTACGATCCGAATCCCACAACGACCTGCTCCTCCTTGTGCAAGCTCCATAAGTACCTAAGGTCCTGCAAGGCATGCAGCAGAGAGTCAACAACTAGTTGAGCGAGTTCACAGTTAACAGTTCAGTAATAGTATAGTGTGAGTAATAGTATGTTCGTTCGTTATGTCATGTATCGTAATAGTTTCCATCGCGGCCTCCCAGGCAGGTATGCGAAGATTAGGGGATAACTATCCCAAGTATTCTAGACTAGGTTTATCTGTATCGCGGCCTACCAGGCAGGTGTGCGAAGATTAGTAAATTCCAGTTCGCGGCCTTCCAAAGGCAGGTGTGCGAAGTCAGTCATAATATCGCGGCCAACCCTTGGCAGGTGTGCGAAGATCAGTTCAATAAGTGTTACTAGTCTAGTCGTATCTTATCGTTAGGTTCTATCAACTGAGTATGTACAATAAAGTAATCCAATCCCATTCCCACCCTGGGAACCCCATGCCTTGGCTGTGTGAACTCACCTTGGTTTGCTCGGTATGACTAGTTACTTGTTCCATAATAATCAACCAATTCCTAAGGCGGTTACCAAAGTTAGTCAGTTTCGTGTATATGTGAAACATGTGTTCTTTGTATTTGTTACACAGGCTTCAAATAAACGGAACGTATATTATTTCACAGATCATAGCAAGTATTCGGGTCCAACCACAATACAAGTTCATATCACTCTATATCACAAGTGGTTTGGTCCACACTTAAGTAAACACGTTAATTGTGACAAGAAATCATGCATCGTAACTAGCCGATATCCTCGTGTAATCATCTAGCAAGTATCTGGGCCACACTCTTGTTCACTAAAAGTGTGCGGCCCATTGATCAGATAAACAGATAAAATCCATACATAATTCTAGTAAGTATGCGGCCCAAGTGTACAACCTTTTCATGTGGCCCTTAAATAAGTGTGTGGCCGGAACAACTGTGTGTAGCATTAAGTTATTATTGGACCAAAGACTATATATCAGTGAATATCATATTGACTTATTTAATGTGATCACAATCATAAAATGGCCGACATAAGCATTCCTATCATCAAACTCGGACCACACTTGTCAAATGTAAAACTCAGACAACACATAAAGGGAGTTAAAACTCGGACATGTTAAGGTTTAAAAGTCGGACCCCTTCCATTCAACCCTAAAAGTCGGATAACCACATACATGTTTAAAGTCGGAACATGTGTTTATTAAAAAGATCGGACCATCTCCCTTGATATTCAGAAAACTCGGACCCTTAACCAACATTACCAAAAACTCGGATCATGCATATGAGAGGAAACTCGGACATAGGCTGCCCCCCCCCCCCATTAAACTCGGACAAGAGTAGCATGATGATATAACCCTTGCCATTTAACAAAAAGGTCGGACATATGTTTAACACTTAAAAGTCGGACATATGATGTTTATGAAACTCGGACCTTGTGATGTTTATGAAACTCGGACCTTCACATTATAAATAAACTCGGCCATACATGTTTTTAAGCCAAAGAAACTCGGGTATCATGGTGTTATAATAAAACTCAGACAATGTTCGCTTTATAAAACTCGGACATGTTCAAAAGTCGGGCAAGATTTCATGGTTAAAACTCAGGCAACTAACATTCAATAAAACTCTGACTAACAAATGATCATGCTTTCACTACGATTGCAGCAGTTACGTTTTATGTTCAACAGTTTCATTCATCGATCTAATAAACCCTAACTTCATTCACCCAGACAGCAGAATCACAATCAATTGATCGATGTCAAGCAACAGTAATCATCTCAAGAACAATCTATCAATTATGCAACTAATCATCATCATAATCACAATTATCCATCATCAAATCAAAATCACAGAATATAATATGAGGAACTAGGGTTTTCATGCACCAATCAATCAACAATTAATCACAAACAATGATTAAACAATTACCTTGATTTGATTCTAGATGGATTGATAATCAAACTTGATGCCAAAGAACTTGTGAATCCAAGAATGATGAGGAGATGGTTGTAGAGAGGATTAGGGAACGTGGGTGTACGTGTTTTGATTCTTGTGATGATTAGGGAATGATTAGTGAAAGAGATTAGGGTTAAGTATGGTTTAATTTTCACTAATTACTCTATACACCCTGAATTACTTTATTTTACACAATTACACCATCTTACAAGCATTTCACAGTTTCACCACCAAGTTCACATAATTGACAAGTCTATCACAATTAATCAAACAACCATGCACAATCACACAATACGATTTATTGCATCAACACGTATATCATTCCATAGCAATCAATTGTGCAAATAATTAACTACACGAACAATGAACGTGCAATAAATGCGAAATAGAAATCTTGGAAATTCGAGTTGTCACATTATCCCCAACTTAAAAGAAATTTCGTCCCGAAATTTGGTACGCACTCACTGAGGAAGCTAGGTAAGTTATATCGTTCACTGGTTTTCCTGGGGTGTCACATCATCCCCCCGTTGATTTGGAATTTCGTCCCGAAATTCAGTAGTAGTAGCTTCAGTCTCAGTAGTGGATGCATTGGTTCTGAATAACTGGGGGTACTTTTCTTTTATTTGGTCTTCGCGTTCCCAGGTGTACTCTGGGCCACGTCGGGAGTTCCAACAAACTCGAACAAGAGGGATTCTCTTGTGTTTGAGGACCTTAACATCCCGGTCCGTGATTTCAACTGGCTCCTCGACGAACTGCAACCGCTCGTCGATAGTGAGTTCCTTAAAAGGAATGATAAGGGTCTCATCTGACAGGCACTTCTTCAGATTAGACACGTGGAAAACATTATGAACTGCCCCGAGTTCCGCTGGTAGGTTCAGTCTGTAGGCTACTGGGCCTATTCTTTCAGTGATTTCGAACGGTCCAACATACCGTGGATTGAGTTTGCCTCGTTTACCAAATCGAACCACACCCTTCCAGGGTGAGACTTTAAGTAAAATCCGGTCCCCGACCTGAAATTCCAATGGCTTCTTACGCTTATCCGCGTAGGCTTTCTGACGGTCGCGTGCTGCCGCCATGCGTTGTCGTATCTGTGCAATCTTTTCTGTGGCGTCCACTACAATCTCTGGACCCGTGATTTGACTATCCCCCACCTCTGCCCAACAGAGAGGTGACCGGCATTTACGTCCGTACAATGCCTCGAATGGAGCAGCTTGTATGCTGGTGTGATAACTGTTATTATACGAAAACTCCACCAAAGGGAGATGCTTTTCCTAGCCGTTGCCGAAATCGATAACACATGCCCGAAGCATGTCTTCAAGAGTCTGGATCGTTCGCTCAGACTGCCCATCCGTCTGAGGATGATAAGCTGCGTTCATGTCTAATCGTGAGCCGAAAGATTTGTGCATCGCTTGCCATAGCTCTGACGTGAATCGTGCATCCTGATCCGAAATAATGGAGGTGGGCACCCCGTGCCTCGAAACAACTTCTTTAAGGTAAACGTCTGCGAGGGTGGAGAACTTATCCGTTTACCTTATAGCCAGGAAGTGTGTAGACTTGGTGAGTCGATCCACGATCACCCATATAATATCATTCCCACGCTGGGATCTGGGTAGGCCCGTAACAAAATCCATGGAAATTTCTTCCCAATTCCATTGCGGTATCCTGGGTTGTTGAAGTAGGCCTGAGGGTTTCTGGTACTCTGTCTTGACTCTCGCACAAGTCAAACATTTGCCGACGTAAGTTGCAATGTGGGCCTTCATGCTAGGCCACCAATATGTAGTTCTAATGTCGTGGTACATTTTATCCGACCCTGGATGTACCGAGTAGCGAGACTTGTGTGCTTCATCCATCACAAGTTCTCGTAAACCGCCGTATAGTGGACCCAAATACGTCCTGTTACATAGTAGGCGCCGTCTTCCCTTTGTTCTAATCGTTGCCTTGAGCCACGCAAAGCTTCATCCTTTACGTTTTCCGGTTTTAATGCTTCCACCTGTGCATCACGTATCTGTGCAGGAAGACTGGACTGAATAGTAAGCTGTAGTGCTCGTACGAGCCTAGGTAGAGTGTCTTTCCGACTGAGAGCGTCAGCCACAACATTGGCCTTGCCTGGATGGTACTTGATGGCGCATTCGTAATCGTTAAGTAACTCGACCCATCGTCGTTGACGCATGTTCAATTCCTTCTGCTTGAAGATATGCTCGAGACTCCTGTGATCGGTGTAAATAGGACACTTGGTACCGTACAGGTAGTGCCGCCATATCTTAAGCGCGAAAACAACAGCTCCCAGCTCTAAATCGTGCGTCGTGTACTTCCGTTCGTGAACCTTGAGTTGACGAGAGGCGTAGGCAATAACTTTATCCCGCTGCATCAATACACAACCAAGCCCCTGTATCGCTGCGTCGCATTAAACCACGAAGTCATCCGTGCCCTCGGGCAGTAAGAGGATAGGTGCGCTGCATAATCTATCCTTCAGGTACTGGAAAGCAGTTTCTTATGTATTACCCCAACGATAGGTAACACCTTTCTGTGTCAACATAGTGAGCGGCTGTGTGACACCCCAGGAAAACCAGTGAACGATATAACTTACTTAGCTTCCTCAGTGAGTGCGTACCAAATTTCGGGACGAAATTTCTTTCAAGTTGGGGATAATGTGACAACTCGAATTTCCAAGATTTCTATTTCGCATTTATTGCACATTCGTTGTTTGTTTAGTAGTTATTTGCACACTTAATTCGTTATGGAACGCTAACGTTTTGATACAACGAAGTATATTATGTGAATGTGTTCGGTTACGTGTTAATTGTGAAAAGACTTGTCTAGTGCATAAAATTGGTGGTGAAATTGTGAAATTGTTGTGAGATGGTGTGCTTGTGTAAAATGTAACAATTAAGGGTGTGTAGAGTAATTAGTGAAACTTATATGATACTTAACCCTAATTCTTCACTAAATCACACACAAGAAAACAAAGCACGTACAATTCATTTCTCTAGCAATCATCATCACCACCATCATTGGCACAAGGCATTCATCACTTTCGATTTCTCTATTTCTCTAGAATCATCTCAAGGTAATTGTTTATTGATTATGTGTTCATGAAAACCTTAATTGATTGTTTGATTTACATAAATTCTTGATTCTTGTAATCCTTGCAAACCCTAGCTCTTTACATGATGTTCTGTGATAATTGTTTGAATTCTGATTATGGTGATAAGAATGTTAATTAGTCATATAATCAATTGCTTAATGATTTGGATGCATGGTATGTGAAGAAATGCAAACTGTTAGTTGGAATCCTGCTATGCGATGGCTCGAATTAGGGTTTTCTGGATTATGAATAAACGTAACTGACGTCTTGATGTATTCGTAACTGTTCAATCAGTTCTGGGTGTTAATTGATGCGTAAGTCTGAGTTTATGTAGTTGTTATGTCCGAGTTATTGAGGTACAATGGATCCGAGTTAATTGCTTGTTTTGTTGCCCGAGTTTATTAGCAAAACACAAATGTCTGAGTTTAAATAAATCAAAGTGAGCTGAGTTGGTTAATCACTATATGTCCGAGTATGTTCATGTCTTTTAGGTCCGACCTTGCTTGTTGATTGTTACCCGAGTTTATTTAATCAGGTATAGTCTGAGTTTAATCCATCAAGTGGGGTCCGAATTTAATGAATAGAAATGAGGCCCGAGTTTTGTAATGGTTTGATGACCGAGTTTATTAAGTAACACATGGACCGAGTTTATTATGTTCACAAGGTCCGAGTTTAATGAACCAATATGGACCGCGTTTAATAAGTTTATGAAATGTCTGAGTTTATGCAAGATCAAACAAGGTCCGAGTTTAATTAATTAGAGAGGGGTCCGAGTTTAAAAGGCTGATCATGTCCGAATTTTTATGTTTGGAATGCAAGAGAGGTCCGACTTTGTTGAGCATCTTGTCCGAGTTTAAGGAACTCTCCCCTAGTCCGACTTTATTTGAATAAACATTATGACCGAGTTAAATAGTTGAAGGTTGTCTGAGTTTAACATACTTAATGTGGTCCGAGTTTGATCCCACTCCCCATAGGTCCGAGTTTGTGGCCCAAACACTTGTCCGAGCCTTATGCATGTAAGGGGGTTCTGAATTTTGTGACTTGATATCTTGCCCGACCTTTAAAGCCCTCACCATTTTCTTATCTGAGTTTTAAACAGGGGAAAACCCCCCCCACACTTGTCTGAGCTATTGAGAAGGGCAAGGCCCTGTCTGACTCTGTGTACGTTTAATTTGAGACCATGAATGTGTATTATAAAATGATTGAATCGGATAAGGTGTATATGTCGTTTTCTTAAGTCGTTGACTCAGTTAAACTTGTTAAGTTTATCAACGCTGTCGAGTATGCGAAGTATGTTAATAGTGACAAACTTGTTAATCACCATGTTAGACTGAATTGTGAAATGCAGAAGTGTGACGTATGAATTACGTGAATACAATTAACTGCTTACGTGATGTATGATTCTGTTTATGATCGTATGATGCTGAATGTAACTGTATGATCCTACATGTACGAACAGTCTATGTGATATCATCCTGTACACAATAAGCACACAAAAACACAGTTGTTTCAATATCGAAGATTGTGAACCCTAATGGAATGAATCATGTGCAATATATCCTAGGTCGTGAGTAACGGACTTAGAGATTTATAAACACTAGAAGCAATAACATACAGAGCAAACCAAGGTGAGTTCACACAGCCAAGGCATGGGGTTCCCAGGGTGGGAATGGGATTGATTACTTATTGGTACTTATTTATACTGGAACGTAGTGATGTGAATTGATGAACTATGGTACATACTCAGCTGATTGAACTACGACTAGACTAGTAACACTTATTGAACTGATCTTCGCACACCTGCCAAGGGTTGGCCGCGATATTATGACTGACTTCGCACACCTGCCTTTGGAAGGCCGCGAACTGTAATTTACTATTCTTCGCACACCAGCCTGGTAGGCCGCGATACAAGTAAACCTAGTCTAGAATATACGGGATGATCATCCCCCTAATATCTTCGCATACCTGCCTGGGAGGTCGCGATGGAAACTATTACGATACACGACATAACGAACGAACATACTACTACTCACACTATACTATTACTGAACTGTTAACTGTGAACTCGCTCAACTAGTTGTTGACTCTCTGCTGCATGCCTTGCAGGATATTAGGTACATATGGAGCTTGCACAGGGAGGAGCAGGTCGTTGTGGAGATTGGATCGTGGAGGTTATACTATATTTACAACACCTGAACTATTTACATACATTGGATACTCATTGTTACGCTTCCGCAACTTAAACTATGTTTTAATTGGAACATCAATCGTATTGAATGTTTTGTTTACATTTATTATACTTGACATTGATTACATGTTCAATATGATTGGTGGCTTGATCCTGGTCAGTCACGCTCCCAAGCGGTGATACTCCGCAGGTGGATTTTGGGGGTGTGACAGATTGGTATCAGAGCCATTGGTTATAGAGAACTTGGTTTTAATATGGAAAAACGTTTTTATTAAAACCAGACTATAACCAGAACAGTGTTGTCAACGATCCACAACGACGCTTCACTCCACGTGCAAGACTCAACTTCCTAGGTAATAAGGTTTATGTTTATTGCCTACATGCTAGAATTTGCATAGAACTTTGCTCGTAGTATGCTTACATTATTTTGCTCACTACTTGTTATTGCTTGAGAACACTTACGTGCTTACACTCTTCTGTCATCGCACCATTCGCGAACTTTTCTCACTTATGTTGCCTTTGATGTGAAGATCAATGGCCGCACGAATTAACATGACTCAAGCCCAGCTAGAGGCTCTCATTGCTGCGGCTGTTGCAGCCGCTCAAGCAGGTCAACCCGCTCAGCAACAACCTGTGTGCACCTTCAAGAACTTCATGGACTGTCGTCCAAATTCCTTCAGTGGCACCGAGGGGGCAGTGGGACTCCTCCATTGGTTTGAAAAGCTAGAGTCAGTATTCGAAATGTGCGAGTGCCCTGAGGCTCGCAAGGTTAAGTATGCAACTGGCACCTTGGAAGGAATAGCACTGACTTGGTGGAACGCCCAAGTCCAGATCTTAGGGTTGGCAGCTGCTAACGCCACACCCTGGAACGACTTTAAGGAACTTATCAAAAGGGAATATTGCACGCGTGAAGATATTCACAAGTTGGAAGACGAGCTGTACAATTTGAAAATGGTTGGATCTGAGATCGAAGCGTATACTAAACGGTCAAACGAGCTGGCCGTGCTGTGTCCAACTATGGTGGACCCTCCATACAAGCGTATAGAGTTGTATCTCAAAGGTTTGGCACCAGAAATACAGAGCCACGTTACCTCGGCTAACCTCGACAACATCCAGGAAATTCAGCGCCTCGCTCACCGTATTACAGATCAGGCAGTGGATCAGAACAAACTGCCAAAACGTGTCAAGGCTACCACTACTGCTGTCACCACTTCTGCTACTCCCAGTGACAACAAGAGGAAATGGGAGGGGGATTCCAGCAAGGGATCAGTTTCTGTTCAGTCTCAGCAGCGCAAGACAAGTAACTACCAGAACTCGAGTCAGCAATCATCTGGCAGTCAGGGGCAGGGTGGATATCGGGGAATTCACCCATTGTGTAATAAGTGCAACCGACACCACAGCGGAAGATGTCGCAGGGAACAATGTCAAAGATGCCTCAAGATGGGTCATGAGGCTAAGGATTGTAGAAGCTCGCGGCCAGTAAATCAGAACCAGCAACTCCCACCGCCAGCTCCACAGAACCAGCAGCAGCAACCACAGCGTGGAAACCGGGGATGTTTCCAGTGTGGGGCAGAAGGACATTACAAACGCGATTGCCCTCAGTTGAACCAGAATCAGAACCACAACAATAACCAGGGCAACGGGAACAACAACAACAACAACGGGGGAAACAACAATAACAATGGCAACGAGGCAAGAGGTCGAGTTTTCATGTTAGGAGGAGGAGACGCTATGAACGATATCTGAACTTATAACTTATCTTGGATTTTCATTATTATGTTTACGCTACTCAAACAAAGTTTGGTTTGAACATTAATCGTGTTGGGTTTTATGAATTATTTTACCTATTATATTTTATGTTTGGTATGATGGATGTTTTGATATTTTTGAGCGCACCTGCCGTATTTATGGACCTTACGAACAGGGTGTGCAAACCCTACCTGGACAAATTGTCCTTGTCTCCATCGACGACATTCTGATCTACTCCAAGAGTCAGGAGGAACACGAGCAGCACTTACGTCTTATCTTGGAACTTTTCGGAAGGAGCAAGGGTACGCCAAGTTTTCTAAATGCGACTTCTGGCTACGTGAAGTCCACTCCTTAGGCCATGTGGTGAACTGGGATGGGATTCAAGTTGATCCATCCAAGGTAGATTCGATCAGGAACAGACCAGCACCGCGTACACCAACGGAAATACGCCAATTCTTGGGTTTGGCAGGTTACTACAGGCGATTTATCAAAGACTTCTCCAAGATCGCGCAGCCGCTTACTATGCTAACACAGAAAGGTGTCGTTTACAGATGGGGTAATACGCAAGAGATCGCTTTTCAGTACTTAAAGGATAGGCTGTGCAGCGCACCTATTCTCTCACTGCCGGAGGGCACAGATGACTTCATGGCTTATGGTGATACATCAATACAGGGTTTCGGTTGTGTATTGATGCAACGGGATAAGGTTATTGCTTGCGCTTCGCGGCAACTCAAGATTTGTGAACGGAACTACACGACGCCCGATTTAGTGCTGGGAGCTGTTGTTTTCGCGCTTAGGATATGGCGACACTACCTGTACGGTACCAGATGCACGATTTACACCGATCACAGGAGTCTCGAGCATATTCTTAAGCAAAAAGGATTTGAACATGCGTCAATAAAGATGGGTTGAACTTCTGAACGACTACGAATGCGCTATCAAGTATCATCCAGGCAAGGCCAATGTTGTGGCTGACGCCCTCAGTCGGAAAGACACCCTACCTAAGCGCGTGCGAGCGCTACAGCCTGATATTCAGTCCAGTCTTCCTACACAGATACGAGGTGCTCAGATGGAAGAATTGAAATCCGAGAACGTCATGGCTGAAGCCTTACGCGGCTCAAGGCAACGATTGGAACAAAAGGAAGACGACGCCTACTTTGTAACGGGACGTATTTGGGTCCCACTTTATGGCGGTTTACGAGAGCTTGTGATGGGCGAAGCACACAAGTCTCGCTACTCGGTACCTCCAGAGTCAGACAAAATGTACCACGACATTAGAACTACATATTGGTGGCCTAGCATGAAGGCCCACATTACAAATGATTGGCTTGTGCGAGAGTCAAGACAGAGTACCATAAACCCTCAGACTTACTCCAGCAACCCAGGATACCACAGTGGAAATGGGAAGAGATTTCCATGGATTTTGGTTACGGGCTTACCTAAATCCCAGCGTGGGAATGATACTATATGGGTGATCGTGGATCGACTCACCAAGTCTGCACATTTCCTGGCTGTAAAGGAAACGGATAAGTTCTCCACTCCCGCAGACATCCATCTTAAAGAAGTTGTTTCTAGGCACGGGGTGCCCATCTCCATATCCTCCGATCGGGATGCACGACTCACGACAGAGCTATAACAGCTACCATACCAGCATTCAAACCTCTCCATTCGAGGCATTGTACGGACGTAAATGCCGGCCACCTCTCGGTTGGGTAGAGGTGGGGGATAGTCAGATTACGGGTCCAGAGATTTTAGTGGACGCCACAGAAAAGATTGCACAGATACGACAACGCATGGCGGCAGCACGCGACCGTCAGAAAGCCTACGCGGGCAAGCGTAGCAAGCCTTGGAATTTCAGGTCGGGGACCGGGTTTTATTAAAAGTCTCACCCTGGAAGGGTGTGGTTCGTTTAGGCAAACGAGGCAAACTCAACCCACGGTATGTTGGACCGTTCGAAATCACTGAAAGAAATAGGCCCAGTAGCCTACAGACTGAACCTAACAGCTGAACTCGGTGCAGTTCACAATGTATTTCACGTGTCAAATCTGAAGAAGTGTCTGTCAGATGAGACCCTCATAGTTCCTTTTAAGGAACTCACTATCGACGAGCGGTTGCAGTTCGTCGAGGAACCAGTTGAAATCACGGACCGGGATGTAAGGTCCTCAAACACAAGAGAATCCCTCTTGTTCGAGTTCGTTGGAACTCCCGACGTGGCCCAGAGTACACCTGGGAACGCGAAGATCAGATGACAGAAAAGTACCCCAGTTATTCGAAACCAATGCAACCACTACTGAGGCTGAAGCTACTACTACTGAATTTCGGGACGAAATTCCAAATCAACGGGGGGATGATGTGACACCCCAGGAAAACCAGTGAACGATATAACTTACTTAGCTTCCTCAGTGAGTGCGTACCAAATTTCGGGACGAAATTTCTTTCAAGTTGGGGATAATGTGACAACTCGAATTTCCAAGATTTCTATTTCGCATTTATTGCACATTCGTTGTTTGTTTAGTAGTTATTTGCACACTTAATTCGTTATGGAACGCTAACGTTTTGATACAACGAAGTATATTATGTGAATGTGTTCGGTTACGTGTTAATTGTGAAAAGACTTGTCTAGTGCATAAAATTGGTGGTGAAATTGTGAAATTGTTGTGAGATGGTGTGCTTGTGTAAAATGTAACAATTAAGGGTGTGTAGAGTAATTAGTGAAACTTATATGATACTTAACCCTAATTCTTCACTAAATCACACACAAGAAAACAAAGCACGTACAATTCATTTCTCTAGCAATCATCATCACCACCATCATTGGCACAAGGCATTCATCACTTTCGATTTCTCTATTTCTCTAGAATCATCTCAAGGTAATTGTTTATTGATTATGTGTTCATGAAAACCTTAATTGATTGTTTGATTTACATAAATTCTTGATTCTTGTAATCCTTGCAAACCCTAGCTCTTTACATGATGTTCTGTGATAATTGTTTGAATTCTGATTATGGTGATAAGAATGTTAATTAGTCATATAATCAATTGCTTAATGATTTGGATGCATGGTATGTGAAGAAATGCAAACTGTTAGTTGGAATCCTGCTATGCGATGGCTCGAATTAGGGTTTTCTGGATTATGAATAAACGTAACTGACGTCTTGATGTATTCGTAACTGTTCAATCAGTTCTGGGTGTTAATTGATGCGTAAGTCTGAGTTTATGTAGTTGTTATGTCCGAGTTATTGAGGTACAATGGATCCGAGTTAATTGCTTGTTTTGTTGCCCGAGTTTATTAGCAAAACACAAATGTCTGAGTTTAAATAAATCAAAGTGAGCTGAGTTGGTTAATCACTATATGTCCGAGTATGTTCATGTCTTTTAGGTCCGACCTTGCTTGTTGATTGTTACCCGAGTTTATTTAATCAGGTATAGTCTGAGTTTAATCCATCAAGTGGGGTCCGAATTTAATGAATAGAAATGAGGCCCGAGTTTTGTAATGGTTTGATGACCGAGTTTATTAAGTAACACATGGACCGAGTTTATTATGTTCACAAGGTCCGAGTTTAATGAACCAATATGGACCGCGTTTAATAAGTTTATGAAATGTCTGAGTTTATGCAAGATCAAACAAGGTCCGAGTTTAATTAATTAGAGAGGGGTCCGAGTTTAAAAGGCTGATCATGTCCGAATTTTTATGTTTGGAATGCAAGAGAGGTCCGACTTTGTTGAGCATCTTGTCCGAGTTTAAGGAACTCTCCCCTAGTCCGACTTTATTTGAATAAACATTATGACCGAGTTAAATAGTTGAAGGTTGTCTGAGTTTAACATACTTAATGTGGTCCGAGTTTGATCCCACTCCCCATAGGTCCGAGTTTGTGGCCCAAACACTTGTCCGAGCCTTATGCATGTAAGGGGGTTCTGAATTTTGTGACTTGATATCTTGCCCGACCTTTAAAGCCCTCACCATTTTCTTATCTGAGTTTTAAACAGGGGAAAACCCCCCCCCACACTTGTCTGAGCTATTGAGAAGGGCAAGGCCCTGTCTGACTCTGTGTACGTTTAATTTGAGACCATGAATGTGTATTATAAAATGATTGAATCGGATAAGGTGTATATGTCGTTTTCTTAAGTCGTTGACTCAGTTAAACTTGTTAAGTTTATCAACGCTGTCGAGTATGCGAAGTATGTTAATAGTGACAAACTTGTTAATCACCATGTTAGACTGAATTGTGAAATGCAGAAGTGTGACGTATGAATTACGTGAATACAATTAACTGCTTACGTGATGTATGATTCTGTTTATGATCGTATGATGCTGAATGTAACTGTATGATCCTACATGTACGAACAGTCTATGTGATATCATCCTGTACACAATAAGCACACAAAAACACAGTTGTTTCAATATCGAAGATTGTGAACCCTAATGGAATGAATCATGTGCAATATATCCTAGGTCGTGAGTAACGGACTTAGAGATTTATAAACACTAGAAGCAATAACATACAGAGCAAACCAAGGTGAGTTCACACAGCCAAGGCATGGGGTTCCCAGGGTGGGAATGGGATTGATTACTTATTGGTACTTATTTATACTGGAACGTAGTGATGTGAATTGATGAACTATGGTACATACTCAGCTGATTGAACTACGACTAGACTAGTAACACTTATTGAACTGATCTTCGCACACCTGCCAAGGGTTGGCCGCGATATTATGACTGACTTCGCACACCTGCCTTTGGAAGGCCGCGAACTGTAATTTACTATTCTTCGCACACCAGCCTGGTAGGCCGCGATACAAGTAAACCTAGTCTAGAATATACGGGATGATCATCCCCCTAATATCTTCGCATACCTGCCTGGGAGGCCGCGATGGAAACTATTACGATACACGACATAACGAACGAACATACTACTACTCACACTATACTATTACTGAACTGTTAACTGTGAACTCGCTCAACTAGTTGTTGACTCTCTGCTGCATGCCTTGCAGGATATTAGGTACATATGGAGCTTGCACAGGGAGGAGCAGGTCGTTGTGGAGATTGGATCGTGGAGGTTATACTATATTTACAACACCTGAACTATTTACATACATTGGATACTCATTGTTACGCTTCCGCAACTTAAACTATGTTTTAATTGGAACATCAATCGTATTGAATGTTTTGTTTACATTTATTATACTTGACATTGATTACATGTTCAATATGATTGGTGGCTTGATCCTGGTCAGTCACGCTCCCAAGCGGTGATACTCCGCAGGTGGATTTTGGGGGTGTGACAGGCTGTGCGATCTTGAAGAAGTCTTTGATGAATCGTCTGTAGTACCCCACCAAACCCAAGAATTGGCGTATTTCCGTCGGTGTACGCGGTGCAGGCCAGTTCCTGATCAAATCTACCTTGGATGGATCGACATGGATCCCATCCCTGTTCACCACATGGCCTAGAAAGTGGACTTCACGAGGCCAGAAGTCGCATTTAGAAAACTTTGCGTACAGTTGTTCCTTTCGTAGCAGTTCCAAGATCAATCGTAGATGCTGCTCGTGCTCCTCCTGACTCTTGGAATATATCAGAATGTCGTCGATGAAGACAATGACGAACTTGTCAAGATAGGGTTTGCACACCCTGTTTGTAAGATCCATAAATACAGCAGGCGCGTTCGTTAACCCAAATGGCATGACAAGGAACTCGTAGTGACCGTAGCGAGTTCTGAATGCGGTTTTGAAGACGTCCTCATCCCGGACTCTCAGCTGATGGTAACCTGACTTCAAGTCTATCTTGGAGTAGTAGCTCGACCCTTGCAACTGGTCGAATAGGTCGTCAATGCGTGGAAGAGGATAACGGTTCTTCACTGTGACCTTGTTCAATTCACGGTAATCAATTTCACATCCTGAAGGTGCCATCCTTCTCTTTCACAGATAATTGGTATCCAAGAGTTTTTGTAGCTCCCCAAGGCGAAGATATAGGTCGGATAAATCCCTTATCCAAGATTTCTTGTAGCTGCGTCGATGGTTCTTCCGATTCTGATGGAGCTAAGCGATACGGTGCTCGAGCTATGGGTGCTGTTCCTGGAGCGAGCTCGATTTGAAATTCGTCCAGACGATGAGGCGGTAGACCAGGTAAATCTTTAGGAAACACCCGAGGAAAGTCGCGTACAACTGGATGGTCTTCCAACTTCTTTTCTTTCGCTGATGCGTCAGTATCGAGAGCCAAAATTGCGGTGTGGCCCTTCCGCCAACATTTCTGAGCCTTCAAGAAAGAGGTGATGCCAACCACAGCACCACTCTTGTCGCTTTGAACGTCGAGAGGTTCTTGACCAGAACGAGGAATGCAAACAATCTTTTCTTTGCATAGGATTCCTGCTTGCTGTTGCTGCTGGCGATTCCGATTTGCAGGCTGTGGGCTCCTGAATCCTTAGCTTCATGACCCATTCTTGAGACACCTCTAGCAACGTCCCTCGTTGCACTAACCACCGTGGTATCTGTTGCATTAGTTTCACATTGGGTGAATTCCCCGATATCCACCCTGCCCCTGACTGCCAGATGATTGCTGACTCGGATTCTGGTAGTCATTTGTCTTGCGCTGCTGAGACTGAACAGAAACTGATCCCTTGCTGGAATACCCATCCCATTTCCGCTTGTTGTCACTAGGAGTAGCAGGAGTAGCAGAAGTGGTAGCGGTAGTAATAGCGCTGATACAACTATGCAGCCTGTTCTGTTCCACTGCCTGATCCGCGAGGCGATGAGCAAGACGCTGAATGTCTTGGATATTGTCGAGGTTAGCCGATGTAGCATGGCTCTGAATCTCTGAGGCTAGACCCTTGAGGTACAATTCGATACGCTTGCTTGGAGGGTCCACCGTGGTTGAACACAAGATGGCCAGTTCGTTCGACCGTTTCGTATAAGCATCAATTTCCTGACCCCGTCATTTTCAAATGGCAAAGCTCCACTTCCAACTTGTGGATGTCATCGCGCGTGCAGTATTCCCTTTTAATGCGTTCTTTGAATTCGTTCCAGGGGGTGGCGTTAGCAGCTGCCAGCCCTAATATCTGAACTTGCGCGTTCCACCAGGTTAGCGCGATTCCTTCCAACGTAATAGTAGCGTACTTGACCCTGCGAGCCTCAGGGCATTCGCACATCTCGAATACCGACTCGAGCTTCCCAAACCAATGGAGTAGTCCCACTGCTCCTTCTGTGCCACTGAATGTGCTTGGACGGCAGTCCATGAAGTTCTTGAATGTGCAGACAGGTTGCTGTGCGTTCCGACCCGTTGCGCGAGAAACATAGGTCAAGGTTAAGCGCGAGAGTTGGGTCACGAGAGTAGGATCTAACATCCTAGGATAGGTCGGGAATAGCAGGTTATACCTCCTGCTTGTGCGGCTGCAAGTGCCGCAGCAACTTGTTCGTTAATGAGAGCCGTCAACTAGGCTTGAGTCATGTTAACACGTCCAGACATGATCGAACAGTAAAGGTAGCATAAGTATGAATGGTTCGCGAGTAGTGCGATGACAGAAGAGTGTAAGCACGTAAGTGTTCTCAAGCAATAACAAGTAGTGAGCAGAGTAGTGTAAGCATACTACGAGCAAAGTTCTATGCAGTTCTAGCATGTAGGCAATAAACATAAACCTTATTACCTAGTATGTCGAGTCTTGCACGTGGAGCGAAGCGTCGTTGTGGATCGTTGAGAGCACTGTTCTGGTTATAGTCTGGTTTTAATAAAAACGTTTTCCCATATTAAAACCAAGTTCTCTATAACCAATGGCTCTGATACCAATCTGTCACACCCCCAAAATCCACTTGCGGAGTATCACCGCTTGGGAGCGTGACTGACCAGGATCGAGCCATCAATCATATTGTACATAGTATAATATAAATAAGATAGTTTGTAAAACCCAAATCAATACGATTGATGTTCCAAACCAAACATAGTATCAATAGCGGAAACGTAATAATGAATATCCAAAGTAAAGTTATAAGTTCAATTGTTTAACATAATGTCTACGATCCGAATCCCACAACGACCTGCTCCTCCTTGTGCAAGCTCCATAAGTACCTAAGGTCCTGCAAGGCATGCAGCAGAGAGTCAACAACTAGTTGAGCGAGTTCACAGTTAACAGTTCAGTAATAGTATAGTGTGAGTAATAGTATGTTCGTTCGTTATGTCATGTATCGTAATAGTTTCCATCGCGGCCTCCCAGGCAGGTATGCGAAGATTAGGGGATAACTATCCCAAGTATTCTAGACTAGGTTTATCTGTATCGCGGCCTACCAGGCAGGTGTGCGAAGATTAGTAAATTCCAGTTCGCGGCCTTCCAAAGGCAGGTGTGCGAAGTCAGTCATAATATCGCGGCCAACCCTTGGCAGGTGTGCGAAGATCAGTTCAATAAGTGTTACTAGTCTAGTCGTATTCTTATCGTTAGGTTCTATCAACTGAGTATGTACAATAAAGTAATCCAATCCCATTCCCACCCTGGGAACCCCATGCCTTGGCTGTGTGAACTCACCTTGGTTTGCTCGGTATGACTAGTTACTTGTTCCATAATAATCAACCAATTCCTAAGGCGGTTACCAAAGTTAGTCAGTTTCGTGTATATGTGAAACATGTGTTCTTTGTATTTGTTACACAGGCTTAAAATAAACGGAACGTATATTATTTCACAGATCATAGCAAGTATTCGGGTCCAACCAGAATACAAGTTCATATCACTCTATATCACAAGTGGTTTGGTCCACACTTAGGTAAACATGTTAATTGTGACAAGAAATCATGCATCGTAACTAGCCGATATCCTCGTGTAATCATCTAGCAAGTATCTGGGCCACACTCTTGTTCACTAAAAGTGTGCGGCCCATTGATCAGATAAACAGATAAAATCCATATATAATTCTAGTAAGTATGCGGCCCAAGTGTACAACCTTTTCATGTGGCCCTTAAATAAGTGTGTGGCCGGAACAACTGTGTGTAGCATTAAGTTATTATTGGACCAAAGACTATATATCAGTGAATATCATATTGACTTATTTAATGTGATCACAATCATAAAATGGCCGACATAAGCATTCCTATCATCAAACTCGGACCACACTTGTCAAATGTAAAACTCAAACAACACATAAAGGGAGTTAAAACTCGGACATGTTAAGGTTTAAAAGTCGGACCCCTTCCATTCAACCCTAAAAGTCGGACAACCACATACATGTTTAAAGTCGGAACATGTGTTTATTAAAAAGATCGGACCATCTCCCTTGATATTCAGAAAACTCGGACCCTTAACCAACATTACCAAAAACTCGGATCATGCATATGAGAGGAAACTCGGACATAGGCTGCCCCCCCCATTAAACTCGGACAAGAGTAGCATGATGATATAACCCTTGCCATTTAACAAAAAGGTCGGACATATGTTTAACACTTAAAAGTCGGACATATGATGTTTATGAAACTCGGACCTTGTGATGTTTATGAAACTCGGACCTTCACATTATAAATAAACTCGGCCATACATGTTTTTAAGCCAAAGAAACTCGGGTATCATGGTGTTATAATAAAACTCAGACAATGTTCGCTTTATAAAACTCGGACATGTTCAAAAGTCGGGCAAGATTTCATGGTTAAAACTCAGGCAACTAATATTCAATAAAACTCTGACTAACAAATGATCATGCTTTCACTACGATTGCAGCAGTTACGTTTTATGTTCAACAGTTTCATTCATCGATCTAATAAACCCTAACTTCATTCACCCAGACGGCAGAATCACAATCAATTGATCGATGTCAAGCAACAGTAATCATCTCAAGAACAATCTATCAATTATGCAACTAATCATCATCATAATCACAATTATCCATCATCAAATCAAAATCACAGAATATAATATGAGGAACTAGGGTTTTCATGCACCAATCAATCAACAATTAATCACAAACAATGATTAAACAATTACCTTGATTTGATTCTAGATGGATTGATAATCAAACTTGATGCCAAAGAACTTGTGAATCCAAGAATGATGAGGAGATGGTTGTAGAGAGGATTAGGGAATGTGGGTGTACGTGTTTTGATTCTTGTGATGATTAGGGAATGATTAGTGAAAGAGATTAGGGTTAAGTATGGTTTAATTTTCACTAATTACTCTATACACCCTGAATTACTTTATTTTACATAATTACACCATCTTACAAGCATTTCACAGTTTCACCACCAAGTTCACATAATTGACAAGTCTATCACAATTAATCAAACAACCATGCACAATCACACAATACGATTTATTGCATCAACACGTATATCATTCCATAGCAATCAATTGTGCAAATAATTAACTACACGAACAATGAACGTGCAATAAATGCGAAATAGAAATCTTGGAAATTCGAGTTGTCACATCTATACGCGGAAGAGGATAACGGTTCTTCACCGTCACCTTGTTGAGTTCACGGTAGTCGATGCACATCCTGAAAGTGCCATCCTTCTTTTTCATGAAAAGTACTGGAGCTCCCCAAGGAGATGAGCTTGGACGAATAAAGCCCTTTTCCAAGAGCTCTTGTAGCTGCTTCGACAGTTCTTCCAGTTCGGTTGGAGCTAAATGATACGGTGCGCGGGCTATTGGTGCTGCTCCAGGAGCTAACTCAATCTGGAATTCGACTTAGCGGTGAGGCGGTAAACCGGGTAAATCTTCAGGAAACACCTGAGGAAAGTCACGTACAACTGGAATATCCTCCAGCTTCTTTTCCTTTGCTGATGCGTCAGTGACAAGTGCTAGAATTGCAGTGTGCCCCTTTTGTAAACATTTTTGCGCCTTTAAGAAAGAGATCATGCCAACCACAGCACCACTCTTGTCGCCTTGAACTTCGAGTGGTTCCTGACTAGAGCGAGGAATACGGATAATCTTTTCCTTGCATAAAATCTCTGCGTGATGTTGGGATAACCAATCCATACCGATGACGACGTCGAAACTACCCAAAACTATGGGTATAAGATCAATCGTGAAGGTCTGATCAGCTAAGACGATGCTACAACCCTTGATTACATGTGCGGCTTCTACACCTTTACCATTCGCTAATTCTACGACATGTTTGGTGTTTAGGTGTGTTGGTGTACGTTTTAACAATTTACTCATTTTCAAGGACATATAACTTGTATCAGCACCCGAATCAAATAAGACAGTAACATAAATATCGTCGAGAAGAAACTTACCCATAACCACATTGGGATCATTCATTGCGTCGCCCCGACCCAGCACAAAAGCACGACCCCGAGCTTCGTTGCCATTGTTGTTGTTGTTTCCCCCGTTGTTGTTGTGCCCGTTGCCCTGGTTATTGTTGTTGTTGCGATTCTGGTTCTGGTTCAATTGAGGGCAATCACGTTTGTAGTGGCCTTCAGCCCCACACTAGAAACATCCCCAGTTTCCACGTTGTGGCTGCTGCTGGTTCTGTGGAGCTGGCGGTGGGAGTTGCTGGTTCTGATTTGCTGGCCGTGAGCTTCTACAATCCTTAGCCTCATGACCCATCTTGAGGCATCTTTGACAACGTTCCCTGCGACATCTTCCACTGTGGTGTTTGTTGCACCTACTACACCATGGGTGAATTCCCCGATATCCACCCTGTCCCTGACTGCCTGGTGATTGCTGATTCGGACTCTGGTAGTCATTTGTCTTGCGCTGCTGTGCTTGAGACTGAATAGAAACTGATCCCTTGCTGGAATCCCCCTCCCATTTTCTCTTGTTGTCACTGGGAGTAGCAGAAATAGTGACAGCAGTAGTGGTAGCACTGATGCGTTTTGGCAGCTTGTTCTGTTCCACTGCCTGATCGGTGAGTCGATGAGCAAGACGCTGAATGTCTTGGATGTTGTTGAGGTTAGCCAACGTCATGTGGCTCTGAATCTCTGGCGCAAGCCCCTTGAGATACAACTCAATGCGCTTAACTGGAGGGTCCACCATCGTTGGACACAAGATGGCCAGTTCGTTTGACCGTTTCGTATAAGCTTCGATTTCTGACCCCGTCATTTTTAGATGATACAGCTCCACCTCCAACTTGTGGATGTCATCTCGCGTGCAGTATTCTCGTTTGATCAGTTCTTTGAAATCTTCCCAGGGTGTGGCGTTAGCAGCTGCCAACCCTAAGATCTGAACTTGGGCATTCCACCAAGTTAGCGCAATCCCTTCCAACGTGCTAGTGGCGTACTTGACCCTGCGTGCCTCAGGGCATTCACACATCTCGAATACCGACTCGAGCTTCTCAAACCAATGGAGGAGTCCCACTGCCCCCTCGGTGCCACTGAAAGTGCTTGGACGATAGTCCATGAAGTTCTTGAAAGTGCAGACAGGTTGTGGAGCGTTTTGACCTGCTGGTGCAGCTGCAAGTGCCGCAGTTACTCGTTCATTGATAAGTGCCGTCAACTGGGCTTGAGTCATGTTCACACGTCCAGACATGATCTTCATAGTAAAAGTAGAATAAGTGAGAAAGGTTCGCGAATAGTGCGATGACAGAAGAGTGTAAGCACATAGGTACTCTCATGTAATGACGTATAGTAAGCAATGTAATCTAGCATACTACGAGCAAAGTTCTATTTAGTTATAGCAAGTAGGCAATATTAACCTTATTACCTAGGATGTCGAGTCTTGCACGTGGAGCTAAGCGTCGTTGTGGATCGCTGAGAGCACTGTTCTGGTTATAGTCTGGTTTTAATAAAAACGTTTTCCCATATTAAAACCAAGTTCTCTATAACCAATGGCTCTGATACCAATCTGTCACACCCCCAAAATCCACACGCGGAGTACCACCGCTTGGAGGCGTGACATGACCAGGATCAAGCCACCAATCATATCGAACATAGCATCTAAAATTAAAAGTAGTTAATGTAATTCATCACGACATGATTGATGTTCAACAAAACGTAAATTAAGTGGCGGAAGCATAATATGAAAACCCAAAGTAAAGTTATAAGTTCAATTGTTTATCATAACGTCTACGATCCGTATCCCACAACGACCTGCTCCTCCTTGTGCAAGCTCCATAAGTACCTAAGGTCCTGCAAGGCATGCAGCAGAGAGTCAACAACTAGTTGAGCGAGTTCACAGTTAATAGTTCAGTAATAGTATAGTGTGAGTAGTAGTATGTTCGTTCGTTATGTCATGTATCGTATTAGTTTCCATCGCGGCCTCCCAGGCAGGTATGCGAAGATATTAGGGGATGTTTTTCCCAAGTATTCTAGACTAGGTTTATTTGTATCGCGGCCTCCCAGGTAGGTGTGCGAAGATTAGTACATTTAGTCCGCGGCCTTCCTATGGCAGGTGTGCGAAGTCAGTCATAATATCGCGGCCAACCCTTGGCAGGTGTGCGAAGATCAGTTCAATAAGTGTTACTAGTCTAGTCGTATCTTGTCGTTAGGTTCTATCATCTGAGTATATACAATAAGTCATCCAATCCCATTCCCACCCGGGAACCCTATGCCTTGGCTGTGTGAACTCACCTTGGTTTGCTCGGCAGATACACAAAAGGTTCTTGAACTAAGGGTGGTCAACCACGTCCTAACAGGGTTACCACACAAGTCAGGTTTTGACTCAAGTAGTTCACGTATGATCTTGGCAAACACGTATCACATATTGACAGTCAAGTTCATATCATACTAACACTTACACAAACCCAAAGATAAAGTCCAAAAGTAATCGCCCAACATATGTTGTGCGATTCCACACTATCCCGGCCCAATAACACAACAGTCTAACATAACATTCTCAAGCTTGTGCGACTCGGATGGTTGGGCCGTTGAGCTTGTGCGAGCCCAACCATCTTGTGCGGTTTCAATGTCTAAGCCCAAACAATACCCGGCCAACATATAAGTAAATAGCCCAAACAAATACGGCCCAAATAACAATTAAACAAACAATCTTATGCGGTCCAGTTAGCCTTGTGCGACCAAGGCACCTTGTGCGAGTGGACACTTGGGCTGTCCGGCCCAGCAGTTTGTGCGTTTGTGTGTGGCCTAACAGAAAAGACCTGATTTAACTTGTGCGATCCGATTCGAATTGTGAGATTGAATCAGCTTGTGCGACTGGACTCCTTGTATGATCAGATCAGATCGTGTATGATCTGATCTTGTGCAATCCGGAGTCTTGTGCGGTTGGTTGTGCGATTGATTTACACATCCCGGAAATCATGCAATCGGTTACACATTCAACAATTTCCAAAATTACAACAATCACTAACAGTTTCTTGTTTTATGCTTTTTCGATCAAACAAGGCAATCAAACATCTAATTCACATGAACCCTAAGCTAATCAAAACATAAACAACATACCCATTATCTTATCAAATCGTATGATTCGGTCCGATTACTAGTATACATGTTAACTTAACAATTGAGCATATCATCCGTATATGAACACACACATCAGCCGATCAACAAACATTCAATCTAAAATCATCATCCAAATAATCCGATTCATAAAAACATCAATATATGGTTCATATTGCTCACCAAATCGACAACTCTAGTCGTTTAAGTCTAAGCATGGAATCATATAAGCGTTCAACAAGAAAGACAATAACAAAACACTAACCGTAAGATAGAGGGTGATCCGATTCAAGGTATGATCTTCGAGAGAGAGGAAGGATGTTTGCCGTCGGCCTAGAGAGAGGGAACTAGGGTTTGTAACTTGTGTGTGTTTTGGTAAAGTGTGAGATATTTACAACATCTCATGTGTTAATCGGCTAGGGGGATGGGCCGAACCCAACTTGGGCTGCCCTATGGATCCATGTACAAATGTAAAGCCCGAGTGGGCCGAGTGGGCTTGTGCGGTCGTGTAATGTTGTGCGACCGAATCATTCATATACATACATACATACACAAAGCACGTATCAAATATATCATTCATTAAATCAAATAATATAGCTCACATAAGCACGTAACGTTACACAAAGTAGGTTCGTATTACGAGTTGTCACAATTGCAATGCATCTAAATTGGGCCTTGGCTGCGTCCTGATGCAAAGAAACAAAGTCATAGCATACGCATCAAGGCAGTTGAAGATACATGAGAAAAACTACACCACTCATGATCTTGAGTTGGGTGCAGTTGTCTTCGCTCTTAAGATCTGGAGACACTATTTGTACAGTACAAAATGTGTGGTTTTCACGGACCACAAAAGTCTTCAACATATCTTTAATCAAAAGGAACTCAACATGAGGCAAAGACGTTGGGTTGAACTTCTAAACGACTACGACTGCGAGATTCGCTACCATCCTGGTAAGGCGAATGTCGTAGCCGATGCATTGAGTCGCAAGGAACGTACTAAGCTTCATTGTGTTCGTGTCCAATCTGTTATCCAAGCTCAAACCGATATCCTAGCCCGTATTTCTCAGGCTCAACAATCTTGTGTTTCACAAGGTTTGATGGATAAGGAATTTCATTATCACATAACACCTGCTCTTGAACTGAAGGACAATGGATCGTATTACTTCATGGACCGTTTGTGGGTCCCAAGACAAGATAATCTTCATACCTTGCTTATGGATGAAGCCCATAAGTCTCGTTATTCCATTCATCCTGGCTTAGATAAGATGTATAAGGATCTTCGTATTCAGTATTGGTGGTCTGGTATGAAGAAGGACATTGCCTTATACGTATCCAAATGCCTTACTTGTCTTAAGGTTAAGGCTGAACATCAGCGTCCTTCGGGTTTATTGGAACAACCAGAGATCCCAGTTTGGAAATGGGAAAACATTACTATGGATCTCATTACTAAACTCCCGCGCACAAAGAAGGGTCACGATGCCATCTGGGTAGTCGTTGATCGTCTTACCAAGTCAGCGCATTTCTTGCCAATCCGTGAGGATTTTTCGGCTGACAAACTTGCTCAAATCTACGTGGATGAAATTGTAGCTCGACATGGTGTTCCTTTGAACATCATTTCTGACAGAGATGCTCGTTTCACTTCTCATTTTTGGAGAACCATGCAATCTGCTATGGGGTCCCAACTTAATCTGAGCACAGCTTATCATCCACAAACGGATGGTCAATCTGAAAGAACAATCCAGACACTGGAGGATATGCTTAGAGCTTGTGTGATCGACTTTGGTGGTAGTTGGGATTCACATCTCCCGTTGATTGAATTCTCCTACAACAACAGTTATCACTCCAGCATCAACATGGCTCCTTTCGAGGCTCTCTATGGTCAAAAATGTCGTTCACTAGTCTGCTGGAATGAGATTGGCGAGGCTCAACTTACTGGACCTGCCCTCATTTTAGAGACAACAGATAAGGTTAAGAAAGTTCGTGATAACCTTCAGACAGCTAGAAGCCGTCAAAAGAGTTACGCGGACCTAAAACGCAAGCCCTTGGATTTTCAAGTTGGTGATCGTGTATTACTTAAGGTCTCACCTTGGAAAGGTGTGATTAGATTTGGAAAGAAAGGAAAACTTGCACCTAGATACGTTGGACCATTCAAGATCGTCGAAAGAATCAGTATGGTAGCCTACAGACTTGAGATACCTCCTGAACTTGGAAATGTTCATCCAACCTTTCACGTGTCCAATCTCAAGAGGTGTTTAGCTGACGAGAACATCCACATACCGCTTGAGGAAATTCGTGTTGATAAAACACTGAAATTTGTTGAGAAACCGGTGGAAATCATGGAACGTGAAGTCAAGTGGCTTAAACGCAAGCGCATTCCTTTGGTCAAGGTTCGTTGGGAATCTAAGCGTGGACCCGAGTTTAGTTGGGAACGTGAAGATCAAATGAAGGCTAAATATCCGCATCTTTTTCCACGAGTTTCCTCTAAATAAATTTCGGGACGAAATTTCCACAACTAGGGGAGACTGTAACATTTGTGCTTGTAATCATTGTGAACAGTTCAGTTATCAATCAAACAATGTTATTTTATCCCAATGTTTGTTTGGTTGTGTTTTACATTTTTCATGTTTTGACTTTTGTTCAATTTCAAACTCTACATCGCTTTCTGGAGAGTTATACGCTAACTGGTGCTTAAACGTGCTCAGTTTAATGCGACAAATACTCCGGAACATCAACATATACTCAACATACCTTAAATAACCTTTACATAACTTAGAAATAAGTTTTGAAGGCTTTCGTATGGCAAAAACAAGTTAATTCGCTTACAGGGACTAAACTTGACAAACTACGAAAGTATGTCAATTCGAACTGTAACGAACATTCCGGAACATGTCCATAATTTAAACATACCATAAATATCCTTTACATAGCTTAGAAATAGGCTTTGAGAGGTTTGGTATGCTAAAACAAACTTTTGGATCATTCAGGGACTAAAAGTGTCAAAAAGTGCACAAGTTTGCACTTTCGCGCATAACTTACGTTCTGAATACATCTGGACATCCAAAAATTTATGTAAGCATCCTTATATTATGCCTTAGTGTTTGGCATGAGAAAAATCCATTCGTCGCGTCATTTGGATCATTTTTCGCACTTATGCGCATTCCGTCGTAATTAACCGAACATCGCGATCGTACGGCCAAACGAACCAACATCCGGAACATTTTTGAGCATGTTTCATGTCCACAATGTTTAGGCATCATTTTAGGGCCTTAAAGTTGGCTTTACGGGCCATAGAAGTGTCGAAAATGGCTTAAATACGCAACAGGGACCAAAACTGCCATTTTTGAAAGTATATGCAGATCAGACAGGCCCAGGCGGCCCGCCTGAGTTTCTGCATATCCTGATGCGGGCCGCATGGCACTTCCAGTAACAAAATTTTTGTCTTTCTTGCAAATCTGGCCTTTCAAACACACCAAAGGGCAATGCCCTTTCACCAATTCAGAAGCCAAGGGTCATTTTGAGCCACCACAACTTTGTGACAAATGTACGCTCAAGATCGTGGCACGATATTCAAGAAACGATCCTAACGGCTCTACTTTTCCTATAAATACCCCCCCCCCTCCCTTTGATGTAAAACCCACACAAATCTAATCAAAATGCTCTAAGTTGATGCCATTGCTTCATACCTGAGCTCTTTGATCTAGATTAGCATTCGGGGACCCTCCGTAAGTATTCTTTCGTTCTTTTATTCGCTTTTCGAGTCCGAAAGTCAACATTTTGTTGACTTTCTGCATTGACCAGCCTATGGTCAACACGAAGTTCATGGAACTTCATAACGTGAGCGTGATCACGATGGTTATAGTCCGTAGTGACTATACCTACTGATTACCACGTTATCTAGGCTCAGTGACGAGTCGTAGTTTCGGCCAAAATGTGCATTCTTGCGTATTTTGTAACAAAACTACTCATGAGCATCAAAGCCGTTTGTTTTGATGCCAAACCTGTTTTCTAAACTTAGTTAAGCATGTTCTAACATGCTTAGCTCGTCACTTTTAGTATAGTGCTTATATAGGGTCGTAAGGTAAGCGATCTAAACAATCGCTTATACTTTCGAACCCGACCCATTTGGTCGATCATTAGGATCCGACCAAACACATTAGGTGACCATAGCTATAACCTTCCGAGGTTATGCCTTGTGGTCACGATGTTAGGCGTTCCAAACGCGTTCTACGCGAACGACGCGTTAAGGTAGCATAAGCTACCTAAACGGGTTGTGATGGGTCGCAAGCACTTAGGTTAGGTTTCATTTTAGTATGTAGGCTTTGTTAAACCATATTACACGAGTCTCCATACTCGTTTGGTTTACAAACCCTCATACTATCTGATCCATCCGATTTGGTCCGGTATATTAACATAGCTACCTATTAGGTGCCGTTTGATATTCCGTGATCTAGCATTGTTTGGTTATTACACAAGAACTCCAAAGCAAATCTTAGGTGAGTACATTGAACCCCTCTTTTACTGTTTCTAAACTGTTTTGGGGTGAAACACATGTGCCTATCTGTTACATTCATGCTTTCCATGTTTTCACATCATATGTGTCACACCCCGACCACGTAAAACAACAAATCGTGGCGGAAACGTCGGGGAGTGTTGTAACAGAATTATTGTTTCACAACCATGGTAATTAAAGGTTATGTTTTATTCATCAAGCAAAGGTTACATAGTCTTAAATTAACTGAAACAAAGTGTTCATCACATAATTAAACTAGTTCCATCTTTATTTTAGTCTCTAAGGCATAGGTCCGCCCTAGTGTGTCACGAACATCCTAAGCAACAGCTCCTGAAAACACATGTGAAAATAGGTACGTCAGCATAAAAATGCCTGTGAGATACATAGGTTTTATGAGAATAGGATTCATGACTTAAGTTTTAAGAAAATGTTTAATAAAATTTTGTCATGAACCTTGTAAATTGTTTTGTTTCGTAAATTATTTGAAAAGCGATAAGATCAGAAGGTGTGTATAAATGAAAGAATAATATATGGTTAAATGAATAACCAAGTAGTATGAGTTTGTATAAAACAGACTACTTGTAAACCAAAGTCTTGAAAAAATATGTTGTTGTGTAAAATGTACAAGTCCAAAAGTAGTCAACAAATGTTATGTATGGTAAACAAAGTGTAGTCACATAAACCAAATGTAAAGATCTACAAAACAAGGTACTTTGAATATATCAAAAGTTATGTTTTGCAAAGTAAAAGCATGTTTTATTGATAATAACATTTATGTGGTAAGTTAAACGCATACATTCAAGCCTTGAGACAGACGGATAACCCTAAGTCAAGGTTATCAAAAGAAATGTTTTCGGATTCGGTCATTCCCTACACCCAAACAAACCTAGGATGTCAGGAACGGGATTTGTCAAGTCCTATGGTACCATTACTTACTACCGAGCGGCGTAGCTAATGTTAATGAACGTATATAAGTCCCGTTTGCACAAACCAAATGTTATACCAAATGTAAGCATGTTATATGAAAACAATGTACTAAGTATGCTAAGTAAACATACATAGCAAAACAATATAATGTAAATCATGTACTATAAGTGTACTAATGAACATAGCAAGTATATGACATGAAAATAGGAAAGCATGAAAGTAACAAGTAGGCACATGTGTTTCACCCCAAAACATTGGAAAACAGTAAGAGAGGGGTCTATGTACTCACAGTAGTGCGTCTTGAATCGAATCTCAAACCCTGTCCGCTACACAACAACCTACAACGTACTAATGTCTATTAGACGAGCGGGTCGTGCCTTGGCTTAGAGTTTAGTATTTTGGGTCACGTTTCTTATATTGTTCCGTGTGGTAATTATTTGTTAAAATAGTTAATGTTTTAACTTAATCATATGACATGTTGGGATATTTGTCCATTCAATGCTCTAGTAAACTTTTGTCTAGAATATATTTACTAAGTGTTGGATTTTCGGAAAATTTCGCCATGGTCTCCTTTGTAAATAGAGGTGTCCATGCTTTAATAGCATATCATTTTCTTTTATATAAAACCAATAGTTCATTTTCAATCACCAAACCGACATATCGACAAACAAAACGTTGCATACTTCATTTCAGCTTTATAACTCGAAACCGGACTGTTTTCGAGGATTTTTATAAAATAGTTAGCCTTTTATAAAAATCACCAAATTTTTACAGAATATGACATATGTTCCAAAATTTATTGTGTAAAAATATCAAAGTCCAATTCGTTACCCATATTTTATAAAAAATCATTTCCTCGACTGCAATCAGATTTGTTACCTTCTGATCGCAGTTTACGGAAATATTCACTAAAAATCAACCGTAAGTCCGTTTGACAAAATTCCAGTTGGAGGGTCGTCCTGACAACGGTGTCCATCTACTGTAAAAATTTCATGAGTTGATTTTATTCAGGTCTTAAGTTGTGACTCCGAAAATGTCATACTTTTTCTGCCATAAAAATGCAGCTTGAGCTGCTGTCCAAAAATAACCTTTTAAAAATAGTAAACGGTCTCGAAAAATTATGATTCCAGTGCCATTTGCTTAGTTATTCCAAAATACTCATTTTAGGCTTTAGAAATTCCGTTTTTCGATTTAAAATGGTCCAGTTACAGCCTGTTGAAGTTGGCTGGAAATACAACTCAGCAAGCTGTTTACATGGTAGAAGTTTCTAAAACGCATCAACGAAGACCCTAACCATGGTTTATTGATGATTTAATGATCAAACCTCAATCATGGTTTAACCAACCCTAAACCAACCAGATTTCAACTTCTTACAAACTTTTTATATAGGGTTTTTGTGCAGGATTTCATGTTCATTTTTTTTTGTGTTCATTTTCTTGTGTTACTTGATTATCGTCATCATAACAAGGAACAAGATGAAAACAATGGTGTGAAGGGACTTACTACTAGCACAATGCTAGGGTAGAAATTCTAGTGTGAAGATGATGGGAAGCTTGAATCACTAGAGATCACCTTGAGACCACCTTTGAATCTTCACACCACTTGAAGGTTGTTTAGAAATGGGACTTGAAGGTGATGAACAAAGCTTTGAAGGTTTGAAGGAGGTGAAGTTAGAGAGAGAGGGATGGGGACGGTTGGGAGTGAGAGGAGAGAAGGGAGGTTGAGTGCAAGTATTGTGTGGAGTATGGTGGGTATATATAGGCAAAAATCTAGACAAGAATCTTACAACTTCCAAGGAAATCACATAGAATCCAAGAAAGATCAATTATAATAAAAAAAAATCTTGGCAAAATATTTGGTGGGGTCCACCTACTTGTGACCGAAATTTAGATGGGGGAGGGACCAAAGTGTAAATTTTTATACAACCATGCCATAAGTAGGCTAAAACGGGTGTTTAACTAAATACCGGGTATTTTATCTAGCGTTTAAACCCCGGTTTATGGCGTTCTAATTTATTTTTATTATTATACAAAAATAAACCTGCCAAAATATTGTTGGAATAAATTTCAGTTGCCAAGACTGGCTGCGTTGTCTGCGTTTTGCAGTAGAAGCACTGTGTCGCGCAGAAACACGCGGTACGCGCTTAAACTTGAAAAATTAGCGTTTTTAGGCGTTTTAATTTATTTTTAAACACGGACCTGATAAAAATAAAATTTTTAATCATAACAGAATATTTTTGGGATTTAAATATTATCCGGCTAGTCACCAGCGTTAGTTTCGCAGTTTTGTCGTAAATAGTCCTTTAGTTTAAATGATCATGTTTTTGCCATACAGAATCCTTTAGAACTTATTTCTAAGTTATGTAAAGGATATTTATGGTATGTTAAGCTTACGTCATAGTTCCGGAGTGCACGTTGCGTTAAACTGATTGCGTTTATGCACCAGTTTTGCATATAACCCTCTAGAAAGCGATTTAAAGCTTGAAATCGGAGTCGAATCAAATTGTAAAATCATCAAACATAAATACACACATAATAACACCAAAGCACATTGTTTTATTGATAATTCACATTGTTTTACATTATACGACGCTTACAGAACACAGTTGTCACAGTCTCCCCTACTTTAGGAAATTTCGTCCCGAAATTTTATTTAGAGGAAACTTGTGAAAACAAATGCGGATATTTCGCCTTCATCTGGTCCTTACGTTCCCAAGTAAACTCAGGGCCACGTTTGGATTCCCAGCGAACCTTGACCAAATGAATCCGTTTGTTCTTCAACTGCCTGAATGTACGGTCCACTATCTCCACAGGTTTCTCGACAAAATGCAGTGTTTTATCAACACATATTTCGTCAAGCGGTATGTGGAGGTTCTCGTCAGCTAAACACTTTTTGAGATTGGACACATGGAAGGTTGGGTGAACGTTTCTAAGTTCAGGAGGTAACTCAAGTCTGTAGGCTACCTTACCGATTCTTTCAACGATCTTGAATGGTCCAACATATCTAGGTGCAAGTTTTCCTTTCTTTCCAAATCTGATGACACCTTTCCAAGGTGAGACCTTAAGTAATACACGATCACTGAATTGAAATTCCAAGGGCTTGCGTTTTAGGTCCGCGTAACTCTTTTGACGGCTTCGAGCTGTCTGTAAGTTATCACGAATTTTCTTTACCTTGTCAGTTGTCTCCAGAATGAGGTCAGGTCCAGTAAGCTGAGCCTCACCTATCTCATTCCAGCAGACTGGTGAACGACATTTTCGACCATAGAGAGCCTCGAAAGGAGCCATGTTGATGCTGGAGTGATAACTGTTGTTGGAGGAAAATTCAATCAATGGAAGATGTGAATCCCAACTACCACCAAAGTCGATCACACTAGCTCTAAGCATATCCTCCAAAGTCTGGATTGTTCTTTCGGTTTGGCCATCTGTTTGTGGATGATAGGCTGTGCTCAGATTGAGTTGGGTCCCCATGGCAGATTGTATGGTTCTCCAAAATCGAGAAGAGAAGCGAGCATCCCTATCAGAAATAATGTTCAAAGGAACACCATGTCGAGATACAATTTCATCCACATAGATTTTAGCTAACTTTTCAGCAGAAAAATCCTCACGGATTGGCAAGAAATGCGCTGATTTAGTAAGACGATCCACAATTACCCAGATGGCATCATGACCTTTCTTAGTGCGCGGAAGTTTAGTAATGAGATCCATAGCGATGTTTTCCCATTTCCAAACTGGAATCTCTGGTTGCTCTAAAAGACCAGCAGGATGTTGGTGTTCAGCCTTAACCTTAAGACAAGTAAGGCATTTCGAAACGTACAAGGCAATGTCTTTCTTCATACCAGGCCACCAATACCGAGTACGAAGATCCTTATACATCTTGTCTGAGCCAGGATGAATAGAATAACGAGACTTATGGGCCTCATCCATAAGCAAAGCGCGAAGATCATCTTGGCTTGGGACCCACAAACGGTCCATGAAATAGTACGATCCATCTTCCTTCAGCACAAGATCAGGCTTAATGTGATAGGGTAATTCCTTACCCATCAAGTCTTGTGAGACACAAGCCTGTTGAGCCTGAGTAATGCGTGCTTGGATATCAGATCGAGCTTGGATAGCAGATTGAACACGAACGCAATGAAGCTTAGTATGTTCCTTACGACTTAATGCATCAGCCACGACATTCGCTTTACCAGGATGGTAGCGAATTTCGCAATCATAGTCGTTTAGGAGTTCGACCCAACGTCTTTGCCTCATGTTAAGTTCTTTCTGGTTGAAGATATGCTGAAGACTTTTGTGGTCAGTGAAAACCACGCATTTTGTACCGTACAAATAGTGTCTCCAGATTTTGAGAGCGAACACAACTGCACCCAACTCAAGATCATGAGTGGTGTAGTTTCTCTCATGTACCTTTAATTGTCTAGATGCGTAGGCTATGACTTTGTTCCTTTGCATCAGAACACAGCCAAGACCCAATTTCGATGCATCACAGTAAACAATAAAATCATCATTGCCCTCAGGCAAAGTCAGAATAGGTGCATCACAAAGCTTCCGCTTCAAGGTCTGAAACGCTTCTTCTTGCTTATAACCCCATTCAAAGGGTTTGTTCTTCTGAGTTAGAGCAGTTAGAGGAACTGCAATCTTTGAGAAGTTCTCGATGAAGCGGCGGTAATAACCCGCAAGACCAAGAAAAGAACGAACCTCAGTAGGAGTAGTTGGCGTATCCCAATCCTTAATCGCACTGATCTTGGAGGGATCTACATGAATACCTTGTTCGTTGACAATATGTCCCAAAAATTGAACTTCCTTAAGCCAAAATTCGCACTTGGAGAATTTGGCAAAAAGTTGCTCTTTCTTTAGGAGTTCCAGAGTAAGATGAAGATGTTGCTCGTGATCAGCTCGCGTCTTAGAATAAATCAAGATATCATCAATGAAAACGATGATGAACTTATCCAAATAAGGCTTGCAGACCCTATTCATCAAGTCCATGAAAACAGCAGGAGCATTGGTCAAACCGAATGGCATGACTGTGAACTCATAATGCCCGTATCGAGTGCGGAATGCTGTTTTGGGTATATCCTCTTCATGCACACGAAGTTGATGATACCCAGAACGAAGATCAATCTTCGAAAAGCAAGTAGCACCCTGTAACTGGTCAAAGAGATCATCAATGCGAGGTAGGGGATATCGATTCTTGATAGTAAGCTTATTCAGCTCACGATAATCGATACACATTCTGAAGGATCCATCCTTCTTCTTGACAAAAAGAACGGGAGCGCCCCAAGGTGAAAAGCTAGGACGGATGAAACCTTTGTCAGAAAGCTCCTGAAGCTGCTTAGATAGCTCTTGCATCTCAGACGGTGCAAGACGATATGGAGCTCTGGCAATAGGATTTGCACCAGGTACGAGATCGATACGGAACTCGACTTGGCGTGCTGGGGGTAGACCAGGCAACTCTTCAGGAAACAGCTCCTGATAATCCCGAACAACAGGGATATCTTGAATAGGCTTACCTTGGTCTTTATCTGCCGTAACATGTGCCAAGAAGGCCACATAGTTCTTTCGCAGATACTTCCGAGCTTGAAAACAAGACATAAGCTTGAGGCTACTAGCCGGTTTCTCACCACGAACCTGAAGGATCTCACCTGACGGGAGCGGCACACGAACGATCTTCTCAAAACAAACCACCTCTGCGCGATGCTTGGCTAACCAATCCATACCCACAATAATGTCGAAACTTCCAAGACGCATAGGCGTGAGGTCAATAGGAAAAAGATGGTTGTTAAGGTTCAACTGGCAGTTGCGAAGAACAGAATCAAGATCAATGGGTTCACCATTCGCAACTTCGACTGTTAAAGGCTTACCTAGTTTCGTTCTAGACACGCGAAGCAAAGGCTCAAAAGATAACGACACAAAACTCTTATCGGCCCCTGAATCAAAAAGAACAGACGCAGGTTGATTATTAACAAAGAACGTACCGTTAACCACTTCATTGTCTGCCTGTGCCTCAGCAGCATTCATATTAAAAACTCGACCTCGAGCTGGACCCGGGTTCTGAACTGCATTGATCAATCTCGGACACTGATTTTGATAGTGGGTTAGATCCCCACAGTTGTAACAAGAACCTGGTGGGTAGTGAGGTCGTGCAGCTTGACCTTGTTGCTGAGCAAGAGGCTGAGCAACCTGTTGAGCCGGGTTTTGAGCTGCCCGATTCTGATTGACAGGAATGCGGCATGCAGCAGTGAGATGACCAGATCTTCCGCAGTTGGTGCATTGACGGCACTGGTGGTGTGGTTGATGATGTCCGTTACACTTATTGCACAGAGGTGCATTGCCAAAGTATGGTTTCTTGGCAAGAGGTTGCGCAGGCTGATTTTGAGCGGCTTGAGCCTGAGTAGTAACGGCATAGCTCTGGGAAGCCTTCCGCTTCCTTGAACCCTTCGAAGAACCCGCATCACTCCCCTTCTTGCCTTTACCTTTCTTGCTATCCTTCTTGTCAGACTCCTGCTTCTTACCCTTCTTGTCACCCTTCTTGTCACCCTTCCTGTTCAACTTACCCTTTCGTATCTGCGACTCAGTCAGTGTTGCAGATAGTTCGATTGCCTGGCGAACAGTGGTAGGTTTACTACCGGTAACGATGTCTTGCACAGAGTCAGGTAGACCATCGATGTATCTCTCGATAGCCTTGTCGAGTGGGGTGACCATTGTTGGGCATAACAAACTCAGCTCTTCGTACCTATCAGTATACGCCCGGTGCTCACCACTTACTTGTTTCAGATCATCGAACTCCCTTTCCAACGCTCGTAGTTCATGACGAGGACAAAACTCACTCATCATGAGAGTCCTCAACTCAGCCCATGACTGTGCTAAAGCGACTTCAGCACCACGATCTCTCATGACCCCGTTCCACCATGTCAACGCCCTCTTCTGAAAAACACTAGAAGCAAACTCAACTTTGCGATTATCAGGACACTGAACATGACGGAAAGTATTCTCAATGCTCTCAAACCATTGAAGGAGCCCAGTTGCCCCCTCAGTACCACTGAACTTGAGTGGTTTAGCCGAATTGAAGCTCTTGAAGTTACAAGGAGCGTTCTGATTGATGTTGGCTTGGTTAAACTGAGCAATAAGATTCGGGAACGCAGCAGCCATATGCTGTGCGATGATTTCCGCCAGTTCGGCATTCGGTAGCGGATTTTCGCGTCGAGGAGGCATGCTAAAAAGAGGAAAACATGAGAGGAAACGAGTGAGATGATTAGATGAAAAGAACGAGACGAAACAAAATCAACAAAGCCAGGATGGTGGTCATTTGTCCGTATCACAAAGCAAACAAACGACACACAGTGACTAATCAAAGTAAATGGGTCCATAAATAATGCTTAGCGAAGACATGCTCGCCTATAAGTGAACACTCACCCCAGGAGTTCCCAGGTAAGAGTGACTGGTCCGATTATGTGGATTTGTACGAACACTCTAGCCTTAGACAGAAAACCCAGGGTACAGGCATTCACTCTTCCAGTTTGCACGTGTTCACACTATTTAGAACCCAAAACTTTGACGAGATTTTGAAGACTTGGAAAGCACAAGGCCAAAATCAAACTGGAAGGGTTCAAAATTATATAATAAATCACTTGAAGAATAGAGGATTGTTTTTCAAAAATCGTTTTAGAAATCTGGGTTCTTGTTTTGATGATCACCTAAGGATAGGTGAAGTGCATGTTTTAAAATCTAAACACAAGACAACTTGTGTTGGGGTCCTAGAAAGGTTATAGTCTAGGTCAAAGCATTACTAATAACCTAATTCCCTATAACCATTGGCTCTGATACCAACTCTTCTGTCACACCCCGACCACGTAAAACAACAAATCGTGGCGGAAACGTCGGGGAGTGTTGTAACAGAATTATTGTTTTACAACCATGGTAATTAAAGGTTATGTTTTATTCATCAAGCAAAGGTTACATAGTCTTAAATTAACTGAAACAAAGTGTTCATCACATAATTAAACTAGTTCCATCTTTATTTTAGTCTCTAAGGCATAGGTCCGCCCTAGTGTGTCACGAACATCCTAAGCAACAGCTCCTGAAAACACATGTGAAAATAGGTACGTCAGCATAAAAATGCCTGTGAGATACATAGGTTTTATGAGAATAGGATTCATGACTTAAGTTTTAAGAAAATGTTTAATAAAATTTTGTCATGAACCTTGTAAATTGTTTTGTTTCGTAAATTATTTGAAAAGCGATAAGATCAGAAGGTGTGTATAAATGAAAGAATAATATATGGTTAAATGAATAACCAAGTAGTATGAGTTTGTATAAAACAGACTACTTGTAAACCAAAGTCTTGAAAAAATATGTTGTTGTGTAAAATGTACAAGTCCAAAAGTAGTCAACAAATGTTATGTATGGTAAACAAAGTGTAGTCACATAAACCAAATGTAAAGATCTACAAAACAAGGTACTTTGAATATATCAAAAGTTATGTTTTGCAAAGTAAAAGCATGTTTTATTGATAATAACATTTATGTGGTAAGTTAAACGCATACATTCAAGCCTTGAGACAGACGGATAACCCTAAGTCAAGGTTATCAAAAGAAATGTTTTCGGATTCGGTCATTCCCTACACCCAAACAAACCTAGGATGTCAGGAACGGGATTTGTCAAGTCCTATGGTACCATTACTTACTACCGAGCGGCGTAGCTAATGTTAATGAACGTATATAAGTCCCGTTTGCACAAACCAAATGTTATACCAAATGTAAGCATGTTATATGAAAACAATGTACTAAGTATGCTAAGTAAACATACATAGCAAAACAATATAATGTAAATCATGTACTATAAGTGTACTAATGAACATAGCAAGTATATGACATGAAAATAGGAAAGCATGAAAGTAACAAGTAGGCACATGTGTTTCACCCCAAAACATTGGAAAACAGTAAGAGAGGGGTCTATGTACTCACAGTAGTGCGTCTTGAATCGAATCTCAAACCCTGTCCGCTACACGACAACCTACAACGTACTAATGTCTATTAGACGAGCGGGTCGTGCCTTGGCTTAGAGTTTAGTATTTTGGGTCACGTTTCTTATATTGTTCCGTGTGGTAATTATTTGTTAAAATAGTTAATGTTTTAACTTAATCATATGACATGTTGGGATATTTGTCCATTCAATGCTCTAGTAAACTTTTGTCTAGAATATATTTACTAAGTGTTGGATTTTCGGAAAATTTCGCCATGGTCTCCTTTGTAAATAGAGGTGTCCATGCTTTAATAGCATATCATTTTCTTTTATATAAAACCAATAGTTCATTTTCAATCACCAAACCGACATATCGACAAACAAAACGTTGCATACTTCATTTCAGCTTTATAACTCGAAACCGGACTGTTTTCGAGGATTTTTATAAAATAGTTAGCCTTTTATAAAAATCACCAAATTTTTACAGAATATGACATATGTTCCAAAATTTATTGTGTAAAAATATCAAAGTCCAATTCGTTACCCATATTTTATAAAAAATCATTTCCTCGACTGCAATCAGATTTGTTACCTTCTGATCGCAGTTTACGGAAATATTCACTAAAAATCAACCGTAAGTCCGTTTGACAAAATTCCAGTTGGAGGGTCGTCCTGACAACGGTGTCCATCTACTGTAAAAATTTCATGAGTTGATTTTATTCAGGTCTTAAGTTGTGACTCCGAAAATGTCATACTTTTTCTGCCATAAAAATGCAGCTTGAGCTGCTGTCCAAAAATAACCTTTTAAAAATAGTAAACGGTCTCGAAAAATTATGATTCCAGTGCCATTTGCTTAGTTATTCCAAAATACTCATTTTAGGCTTTAGAAATTCCGTTTTTCGATTTAAAATGGTCCAGTTACAGCCTGTTGAAGTTGGCTGGAAATACAACTCAGCAAGCTGTTTACATGGTAGAAGTTTCTAAAACGCATCAACGAAGACCCTAACCATGGTTTATTGATGATTTAATGATCAAACCTCAATCATGGTTTAACCAACCCTAAACCAACCAGATTTCAACTTCTTACAAACTTTTTATATAGGGTTTTTGTGCAGGATTTCATGTTCATTTTTTTTTGTGTTCATTTTCTTGTGTTACTTGATTATCGTCATCATAACAAGGAACAAGATGAAAACAATGGTGTGAAGGGACTTACTACTAGCACAATGCTAGGGTAGAAATTCTAGTGTGAAGATGATGGGAAGCTTGAATCACTAGAGATCACCTTGAGACCACCTTTGAATCTTCACACCACTTGAAGGTTGTTTAGAAATGGGACTTGAAGGTGATGAACAAAGCTTTGAAGGTTTGAAGGAGGTGAAGTTAGAGAGAGAGGGATGGGGACGGTTGGGAGTGAGAGGAGAGAAGGGAGGTTGAGTGCAAGTATTGTGTGGAGTATGGTGGGTATATATAGGCAAAAATCTAGACAAGAATCTTACAACTTCCAAGGAAATCACATAGAATCCAAGAAAGATCAATTATAATAAAAAAAAATCTTGGCAAAATATTTGGTGGGGTCCACCTACTTGTGACCGAAATTTAGATGGGGGAGGGACCAAAGTGTAAATTTTTATACAACCATGCCATAAGTAGGCTAAAACGGGTGTTTAACTAAATACCGGGTATTTTATCTAGCGTTTAAACCCCGGTTTATGGCGTTCTAATTTATTTTTATTATTATACAAAAATAAACCTGCCAAAATATTGTTGGAATAAATTTCAGTTGCCAAGACTGGCTGCGTTGTCTGCGTTTTGCAGTAGAAGCACTGTGTCGCGCAGAAACACGCGGTACGCGCTTAAACTTGAAAAATTAGCGTTTTTAGGCGTTTTAATTTATTTTTAAACACGGACCTGATAAAAATAAAATTTTTAATCATAACAGAATATTTTTGGGATTTAAATATTATCCGGCTAGTCACCAGCGTTAGTTTCGCAGTTTTGTCGTAAATAGTCCTTTAGTTTAAATGATCATGTTTTTGCCATACAGAATCCTTTAGAACTTATTTCTAAGTTATGTAAAGGATATTTATGGTATGTTAAGCTTACGTCATAGTTCCGGAGTGCACGTTGCGTTAAACTGATTGCGTTTATGCACCAGTTTTGCATATAACCCTCTAGAAAGCGATTTAAAGCTTGAAATCGGAGTCGAATCAAATTGTAAAATCATCAAACATAAATACACACATAATAACACCAAAGCACATTGTTTTATTGATAATTCACATTGTTTTACATTATACGACGCTTACAGAACACAGTTGTCACAATATGCCTGCTATGTTGTTAGTACATTATAGTACACGATTTCATTACATTTCATGCTATGTATGCCCATTGTGTGCGTACTTAGTACATTGATTTACATTACATTCCTGTTGCATATGTTTACTCAGCATATGGACACATTGATATACATGAACATTTCTGTTGCATATGTTTACTCAGCATATGGACACATTGATTTACATAAGCATTTCTGCTGCATATGTTTACTCAGCATATGGGCACATTGATTTACATGAACATTTCTGCTTCGTATGTTTACTTAGCATACTTAGTACACTTGTTTACAACACATGCCTTCATTTTTTTATGACATTTGGTTTGTTTAACATGGGACAATGCATTCATTAACATTGATCACGCCGTTCGTTAGTAGGTAGTGGTACCATAGGAATTGACAACTCCCGTTCCTGAAATCCTGGGTTTGATAGGATTGTAAGGAATGACCGAATTCGATATACATAACTTAGATAAACCTTTAATTTGTTCAAGGGTTTATCGCCACAGTCTCAAGGCTTTGATGTGTCACACGCCTCCAAAACCCCACCCCGCCTTGGAGGCGTGACATGCCCAGGATCATAGCCACCAATCATATTGAACAAGCATGTAGTTTATTTATAAAATCCAACACAATACAATTGGTGTTAAAACATAGTTTAAGTTTACAGCGGAAGCCAAACATAAGTTTAATATAAGTTTTCCCACAACGACAACGCCTCCCAGTGCAAGCTCCTTAAGCTAGGGATCTAACGACCTGCAAGGCATGTAACAACGAGTCAACAACAAAGTTGAGTGAATTCACGGTTGGTTCACTGGCTTACTAGCCGTATCGCGGTCTCCCAGACATGTGCGCGAAGGTTTAGTATCTGTATCGCGTCGCGGCCCTACAGGCATGTGTGCGAAGATTAGTGGAGTGGCATCCTACCTCTGGAGGATGGCCGTGCTTGTAGAAAGTTCGTGAACTCACCTTTGCTTTTGCTTTGCTCGGTTTGGTTATCTTCTTTGATTGTAAGGGTATGGGATAGAGTTTATCCTACTGATAAGCCTAATAATCTAATGCACACGAAATTAGGTAAATAATCAATACAGCATTTACGACAATTCACGAGATTAAACCCTCACAACGATTAACAAAGTGCAATACTTAACAATTCAACGGATTCACAACGAATAACAGAGCATAGTCCGAAATTGGATAATACTCAAATATTCAAGTCGAAATCACGACGAATAACAAAGTATAAACTCAATTTGAGCAGCACTTAATCATACGTTGGATAGTTTCAATCGATCAGACGTTGAATCGTAAGAGCGATCGAATTAATACCCTGATTCTGTGACACCTGTGTCACCGCGACCATCAAACAAATACCAAGCCAATGAAATATTGTATTTCATACTTGGGATCTTGTATAAATGTGTGTATGTTTTGCACATATCAGTTATTGTTCAATTTCAAACTCTACATTGCTTTCTAGAGCATTATACGCAAACTGGTGCGTAAACGTACTCAGTTTAATGCGACAAATACTCCGGAACATCAACATATACTCAACATACCTTAAATAACCTTTACATAACTTAGAAATAAGTTTTGAAGGCTTGGGTATAGCAAAAATAAGTTAATTCGATTACAGGGACTAAACTTGACAAACTGCGAAAGTATGCCAATTTGAACTGTAACGAACATTCCGGAACATGTTCATAAGTTAAACATACCCTAAATATCCTCTACATAGCTTAGAAATAGGCTTTGAGGTGTTTGGTATGCTAAAACAAACTTTTGGATCATTCAGGGACTAAAAGTGTCAAAAAGTGCACAAGTTTGCACTTTCGCGCATAACTTACGTTCTGAATAAATCCGGACATCCAAAAATTTATGTAAGCATCCTTATATTATTCCTTAGTGTTGGGCATGAGAAAAATCCATTCGTCGCCTCATTTGGATCGTCTTTCGCGCTTATGCGCATTCCGTCGTAATTAAGCGAACATCGCAATCGTACGGCCAAACGAACCGACATCCGACATATTTTTGGGCATGTTTCATGTCCACAATGTTTAGGCATCATTTTAGGGCCTTAAAGATTGCTTTACAGGTCTTAGAAGGGCTGGAAATAGCTTAAACACGCAACAGGGACCAAAAGTGTAAATTCTGCAAGTGGTGCAGATCAGAGAGGGCCAGGCGGCCCGCCTGAGTTTTTGCATATCCTGATGCGGGCCGCGTGAGGATGTCTGACAGAAAGATTTTGCATTAAATGCAGAATCTGGCCTTTCGTTCGATCAAGAGGCGATGCCTTTTCACCCAATGAAGGGCCAAGAGCCAAGTTCAGTGAATTTAACCCCTGGACACATGTACGCACGAGATCAAGGCACGATATTCGATAAAACGATCCTAACGGTTCCACTTTTCCTATAAATACCCCCCCCCTTAGTGTAAAAATCACAACAATCTGATCTTGAAGCTCTAAGTTGAAACCATTGTTTCATACCTGAGCTATTTGATCTAGATTAGCACTCGGGGACCCTCCGTAAGTCTTCTTTCGCTCTTTTATTCGCTTTTCGAGTCCGAAAGTCAACGTTTTGTTGACTTTCTGCATTGACCAGCTTATGGTCGATGCGAAGTTCATGGAACTTCATAACGTGAGCGTGATCACGATGGTCATGGTCCGTAAGTGACCATACCTACTGATTACCCCGTTATCTAGGCTTAGTGACGAGTCGTAGTTTCGGCCAAAATGCGCATTCTTGCGTGTTTTGTAACCAAACTACTCGTGGGCATCAAAGCCGTTTGTTTTGATGCCAAACCTGTTTTCTAAACTAAGTTAAGCATGTTCTAACATGCTTAGCTCGTCACGTTTAGTATAGTGCTTATATAGGGTCGTAAGGTAAGCGATCTAAACCATCGCTTATACTTTCGAACCCGACCCATTTGGTCGATCTTTAGGATCCGACCAAACATATTAGGTGACCATAGCTATAACCTTCCGAGGTTATACCTTGTGGTCGCAATGTTAGGCGTTCCGAACGCGTTCTACGCGAACGACGCGTAAGGTGGCATAAGCTACCTAAACGGGTCGTGCTGGACCGTAAGCACTTAGGTTAAGTTTCATTTTAGTATGTAGGCTTTGTTGAACCATATTACACGAGTCTCCATACTCGTTTGGGTCACGAACCCGCGTACTATCCGATCTTCCGATTTGGTCCGGTATATTAACATAGCTACCTATTAGGTGCCGTTGATATTCCGTGACCTCTTGCATTATCTGGTTATTATACAAGGAACTCAAAGCAATCTCAGGTGAGTACATTGAACCCCTCTTTTACTGTTTTCTAAACTGTTTTGGGGTGAAACACATGTGCCTATCTGTTACTTTCATGCTTTCCTGTTTTCACATCATATACTTGCTATGTTCAATAGTACATATATAGTACATGATTTCATTGTGTTTATGCTATGTATGTCCATCGTGTGCATACTTAGCACAACACGTTACATTACATTTTCATGCTATGTATGCCCATTGTGTGCATACGTAGTACATTGTTTCACATTGCATTACTGTTGCATATGCTCATCCAGCATATGAACACATCACACTACATTTTGAACTGTTGTACTCTACAATACATTTCATGCTACGTACGCCCATTGTGTGCATACGTAGTACATTGTTTCACATTGCATTACTGTTGCATATGCTCATCCAGCATATGAACACATTACACTACATTTTGAACCGTTGTAACCATTTGACTATGTGAACCGTCTTAACCCTTCAATTTCATGAACCGTCTGTAACCATTGAACCGTGTAAACCAGATGTATCCGTTGACATGGATTACATTTGACAATAGACATTTGACTATACATGATCATTTCTACCGTTGTTAAACATTTCATCTTGATGGTTTGGTTTGAGTAAGTGATTTAAGTAACGAGGCATGTGTAATATGATACAAGCATGGTGGATACGCCGCTGGTACTTCCTATATATAAGTGTTTGTATGGTATTACATATCGTAGCGTTATTTGAATCATATCAATTTGAAACATAGAACATTTTATACAAATAACACGCTTTTCACAAGACATTGATTTACAAACAACAAATCTTATACAAACTCTTTTTACATGGTTATTCAGTTAACCATGCATTGTTCTCTTATTTATACATATCATTTGATCTTACCGTTTTTCAAATGATTTACAAGACAAAGCAAAATACGAGGTTCATGACTAAACATTTTCTCAAACTCAAGTCATGAATTCCGTTTTCACAAAACCAATGTATCTCACAGGCATTTTTATGCTGACGTACCTATTTTCACATGTGTTTTCAGGAGATGATGCATAAGACTTATCAAGACATACTTAGGCGGACCTGTGCCTTAGTGACTTAAAACGAGACAAGAACTAGTTAATTTATGTTATGTACACTTTGATTCTTGTTTAGACAATGTAAACCTTCATGTTTGATTTATAACGCGAAACTTCATTTGCCATGGATTTGAAACAATTGATTCTGTTACAACACTCCCCGACGTTTCCGCCACGTTTTGTATGTTCTACGTGGTCGGGGTGTGACAGAAAAGATGGTATCAGAGCCAATGGTTATAGGGAATTAGGTTATTAGTAATGCTTTGACCTAGTCTATAACCTTCCTAGGAACCTAACGCGAGTTTACTTGCGTCTAGTCACAAAACAATACCATCACCTACCCTTAGGCGACGACCACAACAAGAACATAAATTTCAAAACCGCCTTGAAAGCTAATCATCGGTTCTAGGATGATTGATTACTAGGTTTTGAACCCTCTATTGTAAGGTTTTGAACCCTTTGTTATAAGGTTTTGAACCCCTTTGAATTTTCAAAACTCCCGTCAAAGTTTTGGGTCCTAAATAGTGTGAACACGTGCGAACTGGAAGGGTGAATGCCTGTACCCTGGGTTTTCTGTCTAAGGTTAGAGTGTTCGTACAAATCCGCATAATCGGACCAGTCACTCTTACCTGGGAACTCTTGGGGTGAGTGTCCACTTATAGGCGAGCATGTCTTCGCGATACACTATGAGGATCTATTTGCTTTGATTCAGCCCTGGTGTTGTTTGTTTGCTTCATGATTCAAACAAGTGACCATCAACCGTGATTATGGTCAGCGATTGTAACATCCTATTCTTACCCAATACCATTTTATTTGTTTCCTTTCATGTTTTCCTCTTTTAGAATGCCTCCTCGACGCGAACACCAGATAGCAACTGCCGAGCTGGCAGAAATTATTGCGCAGCAGATGGCTGCTCAATTCCCAAATATCTTTGCTCAATGGAACCAAGCCAAAAACAACAACAACGGTACATGCAATTTCAAGAACTTTAACTCGGCTAAACCACTCAAGTTTAGTGGTTCTGAGGGAGCAACTGGGCTTCTCCAATGGTTCGAGAGCATCGAGAATACCTTTCGCCACGTGCAGTGTCCGAAAAATCGCAAGGTCGAGTTTTCTTCGAGTGTGTTTCAGAAGAGGGCTCTTACATGGTGGAACGGGGTAATGAGAGACCGTGGTGCAGATGTTGCTCTAGCACAAACATGGGCTGAACTGAGAGCACTTATGATGAGAGAGTTTTGTCCTCGTCATGAACAACGAGCGTTGGAGAAGGAATTTGATGATTTGAAACAAGATAGTGGCGAACACAGGGCATATACTGATAGGTTTGAGGAGTTGAGTCTACTTTGCCCGACTATGGTCGCCCCACTCGACAAGGCTATCGAAAGGTACATCGACGGCCTGCCTGACTCGGTACAAGACATTGTCACTGGTAGCAACCCTACCACACTCCGTCAGGCCATTGAGCTATCTGCAACCTTGACTGAATCGCAGATCAGAAAGCATAAACTTTTTCGAAAAGGTGACAAGAAATCGGCCGGGGAATCGAACCCAATCGAGGAATCAAAGACCATGGATGAACAGACTGAATCTCCTAAGAAGTCAAGGAAGCGAAAGGCTTCTCAGAACTTCGCCGTGGTCGCTCACAATGGTCAAGCCGTCCCCAACCAACCAGCTCAACCCCCTGCTAGAAAACCATACAATGGAACTGCACCCTTGTGCCACCAATGTAGCCTCCATCATCACACTAGTGTACAGTGCCGCAAATGCCAAACTTGTGGACTCATAGGCCATACAACAAGAATCTGCCCAGCTGCAGCTGCACCAAACCAAGCTGGCAACAATCCCGCTCAAGGTCGTTTCCTACCAGGTTCTTGTTTCAACTGTGGCGAGATGGGTCATTTCCGAAGAAATTGCCCAAAGCTTGCTAATGCAAATCCAGCACAAGGATGATCACCCGACTGACTAGAAGACAACATCGTTTAGAAATAATCATGTCTTATGTATTAAGTTTCTTTTGTTGTCAAGATCCAAGGAACAGTTGATATCGTTGTTTATAAATAAATCTTTTATTTACATTGCAATGTATTTCGATGGTTGCATGTATAAACGACATATCCCTTGCAATACCGACAATCAAGGAACCGTATTCCTTGAAGAACAAACTACCCCCAAAATCCTCCCATTCTATAATCGCTTGCGTCTTCCACGGAATTCCTAAGTACCCGTTTATTCTAAGGAAACGAAGTACAAGGCGCAGGTTACAACACAAGACGAATACCCAAAGTACCACTATAAATCCTTAATAGGGTACCTAGGAATTTCCCGTAAGTCTTTAATTGTTGTATACCTTCATTCGAATGTGGTGATTCCTTGTAATCAAAAATCGAATTTTGGGAGATCTTTCTATCTTCTCAGATAGATTCCAGTGAACATTGAGATCCGTCGACAGGTTTCCATATCCGTATTCAATCGATAACAAGTTAATAACAAATTATGATCAAATTAAACAATTATGTGACTATGTGCTTATGTGTTTCCTTATGTATTGTTGTGTGATCCAAATTATGTTATCCAAATCTTCGTAGAATCTTACATATCCGTGTGCAAGAGATTCATAGTAGGATGCCCAAAGGTATTACTTAAAATCCTCAATGGACTTCTATGTTATAGTTAAGTCCCTCGGGTTATAAAGTACTACTTCATAATTAGACCCCTTGAGTGGTCTAGCTAAACAGATTCATCCAAAAATCTGGTTAGGGATATCATGTGATGATATAGCTGAAAGGACTCCTTGGTGGCCTAACCAAGAGGATCCCCTGTCGATCTAATTAAAAGGAACCGATGGAAGTCTAGTCACCCTCGTCACAAGTTTGATATCCTTCCCCAAAACATTACAAAACAAACTGTGCGGACTGTGCAAGGGATTACGTAATTATGGATGCATACATAATTATGGAATTTAGTGCACAGAAATCATAGCAAGTTCTGTCATGTGTCTAGAGTTAACCCTATTCATTTCCAATTCTGATGAAGCATCCGTTGAGGAAAAATGAACTAGCTATTCATTATTCACTTCTGAATAATATCCGTTGAGGAAATGAATATCCGTTTATCCTTCATTTCCAAATCTGAAGAATACCCGTCGAGGAAAATGACTCCGTTTGTTCATTTTCGTTCTGAAGATTTATCCGTTGAGGAAATGAATATCCGTTTATCCTTCATTTCCAAATCTGAAGAATACCCGTCGAGGAAAATGACTCCGTTTGTTCATTTTCGTTCTGAAGATTTATCCGTTGAGGAAATGAATATCCGTTTATCCTTCATTTCCAAATCTGAAGAATACCCGTCGAGGAAAATGACTCCGTTTGTTCATTTTCATTCTGAAGATTTATCCGTTGAGGAAATGAATATCCGTTTATCCTTCATTTCCAAATCTGAAGAATACCCGTCGAGGAAAATGACTCCGTTTGTTCATTTTCGTTCTGAAGATTTATCCGTTGAGGAAATGAATATCCGTTGTGTAATCCTTCATTTCCAACTCTGAGGAAGCAACCGTCGAAGATGACTCCGTTAGTTCATTTTCGTTTCTGAAGATTATCCGTTGAGGAAATGAATATCCGTTGTGTAATACTTCATTTCCAACTCTGAGGAAGCAACCGTTGAAGATGACCCCGTTTGTTCATTTTCGTTTCTGAAGATTATCCGTTGAGGAAATGAATATCCGTTGTGTAATCCTTCATTTCCAATTCTGATGAAGCAACCATTGAAAATGGACCGTCTGTTCATTTTCGTTTCGGAAGAATGACCGTTAAGGAAATGACAAGATATTGCCTTACATATCATTGGTGGTTATTTGGCAAATTCACAAATAGACTCCTACGAATAAATTTCGGGACGAAATTTCCTAAAGTAGGGGAGACTGTGACACCTGTGTCACCGCGACCATCAAACAAATACCAAGCCAATGAAATATTGTATTTCATACTTGGGATCTTGTATAAATGTGTGTATGTTTTGCACATATCAGTTATTGTTCAATTTCAAACTCTACATTGCTTTCTAGAGCATTATACGCAAACTGGTGCGTAAACGTACTCAGTTTAATGCGACAAATACTCCGGAACATCAACATATACTCAACATACCTTAAATAACCTTTACATAACTTAGAAATAAGTTTTGAAGGCTTGGGTATAGCAAAAATAAGTTAATTCGATTACAGGGACTAAACTTGACAAACCGTGAAAGTATACCAATTTGAACTGTAATGAACATTCCGGAACATGTTCATAAGTTAAACATACCCTAAATATCCTCTACATAGCTTAGAAATAGGCTTTGAGGTGTTTGGTATGCTAAAACAAACTTTTGGATCATTCAGGGACTAAAAGTGTCAAAAAGTGCACAAGTTTGCACTTTCGCGCATAACTTACGTTCTGAATACATCCGGACATCCAAAAATTTATGTAAGCATCCTTATATTATGCCTTAGTGTTGGGCATGAGAAAAATCCATTCGTCGCCTCATTTGGATCGTCTTTCGCGCTTATGCGCATTCCGTCGTAATTAACCGAACATCGCAATCGTACGGCCAAACGAACCGACATCCGACATATTTTTGGGCATGTTTCATGTCCACAATGTTTAGGCATCATTTTAGGGCCTTAAAGATTGCTTTACAGGTCTTAGAAGGGCTGGAAATAGCTTAAACACGCAACAGGGACCAAAAGTGTAAATTCTGCAAGTGGTGCAGATCAGAGAGGGCCAGGCGGCCCGCCTGAGTTTTTGCATATCATGATGCGGGCCGCGTGAGGATGTCTGACAGAAAGATTTTGCATTAAATGCAGAATCTGGCCTTTTGTTCGATCAAGAGGCGATGCCTTTTCACCCAATGAAGGGCCAAGAGCCAAGTTCAGTGAATTTAACCCCTGGACACATGTACGCACGAGATCAAGGCACGATATTCGATAAAACGATCCTAACGGTTCCACTTTTCCTTTAAATACCCCCCCCTAGTGTAAAAATCACAACAATCTGATCTTGAAGCTCTAAGTTGAAACCATTGTTTCATACCTGAGCTATTTGATCTAGATTAGCACTCGGGGACCCTCCGTAAGTCTTCTTTCGCTCTTTTATTCGCTTTTCGAGTCCGAAAGTCAACGTTTTGTTGACTTTCTGCATTGACCAGCTTATGGTCGATGCGAAGTTCATGGAACTTCATAACGTGAGCGTGATCACGATGGTCATGGTCCGTAAGTGACCATACCTACTGATTACCCCGTTATCTAGGCTTAGTGACGAGTCGTAGTTTCGGCCAAAATGCGCATTCTTGCGTGTTTTGTAACCAAACTACTCGTGGGCATCAAAGCCGTTTGTTTTGATGCCAAACCTGTTTTCTAAACTAAGTTAAGCATGTTCTAACATGCTTAGCTCGTCACGTTTAGTATAGTGCTTATATAGGGTCGTAAGGTAAGCGATCTAAACCATCGCTTATACTTTCGAACCCGACCCATTTGGTCGATCTTTAGGATCCGACCAAACATATTAGGTGACCATAGCTATAACCTTCCGAGGTTATACCTTGTGGTCGCAATGTTAGGCGTTCCGAACGCGTTCTACGCGAACGACGCGTAAGGTGGCATAAGCTACCTAAACGGGTCGTGCTGGACCGTAAGCACTTAGGTTAAGTTTCATTTTAGTATGTAGGCTTTGTTGAACCATATTACACGAGTCTCCATACTCGTTTGGGTCACGAACTCGCGTACTATCCGATCTTCCGATTTGGTCCGGTATATTAATATAGCTACCTATTAGGTGCCGTTGATATTCCGTGACCTCTCGCATTATCTGGTTATTATACAAGGAACTCAAAGCAATCTCAGGTGAGTACATTGAACCCCTCTTTTACTGTTTTCTAAACTGTTTTGGGGTGAAACACATGTGCCTATCTGTTACTTTCATGCTTTCCTGTTTTCACATCATATACTTGCTATGTTCAATAGTACATATATAGTACATGATTTCATTGTGTTTATGCTATGTATGTCCATCGTGTGCATACTTAGCACAACACGTTACATTACATTTTCATGCTATGTATGCCCATTGTGTGCATACGTAGTACATTGTTTCACATTGCATTACTGTTGCATATGCTCATCCAGCATATGAACACATCACACTACATTTTGAACCGTTGTACTCTACAATACATTTCATGCTACGTACGCCCATTGTGTGCATACGTAGTACATTGTTTCACATTGCATTACTGTTGCATATGCTCATCCAGCATATGAACACATTACACTACATTTTGAACCGTTGTAACCATTTGACTATGTGAACCGTCTTAACCCTTCAATTTCATGAACCGTCTGTAACCATTGAACCGTGTAAACCAGTTGTATCCGTTGACATGGATTACATTTGACAATAGACATTTGACTATACATGAACATTTCTACCGTTGTTAAACATTTCATCTTGATGGTTTGGTTTGAGTAAGTGATTTAAGTAACGAGGCATGTGTAATATGATACAAGCATGGTGGATACGCCGCTGGTACTTCCTATATATAAGTGTTTGTATGGTATTACATATCGTAGCGTTATTTGAATCATATCAATTTGAAACATAGAACATTTTATACAAATAACACGCTTTTCACAAGACATTGATTTACAAACAACAAATCTTATACAAACTCTTTTTACATGGTTATTCAGTTAACCATGCATTGTTCTCTTATTTATACATATCATTTGATCATACCGTTTTTCAAATGATTTACAAGACAAAGCAAAATACGAGGTTCATGACTAAACATTTTCTCAAACTCAAGTCATGAATTCCGTTTTCACAAAACCAATGTATCTCACAGGCATTTTTATGCTGACGTACCTATTTTCACATGTGTTTTCAGGAGATGATGCATAGGACTTATCAAGACATACTTAGGCGGACCTGTGCCTTAGTGACTTAAAACGAGACAAGAACTAGTTAATTTATGTTATGTACACTTTGATTCTTGTTTAGACAATGTAAACCTTCATGTTTGATTTATAAAGCGAAACTTCATTTGCCATGGATTTGAAACAATTGATTCTGTTACAACACTCCCCGACGTTTCCGCCACGTTTTGTATGTTCTACGTGGTCGGGGTGTGACAGATTCGTAGCAGCACTTCGTGAATCGTGTGTGTTAATTGTACTGCTATTGCTCTAATTCGACGTACACAGTGAGTTTCGACGTCGTTCTAAAGACAGAATACAAGTGCCAATGTCTGCTATTTATACTGATTTTTGGACATGCTTACGGACCGTATGTCTTATCCCTTACGGCCCGTAAGGGACACCTATTTACTATAGGGTAGCCACGTTTGGGACTAGGCCTGCTGAGTTGACAGAATTGGCAAATGAAATTTAAACAACGATTTATTTAGATAATCGTTAGCTAGGGTTTACCCCCCTTGAGTTTTAGGGGCCCTAATCCTGATTCTGATTGTTCTGAAACTTTCAGGGTTTGTGCAGAATCACCTGGGGATCTTAATTAAAATTAGGGTTTACTTAATAGATAATTAACATCCTAAGTATTGATTTTAGTGAGAGTTGTTACATTCTCCCCTCCTTATAGAAATCTCGTCCTCGAGATTTATTGGAATAAGTTAGGATACCAGTACTAATCTTTTATGCTCGAGAAACTTAACCTTTCCGTCTTCTATATAAAGTGGTTTCTCAACTAATCCTTAAATTTTTCATTCACTTATATGTGTTGAAGAGGTACTACCAACTATTCGTCAGATAGATATTTCTTAAAGTTGGATACACGAAATACTTAGGGAAGACTTAATCCTTAGCCGTAACACTTAAAATAAATAACACAGTAAAGTATTGAGTCTGGCACTTGGAGAGAAGCATCGTTGCGGATCATTAACCACTGTACAGGTTATAGTCCGGTTTTATCAAAAAGCTTTTCCCTTTTTAAACCAAGTTCACTATAACCAATGGCTCTGATACCACTCTGTCACACCCCTCCAAAACCCCACCCCGCCTTGGAGGCGTGACATGCCCAGGATCATAGCCACCAATCATATTGAACAAGCATGTAGTTTATTTATAAAATCCAACACAATACAATTGGTGTTAAAACATAGTTTAAGTTTACAGCGGAAGCAAAACATAAGTTTAATATAAGTTTTCCCACAATGACCACGCCTCCCAGTGCAAGCTCCTTAAGCTAGGGATCGAACGACCTGCAAGGCATGTAACAACGAGTCAACAACAAAGTTGAGTGAATTCACGGTTGGTTCACTGGCTTACTAGCCCGTATCGCGGTCTCCCAGACATGTGTGCGAAGGTTTAGTATCCGTATCGCGTCGCATCGTGTCGCGGCCCTACAGGCATGTGTGCGAAGATTAGTGGAGTGGCATCCTACCTCTGGAGGATGGTCGTGCCTTGTAGAAAGTTCGTGAACTCACCTTTGCTTTTGCTTTGCTCGGTTTGCTTATCTTCTTTGATTGTAAGGGTATGGGATAGAGTTTATCCTACTGATAAGCCTAATAATCTAATGCACACGAAATTAGGTAAATAATCAATACAGCATTTACGACAATTCACGAGATTAAACCCTCACAACGATTAACAAAGTGCAATACTTAACAATTCAACAGATTCACAACGAATAACAGAGCATAGTCCGAAATTGGATAATACTCAAATATTCAAGTCGAAATCACGACGAATAACAAAGTATAAACTCAATTTGAGCAGCACTTAATCATACGTTGGATAGTTTCAATCGATCGGACGTTGAATCGTAATAGCGATCGAATTAATACCCTGATTCGTAGCAGCACTTCGTGAATCGTGTGTGTTAATTGTACTGCTATTGCTCTAATTCGACGTACACAGTGAGTTTGGACGTCGTTCTAAAGACAGAATTCAAGTGTCAATGTCTGCTATTTATACTGATTTTTGGACATGCTTACGGATCGTATGTCTTATCCCTTACGGTCCGTAAGGGACACCTATTTACTATAGGGTAGCCACGTTTGGAACTAGGCCTGCTGAGTTGACAGAATTGGCAAATGAAATTTAAACAACGATTTATTTAGATAATCGTTAGCTAGGGTTTACCCCCCTTGAGTTTTAGGGGCCCTAATCCTGATTCTGATTGTTCTGAAACTTTCAGGGTTTCTGCAGAATCACCTGGGGATCTTAATTAAAATTAGGGTTTACTTAATAGATAATTAACATCCTAAGTATTGATTTTAGTGAGAGTTGTTACAGGATGTATGCATATTTCACAATACCGCATAAATGTTAATATCAATAGAGCATGCATTTTTCCACAGAACATAACGTTGATTTAAACCACGTTTTACTTCAACGACTTGTTTTGTGCATTTTACATATGGTTTAAGTTGATACATTTCGCTTACCGTACATGATACATTTTGGGATACACATTACATGATTTACATTGAACATAAACACGTTGACATTGACATACACATTTGGTGGTTTACATTGAACATAGACATTTGACATTGTGACAACTCGAATTTCCAAGATTCTATTTCGCATTTATTGCATGTTTATTGATTGTTAATTGTTGGCTTGCACAATTGGTTTGCTATGAAACTGTATACGTTTTGGATTTGATAAGGCTTATGAATGGATTGACAAATACTTGATTTTGGTGATGAAAATGTAAATTGTGTATTTTGTGCATATAACATGTAATAGACAATACATAGGGGTGCTTTGTGCTAATAGTGGAACTTAAATCATTCTTAACCCTAATTCCTTTCTCTAATCATTCACAAGAAACCAAAACACGTATCCTCACATTCTCTAATCCTCTCCTCAATCACCTTCTCATCATTCTTGGATTCTCAAGTCTTTTGCACGTTTATTGATTGCCAATCCATCTAGAATCGAATCAAGGTAATTGTTTAATCATTGTGTGATGTTAATTGTTGAATGATTGATTGATGTTAAAACCCTAGTTCTTCATATGATAATCTCTGCCTATTTGATTGATTCTGATTAATGAGAAATGATTAGAGTTGTTGTGGAATCACTGCTTGATGATTAAGATGCAAGATATGTTAGAATGATCGATTGATGATTGATTATTGCACTGTGGAAATGTATGAAGTTAGGGTTTTGATCATATGAATGATAGAATGTAACTGATGTTTTGATTCTGTGAATAGTCTGGGAAATCACGTATGTTGATAGTCCGTGGTCAGAGTTTTAATGAATATGTGTCTCAGGGTTTCGTAACCTTAAATAATTGTCTGAGTTTTTATTATAACCTTGCATAGTCCGAGTTTGATGCCATCTATTATAGCCCGACCTTTGGTTTGATATGGCCGAGATTCACAAGATGTTACATGTCTGAGTTTCGCTATGGTAACACCTTGCCCGAGTTTGTTAATGAAACACTAGGTCCGAGTTTGTTAATGAAACACTAGGTCCGAGTTTTTAAGGAGGTAAATGGCCCGAGCTTTGTATCAATTTGAAGCCCGAATTTTATAAATGCTTCATGAAAGTCCGAGTTTACTAGATTGTCACCTAGTCCGACCTTGTAACAATTGTTGGTCCGAGTTCCATTAAACCCTCATAGCCCGAGTTTGTAAAAGTATCAAGGGAGTCCGAGCTTAACATAACAAATCATGCCCGACCTTTAACCCTTTTCAAGGTCCGAGTTTTTGTAATTTCCTTGTGTCCGAGCTTTGAGGTATAAAGTCTGACCTTTGCAATCAGGAAACATGATCCGAGTTTTAGTATTGAGTTGTGAGGTTCGAATTTTTGATCATGCTATGCCCTATCCGAGTTTTAACCCCACACACATGGTCCGAGTTTAATTAGGGATGCCCCTGTCCGAATTTTAAAAGGGGGAGCCCCTTAGTCCGAGTTTCATGCCATTAAGTATGAACCGACCCTTTTGATGAGGATGTGATACATGATCTAGTGTTGATTGAAATAATGTTGACTGTGTTATAAGTGATGTATGAGGGTTTACCTGTAAATGCCTGTGGTGAAGCCAAATGTATGTTTCTGTGTATAATAGCATGTTAATAGTCCGAGATTTACAAGGGATGTGTGTGTCAAAACTTACTGTATGATTCTTCATGCTACTGTTTGTGTCTATATACAAATCTGTATGATGTTGCATACTGTTATACGTGAATAACCTATCTTATGCTATCCTGTACACCGTAATCACACTGAACACAATTACTTGGATAACAAAGACTTGTAAACCCTAATTGTTGCAAACACTTACGTCGGAACATGTGCAATGTAACCTAGGTCGTGTGTAACGGACTTAGACGTTGAATAAACCGTAGAAGCAATAACATACCGAGCAAACCAAGGTGAGTTCACACAGCCAAGGCATGGGGTTCCCAGGGTGGGAATGGGATTTGATTATTTACTGGTACTTATCTATACTGGAACGTAGTGATGTGATTTGATGAACTATGGTACATACTCCGCTGATTGAACAACGACTAGACTAGTAACACTTATTGAACTGATCTTCGCACACCTGCCAAGGGTTGGCCGCGATATTATGACTGACTTCGCACACCTGCCTTTGGAAGGCCGCGAACTGTAATTTCTTAGTCTTCGCACACCTGCCTGGTAGGCCGCGATACAGGTAAACCTAGTCTAGAATACTCGGGAGGAACATCCCCTAATATCTTCGCATACCTGCCTGGGAGGCCGCGATGGAAACTAATACGATACATGACATAACGAACGAACATACTACTACGCACACTATACTATTACTGAACTGTAAACTGTGAACTCGCTCAACTAGTTTGTTGATCCTCTGTTACATGCCTTGCAGGTCGTTAGATACATGGAGCTTGCACAGGGAGGAGCAGGTCGTTGTGGAGCATGGATTATGTTTTAAAACTTATTGAACTTATGTTACACATTTGGACTTTCGTACTTATGCTTCCGCTATACTCTGAACTATGATTATGTCTTGAACACCTATCATATTGAATGATTGGTTTACATTTATCACATTTGATATTAATTACATGTTCGATATGATTGGTGGCTTGATCCTGGTCAGTCACGCTCCCAAGCGGTGATACTCCGCTCGTGGATTTTGGGGGTGTGACTGATTGGTATCAGAGCCATTCGTTATAGAGAACTTGGTTTTAATAGGGGAAAACGTTTTTATTAAAACCAGACTATAACCAGAACAGTGCTCTCAACGATCCACAATGACGCTTCGCTCCACGTGCAAGACTCGACATCCTAGGTAATAAGGTTTATGTTTATTACCTGCTTGCTAGAACTGCATAGAACTTTGCTCGTAGTATGCTTACATTACTTTGCTCACTACTTGTTATTTCTTAAGAACACTTACGTGCTTACACTCTTCTGTCATCGCACTATTCGCGAACCTTTCTCACTTATGTTGCCTTTGATGTGAAGATCAATGGCCGGACGAATTAACATGACTCAAGCCCAGTTAGAGGCTCTCGTTCAAGCTCAAGTTGCTGCGGCACTTGCAGCTGCTCAAGCAGGTAGTATACCCTGCAGTATAGACACACACTAGGATCTTTAGATCCTACATTAACTCTCGTATTTAACCTTGTCCTATTCGTACACAATAGGTCAGCACGCACAGCAACCTGTCTGCACTTTCAAGAACTTCATGGATTGTCGTCCAAGCTCATTCAGTGGCACCGAGGGGGCAGTGGGACTCCTCCATTGGTTCGAGAAGCTAGAATCCGTGTTTGAAATGTGTGAATGCCCTGAGGCTCGCAGGGTCAAGTACGCCACTGGCACTCTGGAAGGAATCGCGTTGACTTGGTGGAACGCGCAAGTACAGATCCTAGGGTTGGCAGCTGCTAACGCCACCCCTTGGAATGACTTCAAAGAATTGATCAAAAGGGAGTATTGCACTCGTGAAGACATTCACAAGTTGGAAGATGAACTGTATCACTTGAAAATGGTTGGGTCAGAGATCGAAGCCTATACCAAACGGTCGAATGAACTGGCCGTGCTATGCCCAACAATGGTGGACCCTCCAGTGAAACGTATTGAATTGTATCTCAAGGGTTTTGCGCCAGAGATCCAGAGCCATGTGACATCGGCTAATCTTGATAATATCCAGGCTATTCAGCGCCTTGCTCATCGTATTACAGATCAGGCAGTGGATCAGAACAGACTGCCAAAACGTGTCAAGGCTACCACTGCTGCTGTCACCACTGCTGCTACTCCCAGTGACAACAAGAGGAAATGGGAGGGAGATTCCAGCAAGGGATCAGTTTCTGCTCAGTCTCAGCAGCGCAAGACAAATGACTACCAGAATTCGAGTCAGCAATCATCCGGCAGTCAGGGGCAGGGTGGATATCGGGGGATTCACCCACTGTGTAATAAGTGCAACAGACACCACAGCGGAAGATGTCGCAGGGAACGTTGTCAAAGATGCCTCAAGATGGGTCATGAGGCTAAGGATTGTAGAAGCTCTCGACCTGCAAACCAGGATCAGCAACTTCCGCCACCAGTTCCTCAAAACCCACAGCAGCAGCAACCACAGCGTGGAAACCGGGGATGTTTCCAGTGTGGGGCAGAAAGTCATTACAAACGCGATTGCCCTCAGTTGAACCAGAACCTGAACCACAACAATAACCAGGGCAACGGGAACAACAACAACAACGGGGGAAACAACAACAACAATGGCAACGAGGCAAGAGGTCGAGTTTTCGTGTTAGGACGAGGAGACGCAATGAACGATATTTGAACTTATAACTTATTTTGGGTTTTCATTATTATGTTTCCGCTACTCAAACAAAGTTTGGTTTGAACATCAATTGTATTGGGTTTTATGAATTATTTTAACTACTATACTTTATGTTTGATATGATGGATGGTTTGATATTATTGAGCGCACCTGCCGTATTTATGGACCTTATGAACAGGGTGTGCAAACCCTATCTTGACAAGTTCGTCATTGTCTTCATCGACAACATTCTGATCTACTCCAAGAGTCAGGAGGAACACGAGCAGCATTTATGATTGATTTTGGAACTCCTTCGAAAGGAACAACTGTACGCCAAGTTTTCAAAATGCGACTTCTGGCTTCGTGAGGTCCACTTCTTAGGCCATGTGGTGAACGAAGACGGGATCCATGTTGATCCATCCAAGGTAGATTCGATCAGGAACTGGCCTGCACCGCATACACCGACGGAAATAAGCCAATTCTTGGGTTTGGAAGGGTATTACAGACGATTCATTAAAGACTTTTCGAAGATCGCGCAGCCGCTTACTATGCTGACACAGAAAGGTGTCACCTACCGTTGGGGAGATTCCCAAGAGACCGCTTTTTAGTACTTGAAGGATAGGCTTTGCAGTGCACCTATTCTCTCATTGCCAGAGGGCACCGACGATTTCGTGGTCTATTGTGACGCATCGATACAGGGGCTTGGTTGTGTATTGATGCAGCGTGACAAAGTTATTGCCTACGCTTCGCGGCAACTCAAGATTCATGAACGGAACTACACGACGCACGATTTAGAGCTGGGAGCTGTTGTTTTCGCGCTTAAGATATGGCGACACTACCTGTACGGTACCAGGTGCACGATTTACACCGATCACAGGAGTCTCGAGCATATTCTTAAGCAAAAGGATTTGAACATGCGTCAACGAAGATGGGTTGAACTACTGAACGACTACGAATGCGCCATCAAGTATCATCCAGGCAAGGCCAATGTTGTGGCCGACGCCCTCAGTCGAAAGGACACCCTACCTAAGCGCGTGCGAGCGCTACAGCTTACTATTCAGTCCAGTCTTCCTGCACAGATACGAGCTGCTCAGATAGAAGCATTGAAACCCGAAAACGTCATGGCTGAAGCCTTACGCGGTTCAAGGCAACGAATGGAACAAAAGGAAGACGGCTCCTACTATGTAACGGGGCGTATTTGGGTCCCACTTTATGGCGGTTTACGAGAGCTTGTGATGGACGAAGCACACAAGTCTCACTACTCGGTACATCCAGGGTCGGACAAAATGTACCACGACATCAGAACTACTTATTGGTGGCCTAGCATGAAGGCCCACATAGCCACCTATGTTGGCAAGTGCTTGACCTGTGCCAGAGTCAAGGTTGAATATCAGAAACCCGTAGGCCTACTTCAGCAACCCAGGATACCACAGTGGAAATGGGAAGAAATTTCCATGGATTTTGGTTACAGGCCTACCTAGATCCCAGCGTGGGAATGATACTATATGGGTGATCGTGGATCGACTCACCAAGTCTGCACACTTCCTGGCTATAAAGGAAACGGATAAGTTCTCCACTCTCGCCGACATCTATCTTAAAGAAGTTGTTTCGAGGCACGGGGTGCCCACCTCCATCATTTCGGATCGGGATGCACGATTCACGTCAGAGCTATGGCAAGCGATGCACAAATATTTCGGCTCACGGTTAGACATGAGCACGGCATATCATCCTCAGACAGATGGGCAGTCTGAGCGAACAATCCAAACTCTTGAAGACATGCTTCGAGCATGTGTATTCGATTTCGGCAACGGCTGGGAAAAGCATCTCCCGTTAGTGGAGTTTTCGTACAATAACAGTTATCACACCAGCATACAAGCCGCTCCATTCGAGGCATTGTACGGGCGTAAATGCCGGTCACCTCTCTGTTGGGCAGAGGTGGGGGATAGTCAGATTACGGGTCCAGAGATTGTAGTGGACGCCACAGAAAAGATTGCACAGATACGACAACGCATGGCGGCAACACGCGACCGTCAGAAAGCCTACGCAGATAAGCGTAAGAGGCCATTGGAATTTCAGGTCGGGGACCGGGTTTTACTTAAAGTCTCACCCTGGAAGGGTGTGGTTTGATTTGGTAAACGAGGCAAACTCAATCCACGGTATGTTGGACCGTTTGAAATTACTGAACGAATAGGCCCAGTAGCCTACACACAGAACCTACCAGCTGAACTCGGTGCAGTTCACAATGTATTCCACGTGTCGAATCTGAAGAAGTGCCTATCAGATGAGACCCTCATAGTTCCTTTTAAGGAACTCACTATCGACGAGCGGTTGCAGTTCGTCGAGGAACCAGTTGAAATCACGGACCGGGATGTTAAGGTCCTCAAACACAAGAGAATCCCTCTTGTCCGAGTTCGTTGGAACTCCCGACGTGGCCCAGAGTACACCTGGGAACGCGAAGACCAGATGACAGAAAAGTACCCCCAGTTATTCGAAACCAGTGCAACCACTACTGAGGCTGAAGCTACTACTACTGAATTTCGGGACGAAATTCCAAATCAACGGGGGGATGATGTGACACCCCAGGAAAACCAGTGAACGATATAACTTACCTAGCTTCCTCAGTGAGTGCGTACCAAATTTCGGGACGAAATTTCTTTTAAGTTGGGGATAATGTGACAACTCGAATTTCCAAGATTCTATTTCGCATTTATTGCATGTTTATTGATTGTTAATTGTTGGCTTGCACAATTGGTTTGCTATGAAACTGTATACGTTTTGGATTTGATAAGGCTTATGAATGGATTGACAAATACTTGATTTTGGTGATGAAAATGTAAATTGTGTATTTTGTGCATATAACATGTAATAGACAATACATAGGGGTGCTTTGTGCTAATAGTGGAACTTAAATCATTCTTAACCCTAATTCCTTTCTCTAATCATTCACAAGAAACCAAAACACGTATCCTCACATTCTCTAATCCTCTCCTCAATCACCTTCTCATCATTCTTGGATTCTCAAGTCTTTTGCACGTTTATTGATTGCCAATCCATCTAGAATCGAATCAAGGTAATTGTTTAATCATTGTGTGATGTTAATTGTTGAATGATTGATTGATGTTAAAACCCTAGTTCTTCATATGATAATCTCTGCCTATTTGATTGATTCTGATTAATGAGAAATGATTAGAGTTGTTGTGGAATCACTGCTTGATGATTAAGATGCAAGATATGTTAGAATGATCGATTGATGATTGATTATTGCACTGTGGAAATGTATGAAGTTAGCGTTTTGATCGTATGAATGATAGAATGTAACTGATGTTTTGATTCTGTGAATAGTCTGGGAAATCACGTATGTTGATAGTCCGTGGTCAGAGTTTTAATGAATATGTGTGTCAGGGTTTCGTAACCTTAAATAATTGTCTGAGTTTTTATTATAACCTTGCATAGTCCGAGTTTGATGCCATCTATTATAGCCCGACCTTTGGTTTGATATGGCCGAGTTTCACAAGATGTTACATGTCTGAGTTTCGCTATGGTAACACCTTGCCCGAGTTTGTTAATGAAACACTAGGTCCGAGTTTGTTAATGAAACACTAGGTCCGAGTTTTTAAGGAGGTAAATGGCCCGAGCTTTGTATCAATTTGAAGCCCGAATTTTATAAATGCTTCATGAAAGTCCGAGTTTACTAGATTGTCACCTAGTCCGACCTTGTAACAATTGTTGGTCCGAGTTCCATTAAACCCTCATAGCCCGAGTTTGTAAAAGTATCAAGGGAGTCCGAGCTTAACATAACAAATCATGCCCGACCTTTAACCCTTTTCAAGGTCCGAGTTTTTGTAATTTCCTTGTGTCCGAGCTTTGAGGTATAAAGTCTGACCTTTGCAATCAGGAAACATGATCCGAGTTTTAGTATTGAGTTGTGAGGTCCGAATTTTTGATCATGCTATGCCCTATCCGAGTTTTAACCCCACACACATGGTCCGAGTTTAATTAGGGATGCCCCTGTCCGAATTTTAAAAGGGGGGGCCCCTTAGTCCGAGTTTCATGCCATTAAGTATGAACCGACCCTTTTGATGAGGATGTGATACATGATCTAGTGTTGATTGAAATAATGTTGACTGTGTTATAAGTGATGTATGAGGGTTTACCTGTAAATGCCTGTGGTGAAGCCAAATGTATGTTTCTGTGTATAATAGCATGTTAATAGTCCGAGATTTACAAGGGATGTGTGTGTCAAAACTTACTGTATGATTCTTCATGCTACTGTTTGTGTCTGTATACAAATCTGTATGATGTTGCATACTGTTATACGTGAATAACCTATCTTATGCTATCCTGTACACCGTAATCACACTGAACACAATTACTTGGATAACAAAGACTTGTAAACCCTAATTGTTGCAAACACTTACGTCGGAACATGTGCAATGTAACCTAGGTCGTGTGTAACGGACTTAGACGTTGAATAAACCCTAGAAGCAATAACATACCAAGCAAACCAAGGTGAGTTCACACAGCCAAGGCATGGGGTTCCCAGGGTGGGAATGGGATTTGATTATTTACTGGTACTTATCTATACTGGAACGTAGTGATGTGATTTGATGAACTATGGTACATACTCCGCTGATTGAACAACGACTAGACTAGTAACACTTATTGAACTGATCTTCGCACACCTGCCAAGGGTTGGCCGCGAATCAAGGTAATTGTTTAATCATTGTGTGATGTTAATTGTTGAATGATTGATTGATGTTAAAACCCTAGTTCTTCATATGATAATCTCTGCCTATTTGATTGATTCTGATTAATGAGAAATGATTAGAGTTGTTGTGGAATCACTGCTTGATGATTAAGATGCAAGATATGTTAGAATGATCGATTGATGATTGATTATTGCACTGTGGAAATGTATGAAGTTAGCGTTTTGATCGTATGAATGATAGAATGTAACTGATGTTTTGATTCTGTGAATAGTCTGGGAAATCACGTATGTTGATAGTCCGTGGTCAGAGTTTTAATGAATATGTGTGTCAGGGTTTCGTAACCTTAAATAATTGTCTGAGTTTTTATTATAACCTTGCATAGTCCGAGTTTGATGCCATCTATTATAGCCCGACCTTTGGTTTGATATGGCCGAGTTTCACAAGATGTTACATGTCTGAGTTTCGCTATGGTAACACCTTGCCCGAGTTTGTTAATGAAACACTAGGTCCGAGTTTGTTAATGAAACACTAGGTCCGAGTTTTTAAGGAGGTAAATGGCCCGAGCTTTGTATCAATTTGAAGCCCGAATTTTATAAATGCTTCATGAAAGTCCGAGTTTACTAGATTGTCACCTAGTCCGACCTTGTAACAATTGTTGGTCCGAGTTCCATTAAACCCTCATAGCCCGAGTTTGTAAAAGTATCAAGGGAGTCCGAGCTTAACATAACAAATCATGCCCGACCTTTAACCCTTTTCAAGGTCCGAGTTTTTGTAATTTCCTTGTGTCCGAGCTTTGAGGTATAAAGTCTGACCTTTGCAATCAGGAAACATGATCCGAGTTTTAGTATTGAGTTGTGAGGTCCGAATTTTTGATCATGCTATGCCCTATCCGAGTTTTAACCCCACACACATGGTCCGAGTTTAATTAGGGATGCCCCTGTCCGAATTTTAAAAGGGGGGGCCCCTTAGTCCGAGTTTCATGCCATTAAGTATGAACCGACCCTTTTGATGAGGATGTGATACATGATCTAGTGTTGATTGAAATAATGTTGACTGTGTTATAAGTGATGTATGAGGGTTTACCTGTAAATGCCTGTGGTGAAGCCAAATGTATGTTTCTGTGTATAATAGCATGTTAATAGTCCGAGATTTACAAGGGATGTGTGTGTCAAAACTTACTGTATGATTCTTCATGCTACTGTTTGTGTCTGTATACAAATCTGTATGATGTTGCATACTGTTATACGTGAATAACCTATCTTATGCTATCCTGTACACCGTAATCACACTGAACACAATTACTTGGATAACAAAGACTTGTAAACCCTAATTGTTGCAAACACTTACGTCGGAACATGTGCAATGTAACCTAGGTCGTGTGTAACGGACTTAGACGTTGAATAAACCCTAGAAGCAATAACATACCAAGCAAACCAAGGTGAGTTCACACAGCCAAGGCATGGGGTTCCCAGGGTGGGAATGGGATTTGATTATTTACTGGTACTTATCTATACTGGAACGTAGTGATGTGATTTGATGAACTATGGTACATACTCCGCTGATTGAACAACGACTAGACTAGTAACACTTATTGAACTGATCTTCGCACACCTGCCAAGGGTTGGCCGCGATATTATGACTGACTTCGCACACCTGCCTTTGGAAGGCCGCGAACTGTAATTTCTTAGTCTTCGCACACCTGCCTGGTAGGCCGCGATACAGGTAAACCTAGTCTAGAATACTCGGGAGGAACATCCCCTAATATCTTCGCACACCTGCCTGGGAGGCCGCGATGGAAACTAATACGATACATGACATAACGAACGAACATACTACTACGCACACTATACTATTACTGAACTGTAAACTGTGAACTCGCTCAACTAGTTTGTTGATCCTCTGTTACATGCCTTGCAGGTCGTTAGATACATGGAGCTTGCACAGGGAGGAGCAGGTCGTTGTGGAGCATGGATTATGTTTTAAAACTTATTGAACTTATGTTACACATTTGGACTTTCGTACTTATGCTTCCGCTATACTCTGAACTATGATTATGTTTTGAACACCTATCATATTGAATGATTGGTTTACATTTATCACATTTGATATTAATTACATGTTCGATATGATTGGTGGCTTGATCCTGGTCAGTCACGCTCCCAAGCGGTGATACTCCGCTCGTGGATTTTGGGGGTGTGACAGACATGATTTACACAATCACACTTGACAATTGAGTTATACAAGAACAATCTTACATGGTGGATGGTTTGGGTAAATGGTTTGAGTAACGTGGAGTATGTAATATGATGCAAACATGATGGATACGCCGCTGGTACTTCCTATATATAAATGTTTGTATAGTATTACATATCTTAGCGTTATCTAAATCATTTCAGTTTAGACATATAACATTTTATACAAATAATATACCTTTCATAGAACATTGTCTTACAAAACAACTTATCTTATTCAACTCATTTTACTAGGTTATTCATTTAACCTTACGTTCATCTATACATATCATCTGATATTATCGTTTTTCAAATGGTTTACAAAGCGAGACAAATTACAAGGTTCATGACTGACTGTTATTAAACATTTCTTTAAAACTCAAGTCATGAATCCCACTTTCACAAAACCTATGTATCTCACAGGCATTTTTATGCTGACGTACCTACTTTCACATATGTTTTCAGGAGCTGTTCTACAAGATGTTGATCACGATACTAGGGCGGACCTGTGCCTTAGAGACTAAAAAAATGAAGATATAACTAGTATAACTATGTTTTGAATTCTGTACTTCCTTTTAAGACAATGTAACACCCGTGTTTGATAAATAAAATGTAACTTTAATTTCCATGGTTGTATAACAATTAATTCTGTCCACAACACTCCCCGGCGTTTCCGCCGCGGTTGCACGTTGCACGCGGCCGGGGTGTGACACTTACGGACCTTATGGACATATGCTTACGGTCCGTAAGAAGTGCCCAGTACATCAGAATTGCAGAAACATTGAATCTGGTCATTCCCACTGGTTCCAATGGTTTTGATCCATGGTTTTTCATGCAATGGGTTGGTTTGTGTGGAGAATTCTCTAACACTTGTAAGACCTAGATCATTCACTCTTCTCCAAGAATTGATCTTAACGGTTTAGCGAAAACTATATATAGCATGGCCCTCATTCCATTTTCTGCACATATGGTCTGAGATTTCTCTAAGTGGTTGTGATTATTCACTACCTACCTGAGAATACTTGGAACCAAATCTATTTGGACCTTTTGTAAGTCCTCTTTCGTTCTTTTATCGCTTTTCGAGTGTGAAAGTCAAACTTTGTTTGACTTTCAGCTTTGACCACGAGATGGTCAACGAGAAGTTCGTTTGAACTTCGCAACGTGAGCGTAATCACGATGGTTATAGTCCTTAGTGACTATACCTACTGATTACCACGTTGACTAGGCGTAGTGACGAGTCGTAGTTTCGGTCATGTAGGTCCCCTTGAGTCTATGGATCGTCACAGAATCGTCTATCTAACCTAGAGTGCGGAATCCTCTAGATCAGATTGTAGCAGAAAACGTGTAGAACAGCAAATCACTTTCAACCGGGTTTCTATTGATTATCAAACAAACGTATTACAATCAATCAAACCCTAACCCTAATTTTCGTCCAAGCCTAATTGCTCTCACGAAAATACTCTCTCACAAACTGTTTTGGCTGATTTACCTAAACCCTAAAGCCTAACCTTGTTTATATAACACAAGGTTTACAAGTGGGCTAGGTTTACACTCCTGGGCTGCGAATTGGACAGGCCCAATTCGCCCCCATCACCCAATTCCTTGGGTTTAGTTAGCCCAAACATAACAACTAACTATTACAAAGCTAAACCCGCTAACTGTTTATCGTTTAACTAATTACAAGATATCCAAAGACCAAATCTAAGCTGTTGTCACAAACATGCACCAACAAACTCCCCCTTGACAATAGCTTCATAAAAACTTTGTCTTGAGTCAAAACTTTATCTTCGGCCTTCTTGCAATCTTCAAGTAATCTTGCACTGTCTTTGGTCTTTGGATAGCTTCAGCTTCAACAGCTTCTGTCAGCAACAGACTCCCCCTAAGCTGATGCATCCAATCACCAAATCTTCAACACGTTAGCATTTGAGTAAACTCCAGTTCAGCATTTGCACAGCAATCTTCAAACTCTTCAATATTGTCTGCAATATAGAAAGGAGGTTCTACCATGCATCCAATCAAACTCTCATCTTCACACTTCACAGCAACTTCTCAGCAACAAACTGCTTCAATCTGTATACTATAAAACAAACATCTCGAGAAACCATAAGAATTTTTCAACAAAGTTAAATAAATTATTATTTTTTTCACGAGATTAGTTAAACTGTATCACGGATTAAGCATTTTCAATCTATCACCAACACGCAAAACTTTTTGTTCAACACACAAGAACCTGCCTGATTGAAAATTTTGAACTCACTTTCTAACACTGTCTCCCCCTATAAGTAACAATTCCTCCAAGAATAACAGTTTTCCGTACGTTAAGAATTTTAAACAGAAAAAGACACTATTTTTGGATTTTTTATATTTTCTGAAAGCAAGTAAATAACAAAAACAATAAACACTCTATTTTTGTGAGAATCACTGGTAAGAAGATCATATCAGCACAATCAAACTGTTTCACACAATTAGATAATTCTTTATTTAATTTTTCGTGAAAAGCAGTTCAAGACGATTACCAGTATGTTTGTCCACTTAAACAAAATGCATGAACATTTCAAGTACCATTACCATATGATACGTTAAAGTAATTTTATTTTATGAAATACGAGCGTGTCCCACTTCAGGATATACCCCCACGATCAAGGTATGCACAACGATTCATCATAGTAGGTGAGTATACTGAATTCATCCTTTAAGATATCATGACTGTGTCCAGTTCTGCATATAATCTGTTTTATCATGTTTTGATTTCTTAACAATGAACACCCAAATAAATACTAATCAAATCCTGGAAATATAAACAGCACACTCTATCATGCAAGTATCTTCCCTACCACATATTTCACAAGTCCAATCCAGAGTTCTGAAATCTTAACTGGGAATAGGTTGAGAAGAGAACAGAATAGATCTTAGTAGAGATGGTATAATATACAAATCAAATGAGATTTTCTCAGTTTGATATAGGTTTATTGGGTTTCTTTTGGGCACTTGAGGGCCTCTTTCGGGTGTATTAGATCTATAGCGCGACAACGTACAGCTAGGTCAGCATGTATCTGGATGCAGCAGAAGCTGTCGTTGCCTAGCACCTCCAGGTCAGCATATATCTGGATGCAGCAGAGGAGGTACACGACTTTTTTCAGAGAAGATTTCAGAATCAGATCAAAATTGTGTGTATCGGTAAATATACAGACATTCAAATAGAAATGAGCTAATTCCAAGTGACTATCTTTCCTGGGGTCATGTACAATTTTAGTTCTAACAGACAGACAGCCAAGATATCCCTAGTTGAAACAACAGTATAAAGACCAAAAACTTCAGATTTTGGCAATCTATCAACACAAGAATTAAGGTCATTAAACCATACATCACTGATATGTTCCCCACTCATATTCAGTTCATTTAAGTTTATATCACATTGGTAAGTTGATTAGTTCATGCTTTTCGCCTACTGGTACATCATATGATGAAGCTGCTATCACACTTAAGCAATTTAGGTTCAATTTCAGTGTGACAGTCTAACTTGCTGATGTACTATCATTTCTTCTTTTCACACAGTGATAACTCATTTTTGATTTTCTATTTTTTTTATGTTTTTTATTTTTCAATTTTTTTGTGTTTTTGATTTTTTAAGAAAAGCAGTAAACTATTTACAAAAATTCTTATGAAAAACCAGTTATTCAGGATTCCTCATCCCGTTGAGTTCGACTAAATGTTCAAAGCGAGCCCTGTCAAATGCTTTAGTATAAAGATCTGCCAGGTTTTCTTCTATGTCGACTCAACACTTTGAACTTCAAATTTAAATCATTTAATATATATAAATCATCAATCTCACACCCCCCCGTCATGTGCCTAGAGCAGCCACTATCAACATAAGTTGATAATCCTCCTTAGCAGCTCCTGCACATACTAACTTAAAAAATTAGTTAGATTGGGGGACCCAAGCCTTAATGGTCTTGGGTCGTCCAAATTCACCAACCACCGGAACATCCATCCAATATCCATTACTCCTAACTGGAGTCTTGGATCTCAGACGCCCAAACATTATTATCTCACTAATACAAAGCTAAACCCACTAACTGTTTATCGGTTAACTAATTACAAGATATCCAAAGACCAAATCTAAGCTGTTGTCACAAACATGCACCAACAGGTCAAAATGCGCATTTAAGCGTATTTTGCAACCAAACTACTCTTGGTATCAAAACACTTTGTTTTGATATCAAAAACCTGTTTTCTAACTTAGTTAAGCATGTTATAACATGCTTAGCTTGTCACTTTTAGTTTAGTGCTTGTGTAGGGTCGTAAGGTAAGCGATCTAAACAATCGCTTGTACTTTCGAACCCGACCCGTTTGGTCGATCATTAGGATCCGACCAAACACATTAGGTGACTATAGTTGTTTAGGGAATAACCTTCCAAGGTTATACCTTATGGTCACTTCGTTTAAGTAGTTGTATGATAGGTAGTTTATATATGCCTTAGGAAAATGACCAAAATGCCCTTTTTATGCATAATTGATATTTAAGCATATGTAACCCAAACTTTTGTTACTTAACTGATTAGGCAACATTATTAGACTTGTTAAGGCATATAATACTTGTCATAGGACTAGTTAGGCGGTCCAAACGCGTTTTACGCGAACGACGCGTTAAAGTAGCGTAAGCTACCTAAACGGGTCGTAATGGGTCATAAGCACTTAGGTTAGGTTTCATTTTAGTATGTAGGCTTTGTTAAACCATATCATATGAGTTCCAATACTCATTTGGTTTACGAAACCTCATACTATCCGATCTCCCGATTTAGGTCCGGTTATTTATGTAGTTACCTATTATAGGTGCCATTTGATTTCCGTGATCCCTCTAGCTTTGCTTGGTTGTTGTTCAGGACTTCTAAGCACCCTCAAGTGAGTACATAGTCCCCTCTTTTACTGTTTTTTCAAACATTTTGGGGTGAAACACATGTGCCTAGTTGTTACTTTCATGTTTTCATGTTTTTATATCATATACTTGCTATGTTCATTAGCACACTATTAGTACATGATTTCATTATGTTTTTATGCTATGTATGTCCATTGTGTGCATACTTAGTACATTGTTTTACATTACATTTTGCTGCATATGCTCATCCAGCATATAAACACATTGAATTACATTTTGAACCGTTGTAACTATTTGGCTATGTGAACCGTTGTAACTATTTGACTATGTGAACCGTTGTAACCATTTAATTTTTTTGGTTAAAGGGTTACCCCGGTGATTCTGTTAAAACAACCGCAAATAAGTACAAGTAGTGAGGATGTGTTACACACTAGTTCATATACAGGACATGCCCCATATATGTAAAACAAAAAACCAAGGAAAACTATGACACCCCATAACCTAGCCTACTATACATCAGTAGACGAAACAATACAAAAAACAAAAATAAAATCCTCATCCGCCATCAACAAAAATGAAATTGCCAGAAACCGGCAACCCCTTAACATGAACCAAAAAAATCTATCCATTGGAGAATTTTGTGGAAGAGGTGCTAGCCTTTGCTCTCGAAGATGACGAATGTGTACCCGAGGTCATAAATTCACTAGTTTCATTATAGACTTCAACGACCTCCTCCTCATCTGAATCCTGCTTGTCACTTCTAGTCTGCGTAGCTTTCTTCTCCACTCGACCCACAGTACTACCTCCCTGATTACCATCATCGTCCTTAAGGATGTCAAACGGGTTTGATGTTAAAACCTGGTTATTTACCGGACTCCTCAAGGACGATTTTGGTTTAGGTTTGACATCTGGTCTGTACACTACCTTCGGATTCTGATTTTTCATATGGAGGCCTTGATTATTAAGTTTCTTTTTCTTAGTACCCACATCCTGAAAATCATCATTATTCTTTCCAGAATCCCCACTTGAAGTAACTTGAGGGTTCTTTGGGCATGAGCAATCGTCATGACCAAACACACAGCAAAAGGAACACCTTAGAGGTTCCCAATCATACTCAATTTTGATCTCTACCTTTGAATAACCATTACCATCCAAGGATGGAATTGCAACATTAACACTCTTCTTTAACTCAGCCTCTGCCTGAACCTCAATAAGTGCTCTAGAATAGCTGCTTCTTCCCCAAGACTCAGCACACATCGTGGCAGTATATGAATCCAACATCTTAGGATTCCCCATCATAGAAGCAACCAAGCTAAGACCATCCTCGGTAAATGCCGCTAACGGCACATCATGCATCTTAACCCAAATAGGAACAGCTTTAATATCCTCTTTTTCCATCTTTAAAGTAGCCGACCATTCCCTCAAGATTATCAGTACGTTTCTGATCAACCAAGGCCCATCCTCTAACATTCGATTCATCCCTTCCTTAGTACTAAACTTAAAGAAAAAGAACCTGTTTGCATTCATCATTAGCCGTGACAGACCATATTTAACCTAGTTGTTTTTAGCAAAATAATCGACCACCGGAAAAGCCAACCGTTTACCTAGAAAATATCCATACAAAGTGTTAGCATACCTATCATTGACTTGTTGAACATATGTCAACGGAATTACAACATCAGCACCCTCAACAATTTCGGTAGATTCCATCGCCCTGAAGTTCACCTTAGCATTCTCCTTGGCGTTCTTAACAATGTTAGCAAATGATGTAGGATTTGCAACCCCCGTATTTCGTGATTTTCCTTGTGCATCCGACATACTCATTCCATCCAGATCTGATAAAGGCGAATATCCCATATTGGAATAATCCCAACAATGTTCCGATCGCTCAACAGGCGGTTTCGCAAACCTCCCCTGATCGGCCGACAATTCCACTCCATCAACACCTGTTGTTGATGAATCCGGATTATCCAATTGAACTGGTAAAGTGACCTTTGTGAGTTCATCAATGATGTTTATACCACGTCTTGGCTGCACAGTATTACCATCAACATCCAGAATTCGATCGGCTATCTGTTTAAACGTCAAAGGCGGCCTTCCACCAGATTTCATTCGATCATCCATTACAAAGTTAACAACTCTCTATAACCCCACGGAAAAATATAGCAAGCCCCAAGAAACCACACGAACCAGATGACAACGAACAAAAAGAAAATTGAAACCCTAAACTAGCTGATGCCCTAACCCATGAATCTTACAAATCGGACAGAAAAACTAATAAATCTAGGCTGATCGACCAACAAATAAATCCAATATGCTCGAATCATAAGTGAAGGCGGCGATTTTAAATAAAACAGAAAACCCTAGCCGACAAACAAAGAAATCCGCAAACCAGATTGAGAATTAGACGTTAGAACCTCTAATCTCTGATCTGATCTTGAAGAATCACGCTGAAGAAACTAGGGTTTCAAGAAGAGAAGAGGTCGCCATAGCTAGAGAGAGAATTAGGTTTTTTTTTTATTTGTAACCATTTAATTATGTGAACCGTTTGTAACTGTTGAACCGTGTGAACCGTTTGTAACTGTTGAACCGTGTGAACCGTTTGTATCTGTTGATTAACATGAACCATTTATAACTGTTTGAACCGTTGGGTTAGGGAAGTGATTAGGTAACGGGGCGGGTGTAATGTGTAAAAAAGCATGGTGGATATGCCACTGGTACTTTCTATATATAAGTGCTTTTAACACATTATATATCGTTGCGTTATCTAGATCACTTGGGCAATTGTTATCAAAACAAAGTTATATTACATAGTTTTTCTAACAATATATGTATACTATTCGAGTTTTTATTTCAAAAACGATTTCTAATCTAGGTTAAATTAAACAAATGTTTTATAGTTAAGAATCGTGGCTACGAGATTTTATAAATTATAATCAACTTGATTTGAGTTGGTTAATTATGTCGCAATGCTATACTTTTCAAAATAAGGTTTGTTTTTAAATAAGCATCGCAACATGTAAAACGAGCCATGAGTCTGACACTCACCTAAAACCTATGTACTGGCCGGCATTTTTATGCTGACGTATTTTCACATGTGTTTCAGGTACAATAGTTGATGATAGTTGATGATGATATTTATGTACGCTCACATAGGGATGGACGAGGCCTTAGTGACTTAATAACAATGAAAGACTATTTGTTTATGTTTTGTGGATGTAATGTAATACATTTGATTTAATAAAACGAAACTATTTATTCCATGTTGTGAAACAATGATTCTGTTACAACACTCCCCGACGTTTCAGCCACGTTTTGTTGTTTTACTGTATCATGCAACCCTAAACAGAAGTATTCATTATGGGTGTTATACGGATCCTTAATCTGTCGTACTTTTTGAATTCGGATCCTTTAGCTATCCTAACCTGTAGGATTCGGAATGTGTGGTATCCGGAATCCTAAATCATACGTATTTGATTGAATTCGGATCCTTTAGCTATCCTAGCCTGCAGGATTCCGAATGAGTGGTTTCTGGATGCAATAACAACCAAACTAAGAGTGAATTGAATATCATCATAACTTGATTGGATTCGGTTTCTGTAGCATCCCTAACAAGAAGGATTCAGAACGGGTGATATCTGGATCTAGATTCATCCAGGCGCGGTTGAGATCGAATCTTGTAGCTTCCCTAGCTTGCATGATACAGAATGGATAGTTTATGGATCAAATGGTAACTAAAGAAAGAGTAATTCAAAAATGAATAAGATTCGGCTGGATTCAGATCCTATAGCAACCCTAACCAGTAGTATTCAATACAGCTATTATCCGGATCCTAATCAGCCATACTTGTTTGAAATCGGATCCTTTAGCAATCCTAACCTCTAGGATTCAGAATGTGTGGTATTCGGAATCCTAAATCATCCGTATTTGATTGAATTCAGATCCTTTAGCTATCCTAGCCTGCAGGATTCCGAATGAGTGGTTTCTGGATGCAATAACAACCAAACTACGAGTGATTTGAATATCATTCATACTCTGTTGGATTTTGATTCTATAGCATCCCTAACAATAACTATTCAGAACGGGAGGTATTCGGATTCTGAATCTTGCATACTCTTTGAATTCAGATCATGTAGCTTCCCTAGCAAAAAGGATTTAGAATGGGAGGTTTTTTCTTTTTTGGGTAAAGGGTTACCTCGGTGAATTTTATAAATAATCAAAGAATAATACATGTGCATCAGATAGGATACACAATAAAATTCACATAATAACGTAACATTCACATAAAATTCACTTTCATAAAAGTCACGTATCGTACACCCACGTTACATCAAAGTACAAGGATTGGTTTGGAAATACGAGTTGTCACACCATCACACGTAATCTGATTGCATTTACAATTCTTTCGGTCACCATTGAAACACTGCTTTGATTTAGAGAAAAAAGGCGATTGTTTCTTTCCTGCAAATGTAGTATGTTTAGGCAGCAACTACCATTTTGCAGACAATGTGATCGATCTTCCTTGCGTTAGCATGTTGAATCATCCAGTCCATAATGGACTCCCATGAGTCGTTCACATTACTCATATCAACCAAAGACTTGACATTATTCCACACCTGAGCAGCAAAAGCACATTGGAAAAAAAGATGATCCCTTGAGTCACGATCATACTTGCATAACGGACAACACATCAGCCTTAGATTTGTTTCACTTCCCGCTTCCCATGCCGCTAAACGGTCTTGGGTTCTTAACTTATTCTTAATTACCAACCACATGTGAAACAAATGCGGAGGAATGCATTGAGAGAACCAAATATGATTTGCCCAATCAACTGTGGAGTTACGATTCCGGATATTATTCCACACCTCTTTCGAACCGAACTGCTGAGGAGTACCCTCCAAATCTTTCCAGATTAGACCGTCTTCCATTTGTTGGACTAAATTAGGTGTATCAATATTGATTAATACCGGAAATAAGTCAAACCAAGCTTGCAACCACTTCCATTGGCCGTGATAATAAACAAGACTATCAACAGTGGATTGAAGTGTAAACCTGCATTAGCTGTGACAGCTGGCAACCAACCGGTAATTTCCGCACACTCTAATTATTATTTAATGACTGCAATTATGTGCTTAAATGTCAACATTATCTGATTACATACTATACAAGTGAATTCATGCATGTTTTATACTACAAGATATTGCTTTATGCATTAATGAACAGCGTTGCGTCAGAAATACTAGTAAACTCACCAGTAAGACATATTGTGTCAACAATTCTGCAGAAAGCAGTTAGACAATAGAATTGAGGCCTAGGTGTAGGTCCAACGACAAGAATGCATTAAAACCCCAGAGTACATACAAGGGTTAACATATAGACTTTCCAGAAGCTAAAATACGCACTGAAAAGCACCCGAAATACACTTTAAATGCTGATTTTATATATTTCAGCAAAATTCAGCATTATAACAAGATTGTACCATGCTAAAACGTGACTAAATGGTCCTGAATACTTTCCTAAGTGTCGGGAATTGAAAGGGGCACAAAAGGATACATAAAGGACACTAAACGGTGCAATTTAGCACTTTAACGAACCAATATTTAACCGAACAACCGGACATTACCCGGAACACCAAAATATTGCTAGAAGCATTGTTTTAATATTTTTGAGCTAGTTATGATCACTGAACACCCTAACACACTATGTAACACCATATATGTTTAACACCTAAACACTACACTTGAAATCTAACCATTTAACTTAACTACCCATGAAACTTACACATAACCCCCCTTCACATTTTCGGTCCCAATGTGGCCCCACTTATGGTCTTCCATAATCTTGTTAAGATTTTGAGTAGATCTCTTTGGATTGTGTAAGATGTGGCATGTACTATAAGGGACACAAAACCCTTTGGTTAAAAGCTAATAGGGATTATAAGATGGACTAAACTCATTTCATATCCTCAACACCACTTCACTCTCCTTCCTCCCTCCCACCTTCGGCCGTAAGTCACCCCACCACCATCACCATTTTTCCTTCATCATCCATCTATTCCAAGCTCCTCTCAAGGTGTAACAAGGTGATTAACGAAGCTTGGAACTCACGAAACTTGAAGGACCTCCATCACAAGCTTTTATCCACTCGATTTCTTCATTGTTCTTCCCTAGCTTTTAGCTAGTTGTAAGATTCTTGAACACCCTTGTTTACTTCATATTTTTAGTGGTTAAAAGATGTATTATGTTGAAATCATAAGAACACTAAAAGACTTGAACTTGAATCTTAAACATAAAGCTTACATATGATGAAAACTTGATGAAATAGTGTTGTTAATGTATGAATGATGTTTGCTTGTTGTTTACTAGAAATATTGATGTTGATCACTACATGGAGCTTGCTAGATTATGATTGAACACTTGATCTAGCAAGTTAGAGGATGATTATATGTTAACATAAGAAGATCATCCTTATACATAGACATGAACTTGAAAACAAAATAATTTCTTGAGAAGTAATAAACAAAATGAGCTAGTAATAAATCCAAGATTTATGAATGATTTTCCAAGATGTGACAACCGTCACTTTTCCGTACATTCCGTACACTAAATGAACAGTAATCTATACTTATATAATTGTGCATGATCTAGTTACGAGACAAATGAATTTTTGATTACTGTGATATATATACAATGGCATTTCATATTCGTTGCTACATGCAACACGATATAGTGCTAATAATGCACAGAACAGAATTGGCACCAATATTAGACAAACAAAAAAAAAATACTGACGATGTTCAGTACATTGACAAGCAATATTTTTGAGGCCCAGTATGAGCCAGAGACGATGTGTTACACTAGTATAGTGTGTAGGGAAGTAAGGACCACAAAACTGCATGCCTAAGTGATAGATAAAGTGCCGGAAAGTGCTTAAAACACACTAAAAGTGCAGAATTCTGCAGAAAATAACTAAAATTCAGCTATTTTCAGCATTTAAACATCTAATTATAATGCAGAAAAATTGTTTAATAGTCCAAAATACCTTCCTAAGTGTTGGGAACCGAAACTGTCATAAAAGACTACATAAAGCACATTAAATTGCGCTATTTAGCACTTAAAGGAACCGGTAAGCAACCGAACAACCGGACACTACCCGACACTACCCGAAACACCAAAATTTAACAAGAAGCATTGTTTTAGCATTACGAAGCTAGTTATGATCACTGTACATCATAACACATCCTAAAACACTAAAACACATATGACCCTAACTAATGCCCTTGATTTCTAACTAGATTGTATAACTAGGATTAAACCACAACTAGACCCCCCCCCCCTCCTCATAACCGGTTAGACAAGGGGCCCACAAGGAGATATTTTTTTATAGTTTATTAGATATTGTTGGAAGATTAAGAAACATATTATCCTATGGACTAATAATTGTTGGAAGGTTATTATTTGTAACCACAAGTCCATCCTCCCACTTCATTTCATCTTCTTCAACACACCAAAAACTCTCCATCCATCCACCATACCTACGGCCCCAAGCTCCCATCCATACACCTGTATTTTCAATCCATTTCAACACATTTCAAGCATAACCTAATTAGGAAGGTGGGAAGCAAAGGAACTTGAAGGACCTCTCTCTAGTGCTTTTATCCACCTAGTTTATCATCTTCATCAACTTGAGTTCTTCCCTAGCCATAGTGCTAGTAGTAAGTTCCATTTATCTTGTTTTTACTCATAATTTTAGTGGTTAAAGTATGAAGTAACTTGGTAAACTAAAAATCATAAAGAAACATAAGCATAAACATAAACATAAAAGCTCTAAAACATGAAGATCAAGTTGTTCTAGTGTATGTATTGAGTTTGTTTGATGATTTCTTGTGTTTGTGGTGTAGATCACCATATGAAGCTTGCTAGATGATGATTAAACACATGATCTAGCAAGTATAAGGATAGATCTTGAGAAAATCATAATGGTAATCCTTTATGTGAACATGAACTTAAAAAAATAAAGTTATTTTTATGTATGATGAAGTATGAAACATGTTATGAATCTTGTAAATGGGTGATTACAAAACTAGTTTTCTCAAGAAACTAAGTTAAATTACAAATGAGAGATGTCCAAGGACGTCTTCTAGGTTTCTCTCTGGCTTTCTAGGCGATCTTGGCGATTCATCTAGAATCCCTAGGTTCTTGATTTCCAATCTTAATCTTCATCGATATGGGTTAGGTATTGGGGTTTGTCGATCCTTCTGAGTAAGGTTTCTAGACTCTACCCTGGTTTCTAATCTTTTGAAGTCGGGATTAGGGTTTTTCGTTTCGTTTCTGTTTAGGGTTTCTTTTGCTTTTGTCGCCGAGGATTTTGTTTTGTTTATGTTCTTTGTGTTGCATGGTTTACTGATTCTTCTCTTATGGATAATACGAATACACTGCTCTGAATGAACGTTTCACATCTGGTAATCTCCCAGAGGATGATCGGGGTAAGCCGCCTTTATCTTTCAAGGGTATTGCTAGTAGGGTAATTGATATTGAAGGAAACACTTTGATGCCTCGTCGGGGTAGCTTTCAGACGTCACAATCCAATCCGAAACTGATCAATGTCATCGATGAGTTAACAAAAATTTCTGTTCCAGTGACTTCGGAGAAAACACAACTGGATAAAACATCTGTTGAAGGTGATAGTTCGAACCCTAATAGGTTACTCAGGTTACATATGCGGATAAGGTTAAGCTCAATACAAGAGGGAAGCGTGAGGTTAATTTTAGACTTCTTGAATCTTCAGAGACGGTGGAGGAGGCTGATGTGGTCATTCCGAAGGAAGCTGTTCGTCAGGTACAAAAGAAATTTGAGAATGTTCTTTATGGTTATTTTCTTGGTGATAGATTGCCGTTTCCGGTAGTCCAATATTACGTAAAGAATGTTTGGGCGAAATATGGTTTTGAAAAGCTTATGATGAACTCAGATGGATTTTTTCTTTTTCAAATTCGATTCTAAGGAGGGTATGAATAAAGTTCTTGAAGGTGGTCCATGGTTGATAAGAAAGATGCCATTATTCCTGAATGTATGGGGTCTGACAATCCGTTTAAAGAAGGATGGCATTAAATTTGTTCCTGTTCGGATTAAGTTTCATAATGTTCCTCTTGCTGTCTACACGGATGATGGTCTTAGTCTTCTGGCTTCGAAGGTTGGTATACCGAAGAGGTTAGACGCTTATACTGCTGATATGTGTATTGAGAATTGGGGTAGGACTAGTTATGCTCGTGCAATGGTGGAGATTAATGCAGAAAACGAATTGAAAAATCAAGTAGTAGTTGCTATTCTGAAAATGGATGAAGAAGGTTTTGTAACGGAAAAAATCAAAATAGAATACGAATGGAAGCCGCATCGGTGTGACACTTGTTGTTTATTTGGCCATAATAATGCGTCATGCTCGAAAACTCCTAAGGATAAAGCAAAACAGGTTATCATTGATGAGGAGGGGTACATTATGGATAAAAGGAAAACAGCAAAGTATGGTTTTCCAAAGAAAAAGCAAAAGCCGAAGGTCATGTACAAGCCTAAGACTAATTCTGTAGGAGCTAGTGCCTCAGGCACTAAAATGCAGTCGGACGCTAATAGAGATTCTCCTCCTGTGGACACTCATAATAAGTTAGATATTTTAGCGAATGATTCTTTGAAATCAGGTACGTTAAATGAGGTGCGTTCTGCGGAGCCGATTTAAGAGAAGGTAGATGGGAACAGGAGAATTCTAGTTGATAAGAGTTCAAAACAACCGAATCAGAGTAATACTGAGGAGGAGGATTCTGTTGACCCGGTTCAAACAGAAATTTCGTCGTTCATGAGTATGAATAAAAAGAATGATCGTTCTGAGGGTGCAAGCACTCCCGTTGACATGGGTTTTTATGGATAGCATAGCCGCTTGGAATATAAGGGGCTTGAACCGGCCTCTGAAACAACGGGAGGTTCAGCAAATAGTTAAAGATAATCATTTGAGTGTTTGTGCTATCTTAGAGTCTCACGTGGAGGTTTCAAAGCTTTCGAAAGTGTGTGGTAGGGTTTTTAAAAATTGGGAATGGACGTCTAATGGAGGGGTTTGTAACAAAGAACCAGAATCATTGTGGGATGGAATGATGCTCATTTTCAACTTATGGTTCTAGCTCAAACAGACCAGGTTATGCATGTCCAAATAAAGTCTAACATTGATTCCAAAGTTCTGCTTGTGTCTTTTGTCTATGCTAAGAACACTTACCAGGAACGAAGGGTTTTATGGCAAGACTTATGCAAGCATAAAGTGGTAGTCAGGAATCAACCGTGGATTGTGATGCGGGATTTCAACTCGGCTCTATACATGGATGACTGTTTGCATGGATCTTCTACCCCTACGATAGGTATGAGGGATTTTTTTGAATGTGTTCAACATAATGAGTTGCTGGATATTCCGGGTCATGGTCTTCATTTTACTTGGAACCAAAAACCAAGAGATGGGATAGGCATTCTGAAGAAGATAGATCGAGTGATGGGTAATGTTAGTTTCTTAGATGATTTCCTGAAGGCTCATGTGGTTTACCATCCTTACCGGTTGTCGGACCACACCCCATGTATTCTGAAAACGGCTAGAGATGTTCGGGTAAAGCCAAAACCTTTCAAGTTCGCTAATTTCATAGCTGCTAAAGATGGGTTTAAGGATTGTGTGGTGGCTGAATGGAGCAGAACGATTGTAGGCATTCCTATGCTTTCCGTGGTAAAAAAGCTTCGAAACCTGAAACATCCCTTACGGAAACGTCTCCACAAACAAGGTAACTTGCACATTAAAGTTAATGATCTAAGATCCAAATTGGATGAAGTCCATATACTGATTGACCTGAACCCGTTTGATGCTTCGCTTCGGGTCAAAGAGTCTGACATTATAAAGGAGCTCCATTGTGCCGCTTATGATGAGGAGTCCTTTGTAAAGCAGAAGGCAAAACTTGAATGGCTTAGTGCAGGCGATGGAAACACGACTTATTTCCACAATTTTGTTAAGAGTAGGAATGCAAGGAGCAAAATCCACTCAATTAAGGATGCTAATGGTAAATTATTCGAGGGTTCAGATGTGGAACAAGCTTTAGTTGATCACTATATGAAGTTTTTGGGTATTGAGACTAAGGTTGATGATTTGTTTATGGAGGATTTGTTTTCCAAAACTGTTAGCTCGGTTGAAGCTGCCCATATGACTCGTCCTATTACTCGTGAAGAAATAAAAGCTGCGATGTTTAGTATTGGTGATAACAAGGCCCCTGGGCCAGATGGTTACACGTCGGTTTTCTTCAAGAAAGCTTGGGATATAGTGGGTGATGAGGTCTCAGATGCCATTCTACAATTTTTTGATAATGGTAAATTGCTTGAGCAGGTTAACCACACAATAATTGCTCTTGTTCCCAAAGTTCCTACCCCCATTTCGGTTTTGGAGTATAGACCCATTTCTTGTTGCAATGTCATTTTTAAATGCATTAGCAAAATTTTGGCAGATAGAATAAAAGGTAGTCTGGGTAGTTTGGTTGATATAAATCAATCCGCGTTTGTCCCTGGTAGGAAGATCTCTGATAATATTCTGCTCACACAGGAGCTTATGCATAATTACCATCTACACAAGGGAAAACCAAGGCGTGCCTTCAAAATTGATATCCAGAAAGCTTATAATACGGTTAGCTGGTCTTTTCTTTAGTCTGTTTTAATCAACTTTGGATTTCCAAGTAAAATGGTTAATTGGATTATGACATGTGTTTCCACCGTTTCTTTCTCTCTGAGTATCAATGGGAATCTATGTGGTTATTTCAAAGGTAGAAGGGGTCTTAGACAGGGAGATCCCATATCCCCTTATTTGTTCACTTTAGTAATGGAAGTTCTTTCGTTGCTGTTACATAAAGCTGCTGATCAACATCCTGCTTTCAGATACCATGATAAGTGCAAGCAACAAAAGATTATCAATGTGTCATTTGCTGACGATTTATTCCTATTTGTCAATCCTGATCTGGTCTCTGTTAAAGTGACGCGAGATACTTTGGAGCTGTTCACTAGAATCTCGGGTTTAACCCCAAATTTAGCTAAAAGCACGATTTTTTTTAGTAACGTCTCTTCTGTGGTAAAACAGGAAATTCGCTCTCTTTATCCGTTTCAAGAGGGAGATCTTCCTGTTAGGTATTTGGGAGTTCCGCTAATTTCTACTAAACTTTTGTATAAGGACTACAAGATTCTAGTGGACCGGGTAGATAAAAAGATTGATCATTGGATGAATAAGTCTCTTTCTTTTGCGGGAAGGCTTCAGTTGATTAAATCTGTCATCTCGGCTATGCACATTTACTGGGCCTCTGTGTTTATGCTTCCGGCTCGTATTATTGGTGATATTGAAAAAAAAGGATGCGGAATTTTTTATGGAGTGGAGGTTTGGTTAAATTTGTTAATCCTAAAGTGGCTTGGAAAAACGTTTGTCTTCCTAAGTTGGAAGGGGGCTTAGGTATTAGAAGGATCCAAGATATGAACAAAGCGCTCCTTGCGAACCACATTTGGAGTATTCTGCTTAAAAGAGAGTCTCTTTGGGTTAAATAGGTCCATTCTTACAGAATTAAGGGAAAGAATTTTTGGGACATTCCATATCGAGGAAGTATGAGTTGGGGGTGGAGGAAAATCCTAACTATTCGGTCATCCATTCGTTCGTTTATTTGGTATTCTATTGGTGATGGCCGGAAAACAAATGCGTGGCATGATAACTGGTGTGAACATAGCCCTTTGGGAGATTTCATTACTCCTAGACGAATACATGGATCGGGTTGTTGGACCGTTCTATGACCCGAAAAGTCAGTCGAAGTAGTTCATCTTTACATACGAAGGCGGAATCAACGTAAGTAAAGTAACAACAGCTAATCCTTTCAATTCCTTGTGTTTATATTGCTTTCTGATAAAATTTCAGCAGAGTTTCAGCACCGTAGCACACACATACGTCGTTACATCAAATGAACCGCTCATACCTATATATAGGGTTTCTGGGTCGCTTATGTGACATGCCAAATAAGCGATCCAGATCACTTGTTCCTATAAGCGATCCAGAGTATGACAAATAAGCGGTCCACATTACATTTTTGACTAATAAGCGATCCTAATTATACTTAGCCTAAAATTTACACTTTGACCCCCTAATGACCAATCTTGACTTCAGACTTTTTGTAGACGCAGTCAACAGACATTCCGTGCATCAACACGGGTTTTAGTATGCATACTACTGTATCAGATCTTGTAGATCACCAAAATGATTGGATATGGCCGGCTACGTGGTTTCAGTTTTATCCGGTTTTGATGAATCTAATGCTGCCGATTTTAACCAAAATGCACCAGATAAGCTTGTTTGGAAGGATAAACAAGATAAGCAAAAGTATTTCAGCACTAGTGAAGTTTGGGAGAATATCCGATCGCATGGTGAAGAAGTAGGTTGGGCCGATTTGGTGTGGTTTAGTCAATGTATCCCTAGACATTCATTCCACATGTGGTTCGTTATCAAGAATAAGCTGAAAACTCAGGACCGTATGGGTATTTGGGATGTGGGAAGTGCAACCAATCTAAATCTCATGTGTTGTCCGCTTTGCTGGAATGGTAAAGACTCTCGTGATCACTTATTTTTTCAGTGTTCTTATGGGCTGCAAGTTTGGAATATGGTAAAAGGGATGGCTTACATGGATACAGTCGATGCTAAATGGGACTCTATTATGACATGGTTTTCACAAAACCTTTCGGGTAAGTCGCCAGAAATGTTAGTTAGTAAACTGGTTGTTGCTGCTTCGACATATTTTATCTGGCAAGAAAGAAACAATAGGCTTTTTTCTCCAAACCAGCGGAATGCCACTTTGATTGCCAATATTGTCCTCCATACGGTTCGCATGAAGTTGATGACGTTCAAGGCAGGGAGAGGTTCCAAGAACCCGTTATTTTTAGAACGGTGGAAGTTTCAAGCGAAGACTGTGAGCATCGATCCAGGGTAGAGTCTTATGTAGTTTTTGTGTGTCTGTTTTGTTGCCTCTGTTTTGGCTTCTGGTTGTTTCTTTGGTTGTTTTTGTTTGGCATGGTTGCGGATGTTTTTTGGTTTGTTGGTTTTGCTAGTCTTGGTATGCCAAGTCCAGCCCTAGTGTGTTTCTCCGGCACGCTCGTGTGATTCTTTATTCTTTATATATAAAATTCACCGGGGTAACCCTTTACCCAAAAAAAAAGTTAAATTACAAGATTTACATAAACTTGGTTCTTAAAGAAACCGGTCACACTTTTAGTGGTTAATCAAGTGTATAAACATGTATTTAACAAGAAAAATGCAAGAAGAAATATTTTTAGAAAAATATTTTACAAGTTGTAAAGATCTAAATTCTCCAAAAATGATGTTTTTAAATAAATAACCACACTTTAAAGGGTAACTAAGCTTACTAAACACACTAGTAAGTTACTACAAATTTTTGTAAATTTTCAAGTTCATGACATAGTGTAAATTTCATATTTTTGACATATGGTAAGTGTTGAATGATTTGTTGATGATTGGTGATGATTTCACAAAAGAAAATGATATGCTTGAAAGCATGGAAACCGCCATTTTCAGGGGAAACTATGGCAAAATTTTCTAAAAATACCAACACTTAGAAAATATTTTCTAAACAAGTGTTTACAAGTGTATTTTTAACTATAATTTTCCATATAAACTTTGCCATAGATTTTTGTAACAAAAATACAAGCATTGGAGGTTGGTTTTTACAAATAAAAATGGGTAAATATGTATTTAGGATACATATTTACATTAAAGACATTGTGTGTGATTATGTGAAATAATTATATTATTTTAGGGAAAATAATATAACTTACAAATACCAAAAACTTACAACACCAAAATAATACCAAAAATTACAAGGAATAAAGTATATAAGTTACACGCTTAAATATTGACAACCGAACAAGAACGTAACTTATAAAATATTCTGGAAAATACCATTACAAATACACTTTTAGTAAATATTATTTTGGAAACGAAAGAGGTGAAAATATGATTTTCGTTATTACTACAAAGTATATCATATTTTCGACAAAAAGGAAATATATTACTTTGGGAAGTAAAAATATATTTTCTTAGAATATTTCAGAAGATATATGATCTTTGAAGAAAAATATATATTTTTTCTTGACCATACATTATTTTTGGACAAAACAAGTCTATGTATATTTTCTAAGTGAAAATATATTATTTTAGAAACTACAAATACAAGAATACGAGAATACATGTATGAAATACTCCCATCCTTGGGAAAGAAACGCGAAAACAAATAATTGAAAAGTATTATAACTCTGGATGATGTAAAGACATAAAGAAAATGTAACTCAAAACATGAATACTAAGACAAGGCACGACCCGCTCGTCTAATAGACCCTAGCACATTGTAGGTAGTCGTATTTGCTGTCGAGATTTGAGTTACGAGTGCTGAAGACGCAAAACAGTGAGTTCATGCTCCCCCTTTTCTTTAACTGTTTTTGGTTTTATAACTCTCGGGGGTGAAATACATGTACAAATACTTAAATGGTATGAAATGCCTATGAAATACTAGATCATGTGAGCATAGACTAAATACTGAAAATGCCATAAAGTCTTGGTGAAAACTAGTACCAAGCCATTAAAACATTCATTAATTAGGGACGAGGGTTAGATCTAACGGGTACGGCCGAACCCCACTCATGGTCAAAACTAGTACCTAGTAGTGCTTCGGAGTCGCAGTCGAGGTTAATCGACACAGTCGAGGTTAATCGACACAGTCGAGGGTAATCGACACAGTCAAGGAGTCAGAACGAGTACTCCGACAAGGAATCAGAACGAGTATTCTGACAAGGAGTCATAACAAGTACTCCCCATGTCCTCACATGCCTTAAAGTTCTTGTAAAACATTCATGTTCATACACCTTTTTTCATGCCTGTTTGTCACACCCCCAAAATCCACCATGCGGAGTACCACCGCTTGGAGGCGTGACGTGACCAGGATCGAGCCACCAATCATATTGAACAATGTACCATGTAACTAACAAGTAGGTAATATAAACATAAACCATATCACCTAGGATGTTGAGTCTTGCACGGGGCGGCGTGGTCGTTGTGGGAAAACATTTCAACTTATATTAAGACTTATGTTTTGCTTCCACTGTAAACTATGTTTTGACACCAATTGTATTGTGTTGGATTTTATAAACTACTTACATGCTTGTTCAATATGATTGGTGGCTATGATCCAGGGCATTTCACGTCTCCAAGGCGGGGTGGGGTTTTTGGGGGTGTGACAGATTGGTATCAGAGCCATTGGTTATAGTGAACTTGGTTTTAAAAAGGGGAAAAGCTTTTTGGCAAAACCAGACTATAACCTGTACAGTGCTCAATGATCCGCAACGATGCTTCGCTCCAAGTGCAAGACTCAATACTTTACTGTGTTCTATAATATTCATTTTAAGTGTTACGGCTAAGGTTAAGTCCTCCCTAAGTATTTCATATATCCAACTTTAAGAAATATCTATCTGACGAATCGCTGGTAGTACCTCTTCAGGACATATAAGTGAATGAAAAATTTAAAGATTAGTTGAGAAACCACTTTAGATAGAAGACAGAAAGGTTAAGTTTCTCGAGCATAAAAGATTAGTACTGGTCAAAGTCAAATAGGTTTCGAAGAAAGGACCGGAATATACTTAGGAACTCAAATCGGAAATAAAGTGAAAGTATCCTAACTTATTCCAATAAATCTCGAGGATGAGATTTAAATAAGGTGGGGAGAATGTAACAACCCTCATTAAAAATTTCTATTTCTTATGATTTATTATCCAAAAGGAAACCCTAATTTAAGATCCCCAAGTAATTCTACACAAACCCTAAAATTTTCAGAACAATCAGAATTAGGATCAGGGCCCCAAAAACTCAGGGGGGGGGGGGGGTATTCCCTACTTGACGATTATCCTCATAAATTGCTGTCAAAATCGAATTTAACATTTCCGTCGACTCAGCTAAGCTAGTTGGACACGTGGCTACCCTATGGTAGATTGAGACCCGTCGCGTCACGCGTAGCCCCAGGGTGACCCCTCGCGTCACGCGAGGAGGTCAAATTTTCAGTATAAATAGAGGGCATTGGCACTTAGAATTCTGCGTTGGAACGACGTACAAATTCGCTCTGTACGCTGAGATATCGATTGTTTACTACAAAACACACACTAGAACGAAACGCTGCCGCAAAACAGGGTATTAACTCGATCGCTATTACGATTCAATGTCCGATCGATTGAAACTATCCAACGGATGTTTAAGTGCCGCTCAAATTGAGTTTATACTTTGTCATTCGTCGTGATTCCGACGAGATGTTTGAGTGTTGTCCGAACTCGGGCTATACTCTGTCATTCATTGCGAATCCGCTGGATGTTTAAGTATCACACTTTGTCATTCGTTGTGAGGGTTTGATCTCGTGAGTTATCGTAAATGTTGTATTAAGTTACTTACCTAGTTTCGTGTGCATAGTTGTTCAAATTAAGTCATTAGCTTTATCTACCGAGCAACCCTAATGCTCTCTCTCCTACTGGCGATTTCCTGTTTCCCATGAAACCCTTGTTTTTCTTTGTGATCTCTTGAATAACATTATGTGATTAGAGCGTTTGATCTTTCAAAACTCTATAACGAACTCGTTAGCAATTGTGATCGATCTAAAACTAGAGTTTTTCTTTGTTTTTTCTTCAAATCGCTGCCTTAGATATCAATCCGGATCTCTGACTTATTACGTTGGATGTTATTGATTGCGGTTAATTGAGTTTAATTTAGCTAGATTGATACTCTGATTTAATCGGTTAAGAGTGATAGATTGAAACTAGGGTTTTAGGAATTAGGGTTTTGTCTTGTGCGATCTTGGTCTTCAGGTGTCTTTTGTTTCCTTTGCATGGTAGACTGATTTTTGCTGATGGGGGGAGTAGATGATGTTATTAAGAGTGCACGCAACAAACCTGGTGGGAGTTTGCTTTTTGATCGAGGTAAGCCTTCTATCACAATCCAGGGTTTAGCGTCTCGTGTTGTTGATATTGAAGGAAAATCGTTGATGCCGAGAAGGGGTGTTGTGACTCCTGCTCCACGTGATTCTGGTTAGATTAATATTATTGATGAGTTGTCTAAAATTACCGTCCCGGTAGAGACGGATTCTAGCCATGCTAACCTGAAGAAAGATGCTGGTTTGGTTGGCTCGGGTATTAATCATTATGAGGACGAGAAGGGACTGAAGTCGGTATCATATGCTGACTTAGTGGCTAATTCTAGCAACAAAAAGTTAAACTTTAGAACATTAGCTAGTCCAGATCGACATGATGATTGTGATGTGGTTCTGTCGAAGGAGTCCATTCGGGTTGTCTAGGATAAACTAGCTAACACACTTTATGGGTATTTTTTGGGGGATCGCATTGCCTATCCAGTTGTTGAGTATTATGTGAAGAATAAATGGAAAAGTTTTGGGTTGGAAAAATCTATGATGAATGCCAATGGTTTCTTTTTCTTCAAGTTTGCGGATCAAGCTGGCATGATGGCTGTTCTTAAAGAAGGGCCATGGGTTATTCGGTCTCAACCTCTGTTCCTTTGTGAGTGGTCCCTTACCACGAAGTTGGTTAAAAAGTAGGTCAAGAATGTTCAGTTATGGGTTAGGATACACGATGTGCCTATTGCTGCCTACACTGAGGATGGGCTTAGTTTGATAGCGACAACTATTGGGGTCCCGAAGCTTCTTGACTCTTACACTTCTTCGATGTGCATGGATTCTTGGGGTCGTAGTAGTTATGCTAGAGCTCTTATTGAGGTTTCGGCAGATAAAGAGCTGAAAAAGGAAATCACTATGGCTATTCCGGAACTAGATGGTGACGGGTATGTAAGGGAGACCATGTATGTTGAGTATGAGTGGAATCCTCATCGGTGTTCACACTGTTGTGTTTTTGGCCACTTTAATGATCAATGTCCCAGCTTACAAAAGAATGTGGTAAAAGATGAGGCTCGTAAGCCACCTATACAACGGCAAAGATACGGTAAGAAACCGATGGTAGATGAAGATGGCTATATGGGGGTGCAACCCAAGAAAGTGGCTAGGAAACCGGGGATTCATATTAATAAACCGAAACCAAAATTCGAGTATAGACCTATTGGAACTAAGCCGAAGGGAGGGGTTAACAATGTGGGGTCTTCTCGTAGTATGTTTTCTAATAATCCGTTCAATGTTTTGAATAATGAGGAGGCAAGGAATGGCCAGTGTAGCAAAGATACAGGTGGTGAACAGGAGGATTCGGATGATGAAGAGGTCCTTGAAGATTACAATGAAATTGACGACTTTATGATGGAAGGCACTTGTAAGGCAGATAATACAGGGGCAAGCACTCCTGATCCATTGGTGTCCAATGGTTAGCCTAGCTACATGGAACATAAGGGGGTTGAACCGCTCCCTGAAACAAACAGAGGTTCGTCAGCTTCTTCATGATAGTAATCTTAGTCTTTGTGCCATCCTAGAATCTCATGTTGATGTTGCTAAGCTTAGTAAAGTGTGTTCGGCTATTTTTCGTCGTTGGGATTGGACTTCGAATGGGAATTGTTGTGTTAAAGGTACTCGTATTATCATAGGGTGGAACCCGGAGGTGTTTGATGTCATGGTTTTGTCTCAATCATCCCAAGTTATTCATCTTCAGCTTGTTTTTAAAGATGACAAAAAGATTCTGTTCTGTTCAGTTGTATATGCGGATAACTACTATGTCACTAGAAGGGACCTTTGGGCTCAATTATCGTTGCATAAACATATGGTTGCGGATAAACCATGGGTAATCATGGGTGACTTTAATTCGACTCTCTATTTAGAAGATAAATCTATGGGCACGTCTGCTATTTCAGTGGGTATGCGTGACTGTCAGGCTTGTATTTCAGCAATTGAAGTTATGGATGTTAATCGCTCGGGTCTTCATTTTACGTGGACTCAAAAGCCTAAGAAGGGGATTGGTTTACTTAAGAAAATTGATCGGGTCATGGCTAATGACCCGTTTCTTGCTGATTTCCCGAATTCGGTGGCTGTCTTCATCCGTATAGGCTTTCGGATCATGCTCCCAGCATTCTAAAAATCCAACGGACTTCTAATACAAAACACAAACCATTTAAGTTTTCTAACTTTTTGGTTCATTTATGAATATTGTCAAGGAGGTTTGGGATGTTAGAGTTAATAGGGTATATCAATTTCGGGTTGTGAAGAAGCTTCGCCATCTAACGTCTCCTCTCCGGGCCTTATTATTCAGGCAGGGTAATCTTCACAAGAAAGTCATAGTGTTACGTGGCAAGTTGGATGATATTCAACAAGATATTGATAAGGATCCCATGAATACGGACCTCAGATCTCGAGAAACTAAGTTAATGTCTTCTTTTCAGGAGGCATGTCTTGATGAGGAAAGGTTTTTAAAAGAGAAAGCTAAAATGGAATGGTTAAGGGCGGGGGATTCGAACACCGCTTATTTTCATGCAGCTGTGAAAAGTAGGAATCACCGAAGCCGGATTGAAGTTATTTCGGATGCAAATGGTATTATGTATGAGGCCGATAATGTTCATTCAATTTTTGTGCAAGATTATGAAAAGTTTTTGGGTTGTCAAGATGATATCTCTATGCAGCTGACTCCTGATCTTTTTTCTAAATGGGTAAACCCGATGGATGCTTCTCATATGGTTCGTCAGGTTACGATGGAAGAGGTTAAGACTACCATGTTTTCCATAGGAAATGATAAGGCCCCGGGTCCAGATGGGTATACTGCTGCTTTTTTCAAAGCTGCTTGGCCGATTGTAGGGCATGATGTTTCAAATGCAGTCATTGATTTTTTCTCTACAGGTAAGTTACTTCGTGAATTAAATCATACTCTGATTGCTCTTGTGCCGAAGAAGCCGTCCCCGGTTATGGTTACCGATTACCATCCAATTGCGTGCTACAATGTTTTATTCAAGTGTATTACTAAAATCATAGCTAATCGTATTAAAGGAGTGCTCCATCAAGTTGTTAGTATCAATCAATCTGCTTTTATTTCAGGTAGAAAGATTTCAGATAATATTCTGTTGACTCAAGAACTCATGCACAACTATCATAGGAACTCTGGTCCCCCCCCCCCCCCCGCTGTGCGTTTAAGGTGGATATTCAGAAGGCTTACGATACGGTTGACTGGAGTTTTCTGAAAAATGTTCTCATTGGATTTGGGTTTCATGCCAGAATGGTGGAGTGGATTATGGTTTGCGTTTCAACAGCTTAATATTCCATTTGCATTAATGGAAATGTGCATGGGTATTTTATGGGTAAGCGTGGTTTACGTCAAGGTGATCCGCTATCTCCTTATTTATTCACGCTAGTTATGGAGGTTTTAACGTGCATTCTTCAGCATACTTCTCGTATGGATGCTTCGTTCAAGTTCCACAACAAATGTGAGAAACAACGGATTATTAACCTTTGTTTTGCAGATGATCTTTTCTTATTTGCGAGAGGTGATGTCAATTCGGCCAAGTGTATTATGTCTTCTCTTACAAATTTTGCTAAAATGTCTGGATTGTTGCCTAGTGTTCAGAAAAGTACAGGGTTCTTTGTAATGTCCCTGCTCATATTAAGGACCATATTTTAGCTATTATGCCGTTTGAGGAGGGATTGTTACCTGTTCGTTACTTGGGTGTTCCACTTATCTCATCTAGACTTCTATATAAAGATTGCAGTGTTTTAGTGGAAAGGTTAGATCAACGTATTATGATCTGGAGGAATAAGCTTCTCTCTTTTGCTGGTAGGCTACAGCTTATAAATTCGGTCCTTTCATCGATGCATGTGTATTGGTCCTTTGTTTTCATCCTTCCATCTCAGGTTATTTTAGAGTTGTAAGCGAAAATGCGGAACTTCTTATGGTCGTCAGAAGGCTCGTTTCACAAGGGGAAGGCTAAGGCTTCGTGGAAGGCGGTTTGTATCCCCAAGTTTGAATGTGGTTTGGGTATTCGTCGAATTGGGGATGTAAACAAAGCTCTTATGATCTCTCATATTTGGAGTATTTTGGTTAAACGAGAGTCTCTATGGGTCGCTTGGATTCATTCGTATAGACTAAGGGGTAAAAGTTTTTGGGTATGCAAATCTGTTTCTAATTGTTGTTGGAGCTGGCATAAACTCCTACAACTACGGCCTACTATTAGAGAATTTGTTTGGTCCAAGCTAGGTGATGGTAGCACTACTTCAGCATGGTACGATTACTGGTGTCAAATAGGGCCATTGGGTAATTTTATCTCGCCTCGATCCATTGCTTCTGCTGGTTTTGATCTTTCCTCTACTGTGCAAGCGGTTCAGCTAAATGGTGTTTGGCGTTGGTCGGTTGCTTGGCGAGACCTGTTTCCGGTTCTAAATCACATTGATCATGTTCAAACGGTCCTCAATAAACGTGATCAGTTGTTGTTGAAGGATATTAATGTATTGTTGGAGCATTCTTCATCTCGAGTCTGGCAATCGCTTCGGCATAGGAACCAAGAGGTCGATTAGGTTAATTTTGTTTGGTTCCCGCATTGCATTCCAAAACATGCGTTCTTTATGTGGCTGCTTATCCGAAGAAAATTATTGACTCAGGATAAAATCCTTCAATGGGATATCTCGAGAAGGAAAAACATGAATATGATGTGTTGTCTTCTGTGTTATGCGGGTGTTGATTCACACTCTCATTTCTTCTTTGAATGTAGCTATTCCTTGCAAGTGTGGAATTTGGTTCGTTCGAAAGGCGGTATTGATAGTGTTGGGCCTTTTTGGAATGATATTGTTGACTGGATGGCTGCTCGAGTTCACTCAAAATCAGCCGCTAACTATGTTAGTAAGCTGGTGCTTGCTGCTGCATCCTATTTCATTTGGCAAGAGCGAAATTCAAGACTTTTCAAGAACCAATCAAGGCCTCCGGATGTACTGAGTGATGCAATTCTGAAAACGGTTCGTTATAAGCTAATGGTAGTAAAGTTCAAGGACACGGTGAAGGTGCGGAGCTTCTAGGCACTTGGGAGATTCATAGAACATGCTTGACCGATGAGTGATCTGGCTAAATGGGTTTATTTTGTCTAGATGTTAGTCTAGTTGTCGTTTTTGGTGTTTTTGATGTACTTTCATGGGGTATGTCCCATGTTTGAACTAGTATGGATGCGCCATACTACTTGCTTTGTATTGTTTTGTTGATATATAGAATCACCGGGGTAACCCTTTACCCAAAAAAAAAAAGCTTTATCTACCGAGCAAAGCAAAGGTGAGTTCACACTTTCTAGAAGGCACGACCATCCTTCGTGGGTAGGATGCCAACAGTATTAATTCCTGCATATTCTCCTTGGGTAGGATGTGTACGGCCATCCTTCGTAGGTAGGATGCCACTATAAATCCTGCGTATTCTCCTTGGGTAGATTACGTACGTTCGTTCTCCTTGGCTAGAACAACTACAACTATGGGGTAACCCCCACGGGCTAGTAAGCCAGCGAACCAACCGTGAATTCACTCAACTTTGTTGTTGACTCGTTGTTACATGATTTGCAGGTCGTTAGGTCCCTAGCTTAAGGAGCTTGCACGAGGAGGTATGGTCGTTGTGGGAAAACATTTCAACTTATATTAAGACTTATGTTTTGCTTCCGCTGTAAACTATGTTTTGACACCAATTTTATTGTGTTGGATTTTATAAACTACTTACATGCTTGTTCAATATGATTGGTGGCTATAATCCTGGGCATGTCACACCTCCAAGGCGGGGTGGGGTTATTGGGGGTGTGACACTGTTTACAAAAGAGTCTCCCAAAGATTTACAAGAATTACAGTGCACAAACTAGACGCATGAACTCGCTCAACTTTTTGTTGATGTTTTTCAAAATTACATGTATTTCAGGTAACAGGATGAATCTTGGACGCAAGTGTCGTAACTAGAAGTTTACGATTGTGTTTTAAAAATGTTTGTAATGCATAAATTTTATGAATGGATGAACATCGTTTTGATCATGTAGTTGTTTATTACGATTGAATGCAATGATATTAAACCAGTCACACATCATACGCTTCCGGAAAAGACAGGGTGTGACAGTTTGGTATCAGAGCTCGATTGTAGTGAACTAGGATTCCTTCTCGAGTCTAGACTACAATCACTAGAGTTCTCTCACGAAAACGTTTTACAAAAAGGTTTTCATTGCATTCACGTAAGTGTCAAGATCCACGAGTCAAACACTTTTCAAAAAGAGACAAGGCAAGGACATTAGTAGGGAATACCCTCAAGATAAGGTGCCAACTAAGGCAAAGTCTACACGAGTTAGACTTGCCAAAATTTAAATACACTCTTGGTGAGAACGAGTACCAAGTAGTGTTTTTGTCGTGAATCGACAACTAGAAAAATGACCCCCCAAAACGAGAGTTATACGTGATATGATCAAAATGCCTGTTTATGCTAAGTAATATATTTGTTTATCTATATATACATACAAATAAGTGTACAGAATAATTATCGACGTGAACAAGATACTTTCGACTCTGACTCCTACTACTGTACGTAACTCGCACGATGAAGCTATCGACCTCGCGTTCATTGCAAAGCTCATAGCTAGAGTAATTACCAAACAAGATTCTGAGCTTGCTTCCGTAGGAGATGGCTGCTCTTCCCTCCCGATCGAGAAGGTACCTGACTACGGTGATGATAGGCAGAGGCGGCAACCTTGAACAACTTCTAATCAGCGGGACGAGATCCCTGCGACTTGTGTGAAGCAAGATTGATGACACACTTGACCAGGAAAGGAAGATGAAACATTCATCTCGAAGGTGCCCCTCCAACTACTGGGAATCCTCTTTATTCCTACTTCATCTGATCATCGTGCCTATTCGCGCGTAACGACAACGAGTGTTAGCGCGTGGACCACTGCAATGGTCCTTCCCATGACAAGAGGTATAAGGACAGTAGTGTCCCCACCTTGGTTGATCATCTGCTTGAACGAGAGAAAACTGAGGTAACTATGCAAGACAATTTATTATTACAGGAGCCCACGTAATAACGACTTTTAGTGCATGGAAATCCTGGTGGACTCTGCGGGTCAAGTTAAAGATCACCATCCCTCCAAAAATAATCTATAGCTGTTCACACCTTCATATGGTAGAACAATACCTAGACAAGTGCCTTAGCACTTTATAAAGTAGGAAACTTGTCTTGCCTACTTCATGTACGAGACGTTTCAGAAAAGACTTTTAAGCAAGTAAAGATGGATAGCATTTGAAAAGATTCAGCGACGTTACACCCTCTATCACCCCTACACAAACAACCCCATCACTGGGAAAATATACACATCAATAAAGCTATTATAGCAGGAAATAACTAAAACCTAAATGACCGAGGCGATGTAACCTCGAGTTCATTTTATTACAAACAATAAGCCATGTTGGCAGGCCTATGTGAAGGATTAGTAATTGTTTCCTCGCTCATACATTGATTATATATACATGTGAAATTGGGTGATTACGTAATGGCTTATGGTGCTATGTACCTCATAGACAATTATGGAATATTGTCTAACCTACTTCATACCTTTCGATAGAAGAGAATGCCGCCCAGACGAGACACAAACACCAGTACGTTACCAAGAACAGAAGCTGAGCTTCAGGAATGCATCTCCCAGGCAATTGCACGACATGAAGCCCTCCGCTCCAAACACAGCGGTGGCACTACCGGAAATAGCCCCCCAACTGGCTGCACCTATAAACAATTTCTGGACTGCAAGCCACTGAATTTTGATGGCACAGGGTGTAACATTTGTGCTTGTAATCATTATGAACAGTTCAATTATCAATAAAACAATGTTATTTTATCCCAATGTTTGTTTGGTTGTGTTTTACATTTTTCATGTTTTGACTTTTGTTCAAATTCAAACTCTACATCGCTTTCTGGAGCGTTATACGCAAACTGGTGCGTAAACGTACTCAGTTTAATGCGACAAATACTCCGGAACATCAACATATACTCAACATACCATAAATAACCTTTACATAACTTAGAAATAAGTTTTAAAGGCTTTGGTATGGCAAAAACAAGATAATTCGCTTACAGGGACTAAACTTGACAAACTGTAAAAGTATGCCAATTTGAACTGTAACGAACATTCCGGAACATGTCCATAAGTTAAACATACCATAAATATCCTTTACATAGCTTAGAAATAGGCTTTGAGGGGTTTGGTATGCTAAAATAAACTTTTGGGTCATTCAGGGACTAAAAGTGTCAAAAAGTGCACAAGTTTACACTTTTGCGCATAACTTACGTTCTGATGTACATCCAAAAATTTATGTAAGCATCCTTATATTATGCCTTAGTGTTTGGCATGAGAAAAATCCATTCGTCGCGTCATTTGGATCGTCTGTCGCGCTTATGCGCATTCCGTCGTAATTAAGCGAACATCGCGATCGTACGGCCAAACGAGCCAACATCCGGAACATTTTTGGGCATGTTTCATGTCCACAATGTTTAGGCATCATTTTAGGGCCTTAAAGATGGCTTTACAGGTCTTAAAGGGGCTGGAAATAGCTTAAAAACGCAACAGGGGCCAAATACGTAAATTCTGCAAGTGGTGCAGATCAGACGGGGCCAGGCGACCCGCGTAAGACCTGCACACACTTTCACGCGGGCCGCGTAAGGATGTCTGACAGAAAGATTTTGCATTTAATGCAAAATCTGGCCTTTCGTTCGATCAAGGGGCGATGCCTTTTCACCCAATGAAGGGCCAAGAGCCAAGTTCAGTGAATTTAACCACTGGACACATGTACGCACGAGATCAAGGCACGATATTCGATAAAACGATCCTAACGGTTCCACTTTTCCTATAAATACCCCCCCCCCTTTGTGTAAAAATCACAACAATCTGATCTTGAAGCTCTAAGTTGAAACCATTGTTTCATACCTGAGCTATTTGATCTAGATTAGCACTCGGGGACCCTCCGTAAGTCTTCTTTCGCTCTTTTATTCGCTTTTCGAGTCCGAAAGTCAACGTTTTGTTGACTTTCTGCATTGACCAGCTTTTGGTCGATGTGAAGTTCATGGAACTTCATAACGTGAGCGTGATCACGATGGTTATGGTCCGTAGTAACCATACCTACTGATCACCACGTTATCTAGGCTCAGTGACGAGTCGTAGTTTCGGCCAAAATGTGCATTCTTGCATATTTTGTAACCAAACTACTCGTGGGCATCAAAGCCGTTTGTTTTGATGTCAAACCTGTTTCTAAACTTAGTTAAGCATGTTCTAACATGCTTAGCTCGTCACGTTTAGTATAGTGCTTATATAGGGTCGTAAGGTAAGCGATCTAAACCATCGCTTATACTTTCGAACCCGACCCATTTGGTCGATCTTTAGGATCCGACCAAACATATTAGGTGACCATAGCTATAACCTTCCGAGGTTATACCTTGTGGTCGCAATGTTAGGCGTTCCGAACGCGTTCTACGCGAATGACGCGTTAGGGTAGCGTAAGCTACCTAAACGGGTCGTGATGGACCGTAAGCACTTAGGTTAAGTTTCATTTTAGTATGTAGGCGTTGTTAAACCATATTACACGAGTCTCCATACTCGTTTGGTTTTCGAACCCGCGTACTGTCCGATCCTTCCGATTCGGTCCGGTATATTAACATAAGCTACCTATTAGGTGCCGTTGATATTCCGTGATCTTTAGCACTATCTGGTTATTATACAAAGAACTCAAAGCAATCTCAGGTGAGTACATAGAACCCCTCTTTTACTGTTTTCCAAACTGTTTTGGGGTGAAACACATGTGCCTATCTGTTACTTTCATGCTTTCCATGTTTTCACATCGTATATCTGCTATGCTCATTAGTACATTATAGTACATGATTTCATTACATTTCATGCTATGTATGCCCATTGTGTGCATACTTAGTACATTGATTTACATTACATTTTTGTCGCATATGTTTACTCAGCATATGGACATATTGATTTACATGAACATTTCTGTTGCGTATGTTTACTCAGCATATGGACACATTGATTTACATGAACATTTCTGCTTCGTATGTTTACTTAGCATACTTAGTACAATTGTTTACATCACATGCCTTCATTTTGTTATGACATTTGGTTTGTTTAACATGGGACAATACATTCATTAACATTAGCTACGCCGTTCGTTAGTAGGTAGTGGTACCATAGGAATTGACAACTCCCATTCCTGAAGTCCTGGGTTTGATAGGACTGGAAGGAATGACCGAATTCGATATACATAACTTAGATAAACCTTTAATTTGTTTAAGGGTTTATCGCCGCAGTCTCAAGGCTTGGATGTATGCATAGTTTACAATACCACATAAATGTTAATATCAATAGAGCATGCATTTCCCACAGAACATAACGCTGATTTAAACCACGTTTTACTTCAACGACTTGTTTTGTGCATATGGTTTAAGTTGATACATTTCGCTTACCATACATGATACATTTTAGGATTACACATTACATGATTTACATTGAACATAAACACGTCGACATTGACATACACATTGGTGGTTTACATTTGAACATAAACATTTGACATGGTTTACTCAATAACACTTGACATTTGGTTTATACATGAACAATTTACATGGTGGATTGGTTTGGGTAAATGGTTGGAGTAACGTGCCGTATGTAATATGATACAAACATGGTGGATACGCCGCTGGTACTTCCTATATATAAATGTTTGTATAATATTACATATCTTAGCGTTATCTAAATCATTTCAGTTTAGACATATAACATTTTATACGAATAACACACTTTTCATAAAACATTGTCTTACAAAAACAACTTATTATATTCAACTCATTTTAATTGGTTACTCGTTTAACCTTGCACTTATCTATATATATCATCTGATGTTATCGTTTTTCAAATGATTTACAAAGCAAGACAAAGTACAAGGTTCATGACTGACTGTTATTAAATATTCTTTAAACTCAAGTCATGAATCCCATTTTCACAAAACCTATGTATCTCACAGGCATTTTTATGCTGACGTACCTACTTTCACATGTGTTTTCAGGAACTATTCCATAGGACGATGATCATGATTCTAGGGCGGACCTGTGCCTTAGAGCCTAAAAATGAAGTTTGAACTAGCTTAATTATGTTTTGATTTCCGTACTCTCTTTCTAAGACAATGTAACACCTTTGTTTATAAATAAAATACAACTTGTATGCCATGGTTATGAAACAATTTAATTCTGTCCACAACACTCCCCGGCGTTTCCGCCACGGTTGCATGTTATACGCGGTCGGGGTGTGACAGAAGAGTTGGTATCAGAGCCAATGGTTATAGGGAATTAGGTTATTAGTAATGCTTTGACCTAGACTATAACTTTCTAGGACCCTAACACAAGTTGTCACACCCCCAAAATCCACACGCGGAGTATCACCGCTTGGGAGCGTGACTGACCAGGATCAAGCCACCAATTATATCAAACGTAGCATTTAATAATAATCAAAGACATAATTGGTGTTCAAAACCAAACACTGTTTAAGTAGCGGAAGCATTAAATGTAAAACCCAAAACATAAGTATCAATGTGTGAATGTAAAAGTGTTTAATAAGCATTCACGAGTTCTTGTCCACAACGACCCGCTCCTCCTCTGGTGCAAGCTCCAAGTATATCTAAGGCCCTGCAAGGCATGCAGCAAATAATCAACAAACTAGTTGAGCGAGTTCACAGAAAGTAAGTTCATAACATGCATAAGTATAGTTAGTGGGGGCTTCCCATACTAGTGTGTAGTGAAGGTGGGGGTTTCCCATGTTATTCCTGGCTAATGAGGGCTTCTCATTAACGGTACTTACTAGACTAACTTCCGACCATGTGTTCTTCTTTACCGAGAACAGGAAAACGTACAGGGTCACGTAGGCTTTACGTGGCGTGCCCTTCCCCGAGGACAGTGGTACGCGTGGGGGCTACGTAGGCTTTACGTAACGTGTCCTGACTAACCTGAGGACGATGGTCTATAGTCTGGTATATGCGTAAGTACGAGTAATCATTCCACATTCATCATATCCAACCCAATTCCCAACCCGGGAATCCCATGCCTTGGCTGTGTGAACTCACCTTGGTTTGCTCGGCAGATACACAAAGGGTATAGATAAGCTAGTAAATGGTCAATCACGTCCTAGCATGGTTGTAATACAAGTCAGGTTCGGTTCAAGTATTGCACGTATGAATTTCATGAGTTAACATATTGCAAGCACGTATCGATCATGGCAACCACATAACAGATAAACATACATTCTCACTTGTGCGAGTTGGACGGTTGGGCCATCAAGCTTGTGCGAGCCCAACCGTCTTGTGTGATGCTAGTGTCTAAGCCCGATGATTCCCGGCCCACAAACAGGTAAACAATCCAAACTTATGCGGCCCAAAACAATTAAACAAGTATTCTTGTGTGACCCGGACGGGTTGTGCGACCCAGATTGGGCTTAAGGCCCAATAAATAAACGGTTAGCAAGCAAATGCATCCTTGTGCGATCATACAGGTTGTGCGATTAATAATGGGCTTGTGCGGTCGAGGTACTTTGTGCGACCGGAGACCCTTGTGCGGCCAGGACTGTTTGTACGACCGGGCTGGGTTGTGCGACCCCAACCAGCCCAAACTACCTGGTACATCGGCCCAAACATGACAGCTTGTCCGATCCAGCATGTCTTGTACGATTTGGACCATCTTGTGCGATCCGGCTTGTGTGACTTGGCCTAGTTGTGCGAGTGGTTTTACATATCCGAATAACAAGCGATCGGTTACAACTAATTAAATCAGTTTCCATCTTTATCATGTAAATTAACACAATCTTCCATCATTCAACTAGCATAGACTCGATCAAATAGGGTTTTATTACCTTAATTCTTATGAACCCTAATTTTAACATATGAACAATTCTCAAAGATTCACATGAACACATAACATAACATTTTAATCCGAATCACCTAGCACATCGGCCGATTTTGTAAACATCATCGGCTAACATTGGGGTTTATATCATACATTCTGATTTCATGATCATGCAACCGATTCAACGAGAACATTATCATTAATATCAACATCATCGCATACCACCCTAATCAAATATATAGCAGCCGACAATCATTATACAATTCATACGAGTGGCCCGATCATTATTACAGAATTCACTTAACAATCAATCATGAAATTTTTCAATTAAACAAAACCATACAATCACTAACCGATTAGAAGGCAACAAGGTGATCCAAGTAGAAGGATGGTTGGGTGATCTTGTGCCGCCGGGTTCCAAGGTAACCGAGAGAGAGAGAAGGAGAATTAGGGTTGTGTGTGTGTGTGGTTGCTTGGTGACGAATGGAAAACAAAACCCCAAGGTTGTGTTTACACGGTTCAAACAAGAGTGGGCCGAACCCAATCATGGGTTGTCCTAATGCTATTCGGCCCCAAAGGGCTAGTGAAATCCATACGGCCCAACTAGGGCTTGTGTGGTTGTGGTGTTGTGCGTTTGGTTTGATACATACAAGCATACATTACAACACAACACATGATTCACAAAGCTCACATAGCACAAAATAACAAACATTTATTTAGTCCAACCATATAGTCTAGTTCACATATGCACATAGTGTTACACCAAAACGAGTCTAAAGTTCGAGTTGTCACATTATCCCCAACTAATTGGAAATTTCGTCCCGAAATTTGGTATGCACTCACTGAGGAAGCTAGGTAAACTGTACTGTTCACTGGTTTAGGTAAACTGTACTGTTCACTGGTTTTCCTGGGGTGTCACATCCTCCCCCCGTTGATCTGGAATTTCGTCCCGAAATTCCGAAGTAGTAGCTTCAGCCTCAGTGGTGGTTGCCTGGTTCCCGAACAGATGGGGGTACTTTTCTGTCATCCTGTCTTCGCGTTCCCAGGTATACTCTGGGCCACGTTTGGAGTTCCAACGAACTCGGACAAGAGGAATTCTCTTGTGTTTGAGGACCTTCACATCCCGGTCCGTGATTTCTACTGGTTCCTCAACGAACTGCAACCGTTCGTCGATAGTGAGTTCCTTAAAAGGAATGATGAGGTTTTCATCAGATAGGCACTTCTTTAAGTTCGATATATGAAAGACATTGTGAACTGCCCCGAGTTCAACTGGTAGGTTCAACTTGTATGCAACTTTGCCAACCTTTTCTATGATTTCGAAGGGTCCGACGTATCGCGGATTCAATTTACCCCGTTTGCCAAAACGAACCACACCCTTCCAGGGTGAAACTTTCAATAAAACCCGGTCCCCGACCTCGAATTCCAAAGGCTTTCTACGCTTGTCCGCGTAGGCTTTCTGACGGTCGCGTGCTGCCGCCATGCGTTGTCGTATTTGTGCAATCTTTTCTGTGGCGTCCACTACAATCTCTGGACCCGTGATCTGACTATCTCCCACCTCTGCCCAACAGAGAGGTGACCGGCATTTACGCCCGTACAATGCCTCGAATGGAGCGGCTTGAATGCTGGTATGGTAACTGTTATTGTAAGAAAACTCCACCAAAGGGAGGTGCTTTTCCCAGCCGTTGCCAAAGTCGATAACGCATGCCCGAAGCATGTCTTCGAGAGTTTGAATCGTCCGCTCAGACTGCCCATCCGTCTGAGGGTGATAAGCCGTGCTCATGTCTAACCTTGAGCCAAAAGATTTGTGCATTGCTTGCCAAAGTTCTGACGTGAATCGTGCATCGCGATCCGAAATGATAGACGTGGGCACCCCGTGCCTCGAGACAACTTCTTTAAGATAGACGTCTGCGAGAGTGGAGAATTTGTCCGTTTCCTTAATCGGTAGGAAGTGTGCAGACTTGGTGAGTCGATCAACTATGACCCATATTGTATCATTTCCACGCTGGGATCTGGGTAAGCCTGTAACGAAATCCATGGAAATTTCTTCCCATTTCCACTGAGGTATCTTAGGCTGTTGAAGTAGGCCAGCTGGTTTCTGATATTCGACCTTGACTCTCGCACAGGTCAAGCATTTTCCAACATACGTAGCAATGTGGGCCTTCATACTAGGCCACCAATAGGTAGTGCTGATGTCGTGGTACATTTTATCCGACCCTGGATGTACCGAATAGCGAGACTTGTGAGCTTCATCCATCACAAGTTCGCGTAGACCGCCATAAAGAGGGACCCAAATCCGCCCCGTTACATAGTAGGCGCCGTCTGCCTTCTGTTCCATCTGTTGTCGTGAGCCGCGTAAGGCTTCAGCCTTGACGTTTTCTGGTTTCAATGCTTCTACCTGAGCATCTCGTATCTGTGCAGGAAGGCTAGACTGAATTGTAAGCTGTAGCGCTCGCACGCGCCGTGGCAAAGTGTCCTTTCGACTAAGGGCATCAGCCACAACATTGGCTTTGCCTGGATGATACTTAATAGCACATTCGTAGTCGTTAAGTAACTCGACCCATCGTCGTTGACGCATATTCAAATCCTTCTGCTTAAGAATATGCTCGAGACTCCTGTGATCGGTGTAAATCGTGCACCTGGTACCGTACAGGTAGTGTCGCCATATCTTAAGCGCAAAAACAACAGCTCCCAGCTCTAAATCGTGCGTCGTGTAGTTGCGTTCATGAACCTTTAGCTGACGAGAGGCGTAAGCGATAACCTTGTCGCGCTGCATTAACACACATCCCAGTCCCCGAATGGATGCATCACAATAAACCACGAAGTCGTCTGTGCCCTCTGGCAAAGAGAGGATAGGTGCGCTGCAAAGTCTATCCTTTAGGTGCTGAAAAGCAGTCTCCTGGGGCTCTCCCCAGCGATAGGTAACACCCTTCTGTGTCAGTAGCGTAAGTGGTTGTGCGATCTTTGAAAAGTCTCTAATAAACCGTCTGTAGTAACCTGCCAGACCCAAGAATTGGCGTATCTCTGTCGGTGTACGCGGTGCAGGCCAGTTTCTGATCGAGTCTACTTTGGACGGATCGACATGGATCCCATCCCTGTTTACCACATGGCCTAAGAAGTGGACTTCACGAAGCCAGAAGTCGCATTTAGAAAGCTTGGCGTACAGCTGTTCCTTTCGAAGGAGTTCCAAAATGAGACGAAGGTGCTGCTCGTGTTCCTCCTGACTCTTGGAGTAAATCAGAATGTCGTCGATGAAAACAATGACGAATTTGTCGAGATAGGGTTTACAAACCCTGTTCATAAGATCCATAAATACAGCAGGCGCGTTCGTTAACCCAAATGGCATGACGAGAAACTCGTAGTGACCGTAACGAGTTCTGAAGGCTGTCTTGGAGACGTCCTCATCCCGGACTCTCAGCTGATGATAACCAGACCTCAAGTCTATCTTCGAGTAGTAACACGACCCTTGCAACTGGTCGAATAAGTCGTCGATGCGCGGAAGAGGATAACGGTTCTTCACCGTCACCTTGTTCAGTTCCCTGTAGTCTATACACATTCTGAACGTACCGTCTTTCTTCTTCACGAAAAGCACTGGAGCTCCCCAAGGCGAAGAGCTTGGACGAATGAAACCCTTTTCCAAGAGTTCTTGCAGCTGCTTTGACAATTCCTCCAATTCCGATGGAGCTAGACGATATGGTGCGCGTGCTATGGGTGCTGCTCCTGGAGCGAGTTCGATCTGAAATTCGACCTGACGATGAGGCGGTAGGCCAGGTAAGTCTTCAGGAAACACCTGAGGGTAATCACGTACAATTGGAATATCCTCCAATTTCTTTTCTTTTGTTGATGCATCTGTAACGAGAGCCAGAATGGCAGTGTGACCCTTACGTAAGCATTTTTGAGCCTTCAAGAAAGAGATGATGCCAACCACAGCACCACTCTTATCGCCTTGTACTTCGAGAGGTTCCTGACCCGAACGAGGAATGCGAATTATCTTCTCGCTGCATAAAATTTCTGCCTGGTGTTGGGATAACCAATCCATCCCAATCACGACGTCGAAACTACCCAAAACTATGGGAATGAGATCAATAGAGAAGGCTCGGCCAGCTAGGATAAGATTACAACCCTGAACTACGTGCGTGGCTTCTAGACTTTTACCGTTAGCTAACTCTACTACATGTTTGGTGGGTAAAAGTGTTGGTGCACGTTTTAGCAGTTGACACATTTTCACAGACATATAGCTTGTATCCGCACCCGAATCAAACAAAACAGTAACGTAAATATTGTCGAGGAGAAACGTACCCATAACAACGTTGGGATCGTTCACTGCGTCGCCTCGACCTAGTACAAAAGCACGACCACGAGCTTCATTGCCGTTGTTGTTATTGTTCCCACCGTTGTTGTTGCCGTTGCCCTGGTTGTTATTGTTGTTGCGATTCTGGTTCAACTGAGGGCAATCGCGTTTGAAGTGACCTTCAGCCCCACACTGGAAACATCCCCGGTTCCCACGCTGTGGCTGCTGCTGCTGATTCTGGTTCTGTGGAGCTGGTTGCTGAGGCTGCTGATTCTGATTCGCAGGCCGTGGGCTCCTACAGTCTTTGGCCTCATGACCCATCTTTAGACACCTTTGGCAACGACCCTTGTTACATGGGCCGTGGTGATGCCTGTTGCAGTTGTGGCACCTAGGTTGACTACCCTGATATCTCCTCTGCCTGTGACCACCAGAGGATTGCTGACTGGGACTCTGATAGTGATCAATCTTCTGCTGCTGAGACTGTGGCTGAACAGATGCTGAACCTTTACTGGAATCCCCATCCCATTTTCTTTTACTGTCACCAGATGTAGCAGGAGTAACTGAGGTGGTGACATTAGCAGTAGCATTAACACGCTTGGGCAGTCTATTCTGTTCCACTGCCTGATCGGTGATACGGTGAGCGAGACGCTGGATTTCCTGGATGTTTTCGGGATTAGCCGACGTCACGTGGCTCTGAATTTCTGGCGCCAATCCTTTGAGATACAACTCAATGCGCTTGTATGGAGGGTCCACCATAGTTGGACATAACACGGCCAGCTCATTCGACCGCTTAGTATACGCTTCGATTTCCGATCCCACCATCTTCAGATTATAGAGCTCATCCTCCAACTTATGAATATCCTCGCGAGTGCAATACTCACGCTTGATGAGTTCCTTGAAGTCGTTCCATGGGGTGGCGTTAGCAGCTGCCAACCCTAAGATCTGGACTTGGGCGTTCCACCAAGTCAGTGCTATTCCCTCCAGGGTGCCAGTAGCAAACTTGACCTTGCGAGCCTCAGGGCACTCGCACATTTCGAATACCGATTCTAGCTTTTCAAACCAATGGAGGAGTCCAACTGCTCCTTCCGTGCCACTGAAGGAATTTGGACGACAATCCATGAAATTCTTGAAGGTACACACAGGTTGTTGCTGAGCGGGTTGACCTGCTTGAGCGGCTGCAACTGCCGTAGCAATGAGAGCCTCTAGCTGGGCTTGTGTCATGGTAACTCGTCCAGACATGATCTTCATTGTAAAAAGGTAGCGTAAGTAAGAATGGTTCGCGAATAGGGCGATGACAGAAAAGTATAGGCACATAGGTGTTCTCATATAACAAAGGCATGTGTATCTAAGCGTAATGCGAGCAAAGTTCTAGGCAGTTCTGGCAAACAGGCAATAAACATAACATAAACCTTATTACCTAGGATGTCGAGTCTTGCACGTGGAGCGAAGCGTCGTTGTGGATCGTTGAGAGCACTGTTCTGGTTATAGTCCGGTTTTAATAAAAACGTTTTCCCATATTAAAACCAAGTTCTCTATAACCAATGGCTCTGATACCAATCTGTCACACCCCCAAAATCCACACGCGGAGTATCACCGCTTGGGAGCGTGACTGACCAGGATCAAGCCACCAATTATATCAAACGTAGCATTTAATAATAATCAAAGACATAATTGGTGTTCAAAACCAAACACTGTTTAAGTAGCGGAAGCATTAAATGTAAAACCCAAAACATAAGTATCAATGTGTGAATGTAAAAGTGTTTAATAAGCATTCACGAGTTCTTGTCCACAACGACCCGCTCCTCCTCTGGTGCAAGCTCCAAGTATATCTAAGGCCCTGCAAGGCATGCAGCAAATAATCAACAAACTAGTTGAGCGAGTTCACAGAAAGTAAGTTCATAACATGCATAAGTATAGTTAGTGGGGGCTTCCCATACTAGTGTGTAGTGAAGGTGGGGGTTTCCCATGTTATTCCTGGCTAATGAGGGCTTCTCATTAACGGTACTTACTAGACTAACTTCCGACCATGTGTTCTTCTTTACCGAGAACAGGAAAACGTACAGGGTCACGTAGGCTTTACGTGGCGTGCCCTTCCCCGAGGACAGTGGTACGCGTGGGGGCTACGTAGGCTTTACGTAACGTGTCCTGACTAACCTGAGGACGATGGTCTATAGTCTGGTATATGCGTAAGTACGAGTAATCATTCCACATTCATCATATCCAACCCAATTCCCAACCCGGGAATCCCATGCCTTGGCTGTGTGAACTCACCTTGGTTTGCTCGGCAGATACACAAAGGGTATAGATAAGCTAGTAAATGGTCAATCACGTCCTAGCATGGTTGTAATACAAGTCAGGTTCGGTTCAAGTATTGCACGTATGAATTTCATGAGTTAACATATTGCAAGCACGTATCGATCATGGCAACCACATAACAGATAAACATACATTCTCACTTGTGCGAGTTGGACGGTTGGGCCATCAAGCTTGTGCGAGCCCAACCGTCTTGTGTGATGCTAGTGTCTAAGCCCGATGATTCCCGGCCCACAAACAGGTAAACAATCCAAACTTATGCGGCCCAAAACAATTAAACAAGTATTCTTGTGTGACCCGGACGGGTTGTGCGACCCAGATTGGGCTTAAGGCCCAATAAATAAACGGTTAGCAAGCAAATGCATCCTTGTGCGATCATACAGGTTGTGCGATTAATAATGGGCTTGTGCGGTCGAGGTACTTTGTGCGACCGGAGACCCTTGTGCGGCAAGGACTGTTTGTACGACCGGGCTGGGTTGTGCGACCCCAACCAGCCCAAACTACCTGGTACATCGGCCCAAACATGACAGCTTGTCCGATCCAGCATGTCTTGTACGATTTGGACCATCTTGTGCGATCCGGCTTGTGTGACTTGGCCTAGTTGTGCGAGTGGTTTTACATATCCGAATAACAAGCGATCGGTTACAACTAATTAAATCAGTTTCCATCTTTATCATGTAAATTAACACAATCTTCCATCATTCAACTAGCATAGACTCGATCAAATAGGGTTTTATTACCTTAATTCTTATGAACCCTAATTTTAACATATGAACAATTCTCAAAGATTCACATGAACACATAACATAACATTTTAATCCGAATCACCTAGCACATCGGCCGATTTTGTAAACATCATCGGCTAACATTGGGGTTTATATCATACATTCTGATTTCATGATCATGCAACCGATTCAACGAGAACATTATCATTAATATCAACATCATCGCATACCACCCTAATCAAATATATAGCAGCCGACAATCATTATACAATTCATACGAGTGGCCCGATCATTATTACAGAATTCACTTAACAATCAATCATGAAATTTTTCAATTAAACAAAACCATACAATCACTAACCGATTAGAAGGCAACAAGGTGATCCAAGTAGAAGGATGGTTGGGTGATCTTGTGCCGCCGGGTTCCAAGGTAACCGAGAGAGAGAGAAGGAGAATTAGGGTTGTGTGTGTGTGTGGTTGCTTGGTGACGAATGGAAAACAAAACCCCAAGGTTGTGTTTACACGGTTCAAACAAGAGTGGGCCGAACCCAATCATGGGTTGTCCTAATGCTATTCGGCCCCAAAGGGCTAGTGAAATCCATACGGCCCAACTAGGGCTTGTGTGGTTGTGGTGTTGTGCGTTTGGTTTGATACATACAAGCATACATTACAACACAACACATGATTCACAAAGCTCACATAGCACAAAATAACAAACATTTATTTAGTCCAACCATATAGTCTAGTTCACATATGCACATAGTGTTACACCAAAACGAGTCTAAAGTTCGAGTTGTCACACAAGTTATCTTGTGTTTAGAGTTTAAAACATGCACATCACCTATCCTTAGGTGATAACCACAACGGGAACTTCGGTTCCGAATCCGCTTTGAAAATTAATCATCTGTTCTAGGATGATTGATTACTAGGTCTTGAACCCTCTATTGTAAGGTTTTGAACCCGCTGTTATAAGGTTTTGAACCCTCTGTTATATGGTTTTGAACCTCTTTGGATTTCAAAAATCCCGTCAAAGTGTTGGGTTAATAGTGTGAACACGTGCGAACTGGAAGGGTGAATGCCTATACCCTGAGTTTTCTGTCTAAGGCTAGAGTGTTCGTACAAATCCACATAATCGGACCAGTCACTCTTACCTGGGAACTCTTGGGGTGAGTGTTCACTTATAGGCGAGCATGTCTTCGCGATACACTAATCCTGACCCATTTACTTTGACTAGACATTTCATATCGCTTGTTTGCATTGCGATGCATAACCACCATCTTTGCTTTTATTGATTCTGTTTCATCTCGTTCTCTACACCCAATCATCTCACCCGTTTCCTTTCATGTTTTTCTCTTCTAGAATGCCTCCTCGACGCGACAACCAGATAGCTACTGCCGAGCTGGCGGAGATTATTGCGCAGCAGATGGCTGCTCAATTTCCGAATCTCTTTGCTCAATGGAACCAGGCCAACAACAACAACAATGGTACATGCAAATACAAGGATTTTAGCTCGGCTAAGCCACTCAAGTTTAGTGGTTCTGAGGGAGCAACTGGGCTTCTTCAGTGGTTCGAGAGCATCGAGAACACTTTCCGTCATGTGCAGTGTCCTGACAATCGCAAAGTCGAGTTTTCTTCAAGCGTGTTTCAGAAGAGGGCTCTTACATGGTGGAATGGGGTTATGAGAGATCAAGGTGCAGAAGTTGCTCTAGCTCAAACATGGGCTGAACTGAGAGCTCTTATGATGAGGGAGTTTTGTCCTCGTCATGAGCAACGAGCGTTGGAGAAAGAATTTGATGTTTTGAAGCAAGATAGTGGTGAACACAGGGCTTATACAGATAGGTTTGAGGAGTTGAGTCTTCTTTGCCCAACTATGGTTACCCCACTCGACAAGGCTATCGAAAGGTACATCGACGGCCTGCCTGACTCAGTACAAGACATCCTTACTGGTAGCAGCCCTACCACACTCCGTCAGGCAATCGAGTTATCGGCGACGTTGACTGAGTCGCAGATCCGAAAGAATAAACTACACAGGAAGGGTGACAAGGGCAAGAAGCAGTCGGCTGACAAGGAGGATAGTAAGAAAGGTCAGAACAAGAAGGGTGTCACACCCCCAAAATCCACACGCGGAGTATCACCGCTTGGGAGCGTGACTGACCAGGATCAAGCCACCAATCATATTGAACATGCATTTAATATTAAGTAAAATAACTAAAAACCATCCATTCAATACAAAAGGTGATCAAACAAATCATCGTTTCAAAATGTAGCGGAAGCATAGTAAATAAACCAGTAGTAGTTAACAGTTTTAAGTATCATAATAGTTCAAGAGAAAAGCCACGATCCTTGTCCACAACGACCCGCTTCTCCAGTGCAAGCTCCAAGTACCTAACGATCTGCAAGGCATGTAACAGAATGATCAACAAACTAGTTGAGCGAGTTCACAGTTAATAGTTTAGTTTGGGTAATAATGCGTTCGTTCAGTTAAGTCTCATATCTTATCAGTTCCATCGCGGCCTCCCAGGCATATGTGCGAAGATTAGGTTCATTAGTTCGCGACCGTAGTCTTTACCGACCAGGGTGTGTGCGAAGGCAATTTATCAGTTCGTTCGCGACCATAGTCTTTACCGACCAGGGTGTGTGCGAAGGCAGTTGAGTAGTTCGTTCGCGACCATAGTCTTTACCAACCAGGGTGTGTGCGAAGGCAGTTCGTAAGCATCAACAGTTTAATCGTTCGTTGTAATATCAAAGTATGCACAAGTAATCATCCAACCCATTCCCACCCTGGGAACCCATGCCTTGGCTGTGTGAACTCACCTTGATTTGCTCGGTATGCTAGGTTATGCACTCACAAGTAATTAATCACGTCCGGATTAGGGGATTGAAACTAGTGGGGTTTCGGGTGCACAAGAACTTTCAGCCGACTCCAAGACTTCGAGAGAGAGGGAAAGGTATTAGGGTTTTTAGAAACTAACTGCCGGTTACATGCATCACGTATTTAAACGTATTACAGAAATGGGCCAAGCCCATTAGAAAGGCTGGGCCGAAAGATGTCGAAGGATGGAGTCTTTGGTCGAAGGATATGTTTCGAGATCCTTCGAACCGGGAGCTGATCCTTCGAGTCGAAGGATATGTTTCGAGATCCTTCGAACTGTGTGCCATGCTTCGCGATCTAGACTAAGTGTTTTTAATAATAAATCTAATATTATACTCTACCACAGCAAGTAATCACATATGACAAAACCACAATACGTTTCATTAAAATACATCGCGTACAATTTCAAGTCCACAATCCAAACAACTAAACAGTCAAAGTCAACGCGCATTTAATGCGAAAGTGAAAGTCAGAAACTCGAGTTGTCACATTATCCCCAACTTAAAAGAAATTTCGTCCCGAAATTTGGTACGCACTCACTGAGGAAGCTAGGCAAGTTACATCGTTCACTGGTTTTCCTGGGGTGTCACATCATCCCCCCGTTGATTTGGAATTTCGTCCCGAAATTCAGTAGTAGTAGCTTCAGCCTCAGCAGTGGATGCATTGGTTTCGAATAACTGGGGATACTTTTCTTTCATCTGATCTTCGCGTTCCCAGGTATACTCTGGACCACGCTGGGAGTTCCAACGAACTCGAACAAGAGGGATTCTCTTGTGTTTGAGGACCTTAACATCCCGGTCCGTGATTTCAACTGGTTCCCCGACGAACTGCAACCGCTCATCGATAGTGAGTTCCTTAAAAGGAACTATAAGGGTCTCATCTGATAGGCATTTCTTCAGATTCGACACGTGAAATACATTGTGAACTGCACCGAGTTCAGCTGGTAGTTTTAATCTGTAGGCTACTTTGCCAATCTTTTCTAAGATTTCGAATGGTCCGACGTACCGCGGATTCAGTTTGCCTCTTTTACCAAATCGAACCACACCCTTCCAGGGTGAAACTTTCAATAAAACCCGGTCCCCGACCTCAAATTCCAATGGTTTCCTACGCTTGTCCGCGTAGGCTTTCTGACGGTCGCGTGCTGCCGCCATGCGTTGTCGTATCTGTGCTATCTTTTCTGTGGCGTCCACAACAATATCTGGACCCGTAATCTGACTATCCCCCACCTCTGCCCAACAGAGAGGTGACCGGCATTTACGTCCGTACAATGCCTCGAATGGAGCGGCTTGAATGCTGGTATGGTAACTGTTATTGTATGAAAACTCCACTAAAGGGAGGTGCTTTTCCCAGCCGTTGCCGAAATCGATAACACACGCTCGAAGCATGTCTTCTAAAGTTTGGATAGTTCGCTCAGACTGCCCATCCGTCTGAGGATGGTATGCTGTGCTCATGTCTAAACGTGAGCCGAAGGATTTGTGCATCGCTTGCCAAAGCTCTGACGTGAATCGTGCATCGCGATCCGAAATAATGGAAGTGGGCACTCCGTGCCTCGAAACAACTTCTTTCAAGTAGATGTCTGCTAGGGTAGAAAACTTATCCGTTTCTTTGATAGCCAAGAAGTGAGCAGACTTTGTGAGTCGATCAACGATCACCCATATTGTGTCGTTCCCACGCTGAGATCTCGGTAGGCCTGTAACAAAGTCCATGGAAATTTCTTCCCATTTCCACTGTGGTATCATAGGCTGTTGAAGTAGGCCAGTTGGTTTCTGATATTCGACCTTGACTCTCGCACAGGTCAAGCATTTTCCAACGTACGTAGCAATGTGGGCCTTCATACTAGGCCACCAATATGTAGTGCTGATGTCGTGGTACATTTTATCCGACCCTGGATGTACCGAGTAGCGAGACTTGTGTGCTTCGTCCATTACGAGTTCGCGTAGACCGCCATAGAGAGGGACCCAAATCCGGCCCGTGACATAGTAGGCGCCGTCCGCCTTTTGTTCCATTTGTTGTCGTGAGCCGCGTAAGGCTTCAGCCTTGACGTTTTCGGGCTTCAGGGCTTCTGTCTGAGCAGCTCGTATCTGAGCAGGAAGGCTAGGCTGAATCGTAAGCTGTAGCGCTCGCACGCGCCGTGGTAAAGTGTCCTTTCGACTAAGGGCATCCGCCACAACATTGGCTTTGCCTGGATGATACTTGATAGCGCACTCGTAATCGTTAAGTAACTCGACCCATCGTCGTTGACGCATATTCAAATCCTTCTGCTTAAGGATATGCTCGAGACTCCTGTGATCGGTGTAAATCGTGCACCTGGTACCGTACAGGTAGTGTCGCCATATCTTAAGCGCGAAAACAACAGCTCCCAGCTCTAAATCGTGCGTCGTGTAGTTGCGCTCGTGAACCTTGAGTTGACGAGAGGCGTAAGCGATAACCTTGTCGCGCTGCATTAACACACATCCCAGTCCCCGAATGGATGCATCACAATAAACCACGAAGTCGTCTGTGCCCTCTGGCAATGAGAGGATAGGTGCACTGCAAAGTCATTCCTTTAGGTGCTGAAAAGCAGTCTCCTGGGGCTCTCCCCAGCGATAGGTAACACCATTCTGTGTCAGTAGCGTAAGTGGTTGCGTGATCTTTGAAAAGCCTCTAATAAACCGTCTGTAGTAACCTGCCAGACCCAAGGATCGACGTATTTCTGTCGGTGTACGCGGTGCAGGCCAGTTCCTGATCGAATCTACCTTGGATGGATCAACATGAATCCCATCCCTGTTCACCACATGGCCTAAGAAGTGGACTTCATGAAGCCAGAAGTCGCATTTTGAAAACTTGGCGTACAATTGTTCCTTTCGAAGAAGTTCCAAGATAAGACGTAAGTGCTGCTCGTGTTCCTCCTGACTCTTGGAGTAGATCAGAATGGCGTCGATGAAGGCAATGACGAACTTGTCTAGATAGGGTTCACACACCCTGTTCATAAGATCCATGAAGACTGCAGGCGCGTTTGTAAGCCCGAATGGCATGACCAGAAACTCGTAGTGACCGTAACGAGTTCTGAAAGCGGTTTTGGAGACGTCCTCATCCCGGACTATTAGCTGATGATAACCTGACCTTAAATCAATCTTGGAATAGTAACACGACCCTTGCAGCTGGTCGAATAAGTCATCTATACGCGGAAGAGGATAACGGTTCTTCACCGTCACCTTGTTGAGTTCACGGTAGTCGATGCACATTCTGAACGTACCGTCTTTCTTCTTCACAAATAACACTGGAGCTCCCCAAGGCGAAGAGCTAGGTCGGATAAATCCCTTATCCAAGATTCCTGGTAGCTGCGTCGATAGTTCTTCCGATTCTGGTGGAGTTAAACGATACGGTGCTCGAGCTATGGGTGCTGCTCCTGGAGCGAGCTCGATTTGAAATTCGTCCTGATGATGCGGCGGTAGACCAGGTAAATCTTTAGGAAACACCTGAGTATAGTCGCATACAACTGGATGATCTTCCAACTTCTTTTCTTTCACTGCTGCTGTGCTTGAGACCGAACGGTAGTTGAACTCTTGCTGAAATACCCATCCCTTTCCCGCTTGTTGTCATTAGGAGTAGCGGGAGTAGCAGAAGTGATAGCGGTAGTAATAGTGCTGATACAACTAGGCAGCCTGTTCTGTTCCACTGCCTGATCCGTGAATGTCTGGGGCATTATCGAGGTTAGCCGATGTAGCATGGCTCTGAACTTCTGAGGCTAGACCCTTGAGGTACAATTCGATACGCTTGTTTGGAGGGTCCACCATGGTTGGACACAAGATGGCCAGTTCGTCCGACCGTTTCGTATATGCATCAACTTCTGACCCCGTCATTTTCAAATGGTAAGGCTCCACTTCCAACTAGTATCTGTACTTGCGCGTTCCACCTGGTTAGCGCGATTCCTACCAAAGTACCAGTGGCGTACTTGACCCTGCGAGCCTCAGGGCGTTCACACATGAAGTTCTTGAATGTGCCACTGAATGTGCTTGGACGACAGTCCATGATGTTCTGGAATGTGTGCGTTCTGACCCGTTGCGCGAGAAAGATAGATCAAGGTTAAGCGCGAAAGTTGGGTCACGAGAGTAGGATCTAACATCCTAGAATAGGTCTGGGATAGCAGGTTATACCTCCTGCTTGTGCGGCTGCAAGTGCCGCAGCAACTTGTTCGTTAATGAGAGCCGTCAACTGGGCTTGAGTCATGTCAACACGTCCAGACATGATCGAACAGTAAAGGTAGCATAAGTAAGAATGGTTCACGAATAGTGCGATGACAGAAGAGTGTAAGCACGTATGTATTCTCATGCAATGACAAGTAGTGAGCAAAGTAATGTAAGCATACTACGAGCAAAGTTCTATGCAAATTCTAGCATGTAGGCAATAAACATAAACCTTATTACCTAGGATGTCGAGTCTTGCACGTGGAGCGAAGCGTCGCTGTGGATCGTTGAGAGCACTGTTCTGGTTATAGTCTGGTTTTAATAAAAACGTTTTCCCATATTAAAACCAAGTTCTCTATAACCAATGGCTCTGATACCAATCTGTCACACCCCCAAAATCCACACGCGGAGTATCACCGCTTGGGAGCGTGACTGACCAGGATCAAGCCACCAATCATATTGAACATGCATTTAATATTAAGTAAAATAACTAAAAACCATCCATTCAATACAAAAGGTGATCAAACAAATCATCGTTTCAAAATGTAGCGGAAGCATAGTAAATAAACCAGTAGTAGTTAACAGTTTTAAGTATCATAATAGTTCAAGAGAAAAGCCACGATCCTTGTCCACAACGACCCGCTTCTCCAGTGCAAGCTCCAAGTACCTAACGATCTGCAAGGCATGTAACAGAATGATCAACAAACTAGTTGAGCGAGTTCACAGTTAATAGTTTAGTTTGGGTAATAATGCGTTCGTTCAGTTAAGTCTCATATCTTATCAGTTCCATCGCGGCCTCCCAGGCATATGTGCGAAGATTAGGTTCATTAGTTCGCGACCGTAGTCTTTACCGACCAGGGTGTGTGCGAAGGCAATTTATCAGTTCGTTCGCGACCATAGTCTTTACCGACCAGGGTGTGTGCGAAGGCAGTTGAGTAGTTCGTTCGCGACCATAGTCTTTACCAACCAGGGTGTGTGCGAAGGCAGTTCGTAAGCATCAACAGTTTAATCGTTCGTTGTAATATCAAAGTATGCACAAGTAATCATCCAACCCATTCCCACCCTGGGAACCCATGCCTTGGCTGTGTGAACTCACCTTGATTTGCTCGGTATGCTAGGTTATGCACTCACAAGTAATTAATCACGTCCGGATTAGGGGATTGAAACTAGTGGGGTTTCGGGTGCACAAGAACTTTCAGCCGACTCCAAGACTTCGAGAGAGAGGGAAAGGTATTAGGGTTTTTAGAAACTAACTGCCGGTTACATGCATCACGTATTTAAACGTATTACAGAAATGGGCCAAGCCCATTAGAAAGGCTGGGCCGAAAGATGTCGAAGGATGGAGTCTTTGGTCGAAGGATATGTTTCGAGATCCTTCGAACCGGGAGCTGATCCTTCGAGTCGAAGGATATGTTTCGAGATCCTTCGAACTGTGTGCCATGCTTCGCGATCTAGACTAAGTGTTTTTAATAATAAATCTAATATTATACTCTACCACAGCAAGTAATCACATATGACAAAACCACAATACGTTTCATTAAAATACATCGCGTACAATTTCAAGTCCACAATCCAAACAACTAAACAGTCAAAGTCAACGCGCATTTAATGCGAAAGTGAAAGTCAGAAACTCGAGTTGTCACATTATCCCCAACTTAAAAGAAATTTCGTCCCGAAATTTGGTACGCACTCACTGAGGAAGCTAGGCAAGTTACATCGTTCACTGGTTTTCCTGGGGTGTCACAAAGGGAAAGGACTCTGGTTCCTCAAGGGGGTCAAGGAAGCGTAAGGCTTCCCAAAATTTTGCTGTGACTGCCCAAGCTAACCAGGCAGCTCCCAACCAAGCCGCACAGCCTCCAGCCAAGAAACCCTACTCAGGAAGTGCACCTTTGTGCAATCAATGCAACAGTCACCATCAGCCGCAATATCAGTGCCGTTTCTGTACTAACTGTGGGAAGTCAGGTCACCTTGCCAATGTTTGTCGATTTGCTCAGAACCGCGCAGTACAGAACCCTGCTCCACAAGTTGCTCAACAACAGGGTCAGGTTGCACGACCAAACTACCCACCAGGTGCTTGTTATAACTGTGGGGATCTGACCCACTACAGAAATCGGTGTCCAAGACTAGTCAACCAGAACCAGAATGCAAACCAGAATCCGGCACCGGCTCGAGGTCGAGTCTTCAACATGAATGCACAAGAAGCACAAGCAGACAACGAGGTGGTGAACGGTACGTTCTTTATTAATAATCAGCCAGCATCTGTTCTTTTTGATTCGGGTGCCGACAAGAGCTTTGTGTCATTGTCTTTTGAGACAATGCTTCGCGTGTCTAGAACGAAACTAGGTAAACCTTTGACAGTAGAGGTTGCCAGTGGTGAACCCATTGTTCTTAATTCCGTTCTACGCAACTGCCAGTTAAACCTTAACGACCATATTTTTCCTATTGACCTCACGCCAATGCAACTTGGAAGCTTCGACGTTATAGTGGGAATGGATTGGTTATCCAAGCATCACGCAGAGATAATTTGTTCTGAGAAGATTATTCGTGTACCGCTATCGACAGGTGAGATCCTACAGGTCCATGGTGAGAAGCCTGCCGGTGGTCTCAAACTCATGTCCTGTTTTAAAGCACGGAAGTATCTGCGAAAGCACTATGTGGCTTTCTTAGCACATGTTACAGCAGATAAAGGCAAGGGTAAGTCTATTTCAGATATTCCTGTCGTTCGGGATTATTCCGAAGTATTCCCTGAAGACTTACCTGGTCTACCTCCAGCACGCCAAGTCGAGTTCCGTATTGATCTCGTACCTGGTGCAAATCCCGTTGCCAGAGCTCCATATCGTCTTGCACCGTCCGAGATGCAAGAGTTGTCTAAACAGCTGCAGGAACTCTCCGACAAAGGTTTTATCCGTCCTAGCTTTTCACCTTGGGGTGCTCCCGTTCTCTTTGTAAAGAAGAAGGATGGATCTTTTAGGATGTGTATCGATTATCGCGAGCTTAACAAGCTTACCATCAAAAATCGATATCCCCTACCTCGCATTGATGATCTCTTTGATCAATTGCAAGGCGCTTCATACTTTTCAAAGATTGATCTACGATCTGGATATCATCAGCTCCGTGTGCATGAAGAAGATATTCCAAAGACAGCGTTCCGTACTCGTTATGGACATTACGAGTTCACAGTCATGCCATTCGGTTTGACTAATGCTCCTGCTGTTTTCATGGACTTGATGAATAGGGTCTGCAAACCTTACTTGGATAAATTCATCATTGTTTTCATTGACGACATTTTGATATATTCTAAGACGCGAGCTGATCATGAGCTACATCTCCGTCTTACTTTGGAACTCCTAAAGAAAGAACAACTTTTCGCCAAATTCTCCAAGTGTGAATTCTGGCTTAAAGAGGTTCAATTCTTAGGACATATTGTCAACGAACAAGGTATTCATGTAGATCCCTCCAAGATCAGTGCGATTAAGGATTGGGATACACCTACTACCCCTACTGAAGTTCGATCTTTTCTTGGTCTAGCGGGTTATTACCGCCGCTTCATAGAAAATTTCTCGAAGATTGCAGTTCCTCTAACTGCTCTAACACAGAAGAACAAGCCATTTGATTGGGGAGTCAAACAAGAGGAAGCGTTTCAGACTTTGAAAGAAAAGCTTTGCGACGCGCCTATCCTAACTTTGCCCGAGGGTAATGATGATTTCGTCGTTTATTGTGATGCATCTAAATTAGGTCTTGGCTGCGTCCTGATGCAAAGAAACAAAGTCATAGCATACGCATCAAGGCAGTTGAAGATACATGAGAAGAACTACACCACTCATGATCTTGAGTTGGGTGCAGTTGTCTTCGCTCTCAAAATCTGGAGACACTACTTGTATGGTACAAAATGTGTGGTTTTCACAGACCACAAAAGTCTTCAGCATATCTTCAATCAAAAAGAGCTCAACATGAGACAAAGACATTGGGTTGAACTTCTAAACGACTACGACTGCGAGATTCGCTACCATCCTGGTAAGGCTAATGTCGTAGCCGATGCATTAAGTCGCAAGGAACGTACTAAGCTCCATTGTGTACGTGTCCAATCTGTTATTCAAACCGATATACAAGCCCGTATTTCTCAGGCTCAACAAGCTTGTGTTTCACAAGGCTTGATGGATAAGGAATTTCCTTATCACATAACTCCTGCCCTAGAACTGAAGGACAATGGATCATATTATTTCATGGACCGCTTGTGGGTCCCAAGCCAAGATAATCTTCGTACTTTGCTTATGGATGAAGCCCATAAGTCTCGTTATTCTATTCATCCTGGCTCAGATAAGATGTATAAGGATCTTCGTATTCAGTATTGGTGGCCTGGTATGAAGAAAGACATTGCCTTATATGTATCAAAATGCCTTACTTGTCTTAAAGTTAAGGCTGAGCACCAGCGTCCTTCTGGATTATTGGAGCAACCAGAGATCCCAGTTTGGAAATGGGAAAACATTACTATGGATCTCATTACCAAACTCCCGCGCACAAAGAAAGGTCACGATGCCATCTGGGTAATCGTTGATCGTCTTACCAAATCAGCGCATTTCTTGCCAATCCGTGAGGATTTTTCGGCTGACAAACTTGCTCAAATCTACGTGGATGAAATTGTAGCTAGACATGGTGTTCCTTTGAGCATCATTTCTGATAGAGATGCTCGTTTCACTTCTCACTTTTGGAGAACCATGCAATCTGCTATGGGATCCCAACTTAATCTGAGCACAGCTTATCATCCGCAAACGGATGGTCAATCTGAAAGAACAATCCAGACACTGGAGGATATGCTTAGAGCTTGTGTGATCGACTTTGGTGGTAGTTGGGATTCACATCTTCCGTTGATTGAATTCTCCTACAACAACAGTTATCACTCCAGCATCAACATGGCTCCTTTCGAGGCTCTCTATGGTCGAAAATGTCGTTCACCAGTCTGCTGGAATGAGATCAGTGAGGCTCAGCTTACTGGACCTGCCATCATTCTAGAGACAACAGAAAAGGTAAAGAAAGTACGTGATAACCTTCAGACAGCTAGAAGCCGTCAGAAGAATTACGCGGACTTAAAACGCAAGCCCTTGGATTTTCAAGTCAGTGATCGTGTATTACTTAAGGTCTCACCTTGGAAAGGTGTGATCAGATTCGGAAAGAAAGGAAAACTTGCACCTAGATATGTTGGACCATTCAAAATCGTCAAAAGAATCGGCAAGGTAGCCTACAGACTTGAGTTACCTCCTGAACTTGGAAATGTTCATCCAACTTTTCACGTGTCCAATCTCAAGAGGTGTTTAGCTGATGAGAACCTCCACATACCGCTTGACGAAATTCGTGTTGATAAAACACTGAAGTTTGTTGAGAAACCGGTAGAAATCATGGAACGTGAAGTCAAGTGGCTTAAACGCAAGCGCATTCCTTTGGTCAAGGTTTGTTGGGAATCTAAACGTGGACCCGAGTTTACCTGGAACGCGAAGATCAAATGAAGGCAAAATATCCGCATCTCTTTCCACGAGTCTCCTCTAAATAAATTTCGGGACGAAATTTCCACAAGTAGGGGAGACTGTAACATTTGTGCTTGTAATCATTATGAACAGTTCAATTATCAATAAAACAATGTTATTTTATCCCAATGTTTGTTTGGTTGTGTTTTACATTTTTCATGTTTTGACTTTTGTTCAAATTCAAACTCTACATCGCTTTCTGGAGCGTTATACGCAAACTGGTGCGTAAACGTACTCAGTTTAATGCGACAAATACTCCGGAACATCAACATATACTCAACATACCTTAAATAACCTTTACATAACTTAGAAATAAGTTTTAAAGGCTTTGGTATGGCAAAAACAAGATAATTCGCTTACAGGGACTAAACTTGACAAACTGTAAAAGTATGCCAATTTGAACTGTAACGAACATTCCGGAACATGTCCATAAGTTAAACATACCATAAATATCCTTTACATAGCTTAGAAATAGGCTTTGAGGGGTTTGGTATGCTAAAATAAACTTTTGGGTCATTCAGGGACTAAAAGTGTCAAAAAGTGCACAAGTTTGCACTTTTGCGCATAACTTACGTTCTGAATACATCCGGACATCCAAAAATTTATGTAAGCATCCTTATATTATGCCTTAGTGTTTGGCATGAGAAAAATCCATTCGTCGCGTCATTTGGATCGTCTGTCGCGCTTATGCGCATTCCGTCGTAATTAAGCGAACATCGCGATCGTACGGCCAAACGAGCCAACATCCGGAACATTTTTGGGCATGTTTCATGTCCACAATGTTTAGGCATCATTTTAGGGCCTTCAAGATGGCTTTACATGTGACAACTCGAACTTTAGACTTACTTTGTGTAACGTTACGTGTTTAATTGAACTATACAAATTGAGTTAATGCATGATTATGTGATACGTGTTCCTATTAATGCGAATTGAATACTTGTGAATGTATGTATGTATGTATAATCGAACCAATCGCACAAGCCCATATGGGCTTTACCTTGCATTCGGATCAATGGGTAGCCGAGTGGGCTCGGCCCACTTCCCTTTCACACGAACAAACACCTTAGAGGGGAGTTGTTCTTTCATTTGTTACAATTCACACAAACACACAAAACCCTAGCTTCTCACTCTCCCTCTCTCTTCGACGGCGACAACTTTTGGCAAACGAAGACCTTGTTCCCCGTCCGGATCACCCTTTCTCTCCTTGTTCGATTAATAACCGGTTAGTGATTACCGAATTATGTTGTTGGTTTGTTTTGATTGTCATGATGTTATGGGATAACTAGGATTCTTGTTATGAATGGTTGAATGATTCTTGATGTGGTAGCAATCTTGTGGTTCGGATTACATGTTATGAATTCCACGTTTTGTTAGGGTTGAATGTATGAATTGTTTATGTGATGTATGGTATAATCGGATGGAGTGTATGTTTGTAAACCGGTTACTATATGATGATTCTGTTAACAATTAGGGTTCTAACTAGTTGTTGTTATTTTATGATGAGATGATAAGTAATCGGCCCATGTTCATTGATAGATTAGTGTTCGTGCTATGATATGATTTAGGGTTCATAGATAATTGAAGATGAAAACATGTTTGATCGATATTATGTTAACCGATTTATTGAGATTATGTTAATCGATTAAGTTGGAATTGTGTTAATTGATTGTTACAAACTTGGAAACTATTGATGATAATTGATAATGTAACCGAATAAGCTTAATAACCGGACATTGAAACCTCTCGCACAAGACAGCCTAGACGTACAAGAGGTTTAGTCACACAAGTCGTTTACTCGCACAAACTGGTCCAATCACACAAGTGCAGCCCAGTCGCACAAGGGCAGCCTGGTCGCACAAGGCTGTATGTTGGGCCGGACAGCCCAAGACACCTATCGCACAAGCTGCATGGGCCGGACTACCTTGGACCGCACAACCCAGCTGAATCGTACAAGATCAGCTGGATCGCACAACGTTATTATGTGTTACATTGGGCCGTAGGTTGTATTGGGCTGGGTAATATTGTTGGACTGTTTTTATCAGGTCGCACAACTGATCGGATCGCACAACCTAAGTTGGACCGCACAAGTCCACTATTGGTTTTATAATTGGGCCGCTTATATTACGGAATCCCTTATACATCTTTGGGCCGTGCATGTTCAAACTGTTTATGCCTATGACGGGCCGGGTATAGATTGGGCTTAGTTATGTAATCGCACAAGATGGTTGGGCTCGCACAAGCTCTTTGGCCCAACCATCCGAATCACACAAGTGGTGTACTTAATGTGTTTACGTGCATACGTGTTTGCCATGATGTATACGTGTACTATTTGAACCGAACCTGACTTGTGTGGTAACCCTGTTAGGACGTGGTTGACCACCCTTAGTTCAAGAGTCTTTTATTTGTGTATCTGCCGAGCAAACCAAGGTGAGTTCACACAGCCAAGGCATGGGATTCCCGGGTTGGGAATTGGGTTGGATATGTTGATATTGAAAGAGTTACTCGTACTTACGCATACACTAGACTATAGACCATCGTCCTCAGGATAGTCAGGACACGTTACGTAAAGCCTACGTAACCCAGTACTTGCCATTTGTCTCCCGGGTCGGGAGGACACGTTACGTAAAGCCTACGTAACCCAATACCTTCTACTGTCTTCCGGGTCGGAAGGACACGCTGCGTAAAGCCTACGTAGCCCCCACGCGTACCACTGTCCTCGGGGAAGGGCACGTCACGTAAAGCCTACGTGACCCAGTACGTATTCCTGTTCTCGGTAAAGAAGAACACATGGTCGGAAGTTAGTCTAGTAAGTACCACTGACGAGAAGCCCTCATTAGTAAGGATAAACGTGGGAAGCCCCCACCGGTAATATAAACACAAGGTTTGGGAAGCCCCCATCTTTAGTACACACACTAGTATGGGAAGCCCCCACTAGTTATACTTATGCACTATGATATGAACTTACTTTCTGTGAACTCGCTCAACTAGTTTGTTGATCATTTGCTGCATGCCTTGCAGGACCATAGGTATACTTGGAGCTTGCACCAGAGGAGAGGCGGGTCGTTGTGGACAAGAACTCGTGAATGCTTATTAAACACTTTTACATTCACGCATTGATACTTATGTTTTGGGTTTTACATTTAATGCTTCCGCTACATATACAATGTTTGGTTTTGAACATCAGTTATGTCTATGATTATTATTAAATGCTATGTTTGATATAATTGGTGGCTTGATCCTGGTCATGTCACGCCTCCAAGCGATGGTACTCCGCGGGTGGATTTTGGGGGTGTGACAGATTGGTATCAGAGCCATTGGTTATAGAGAACTTGGTTTTAATATGGGAAAATGTTTTTATTAAAACCGGACTATAACCAGTACAGTGCTCTCAACAATCCACAACGACGCTTCGCTCCACGTGCAAGACTCGACATCCTAGGTAATAAGGTTTATGTTTATTGCCTGTTTGCTAGAACTGCTTAGAACTTTGCTCGCATTACGTTTAGATACACATGATACTATAACATGAGAATCCCTACGTGCTTACTCTTTTCTGCCATCGCCCTATTCGCGAACCATTCTTACTTACGCTACTGGTTACAATGAAGATCATGTCTGGACGAATCAACATGACACAAGCCCAGCTAGAGGCTCTCGTTCAAGCTCAAGTTGCTGCGGCAGTTGCAGCAGCTCAAGCAGGTAGTATATCCTGCAGTATAGGCACACACTAGGATCTTTAGATCCTACATTAACTCTCGTATTTAACTTCGTCCTATTCGTACACAATAGGTCAACACGCGCAGCAACCTGTCTGCACTTTCAAGAACTTCATGGACTGTCGTCCAAATTCCTTCAGCGGCACAGAGGGGGCAGTGGGACTCCTCCATTGGTTTGAAAAGCTAGAATCAGTGTTCGAAATGTGCGAGTGCCCTGAGGCTCGCAAGGTCAAGTTTGCTACTGGCACCTTGGAAGGAATCGCGCTAACCTGGTGGAACGCGCAGGTGCAGATTCTTGGGTTGGCAGCTGCTAACGCCACCCCATGGTACGATTTCAAAGAACTCATCAAGCGTGAGTATTGCACGCGTGAAGATATCCACAAGCTGGAAGACGAGCTGTATAATCTGAAAATGGTTGGGTCAGAGATCGAAGCGTATACGAAACGGTCGAATGAGCTGGCCGTACTGTGCCCAACTATGGTGGACCCTCCATACAAGCGCATTGAGATGTATCTCAAGGGGTTGGCACCAGAAATCCAGAGTCATGTTACTTCGGCTAATCTCGATAACATCCAGGAAATCCAGCGTCTCGCTCACCGTATCACCGATCAGGCAGTGGAACAGAACAAACTGCCTAAGCGTGTCAACGCTACTACTACAGTCACTCCTTCAGCTACTCCTGCTACTACTAGCGAAAGCAAAAGAAAATGGGATGGAGATTCCAGCAGGGGTTCAGCGACTGTTCAGCCACAAGCTCAGCCGTAGAAGACTGACCACTATCAGAGTCCCAGTCAGCAATCCTCTGGTGGTCACAGACAGAGGAGATATCAGGGAAGTCAACCTAAGTGCCACAATTGCCACAGACATCACAATGGCCTGTGTAACAAGGGTCGTTGTCAAAGGTGTCTTAAGATGGGTCACGAGGCCAAAGACTGTAGGAGTCCACGGCCTGCGAATCAGAATCAGCAGCCTCAGCAACCAGCTCCACAGAACCAGCAGCAGCAGCCACAGCGTGGAAACCGGGGATGTTTTCAGTGTGGGGCTGAAGGTCATTTCAAACGCGATTGCCCTCAATTGAACCAGAACCAGAACCGCAATAACAACAACAACCAGGGTAATGGGCATAACAACGGTGGGAACAACAACAATAATGGCAACGAGGCAAGAGGTCGAGCTTTCGTTTTGGGAAGAGGAGACGCAGTGAAGGATCCCAACGTAGTTATGGGTAAGTTTCTCCTCGACAATATTTACGTTACTGTTTTATTTGATTCGGGTGCGGATACAAGCTATATGTCTGTGAAAATGTGTCAACTGCTAAAACGTGCACCAACACTTTTACCCACCAAACATGTAGTAGAGTTAGCTAACGGTAAAAGTCTAGAAGCCACGCACGTAGTTCAGGGTTGTAATCTTATCCTAGCTGGCCAAGCCTTCTCTATTGATCTCATTCCCATAGTTTTGGGTAGCTTCGACGTCGTAATTGGAATGGATTGGCTATCCCAACACCAGACAGAAATCTTATGCAGCGAGAAGGTTATTCGCATTCCACGTTCTGGTAAGGAACCTCTAGAAGTTCAAGGCGACAAGAGTGGTGCAGTGGTTGGCATCATCTCCTTCTTGAAGGCTCAGAAATGCTTACGTAAGGGTCACACTGCCATTCTGGCACTCGTTACAGACGCATCAGCAAAAGAAAAGAAATTGGAGGATATTCCAATTGTACGTGATTACCCTCAGGTGTTTCCTGAAGACTTACCTGGCTTACTGCCTCATCGTCAGGTCGAATTTCAAATCGAGCTCGCTCCAGGAGCAGCACCCATAGCTCGCGCGCCATATCGTCTAGCTCCATCAGAATTGGAGGAACTGTCTAAGCAGCTACAAGAGCTCTTGGAAAAGGGCTTTATTCGTCCAAGCTCTTCGCCTTGGGGAGCTCCAGTGCTTTTCGTGAAGAAGAAAGACGGTACGTTCAGGATGTGTATCGACTACCGTGAACTCAACAAGGTGACGGTGAAGAACCGTTATCCTCTTCCACGCATAGACGACTTATTCGACCAGTTGCAAGGGTCGTGTTACTATTCGAAGATAGATTTGAGGTCGGGGTACCATCAGCTGAGAGTCCGGGATGAGGACATCTCCAAGACTGCATTCAGAACTCGCTACGGCCACTACGAGTTTCTTGTCATGCCGTTTGGGTTAACGAACGCGCCTGCTGTATTTATGGATCTTATGAACAGGGTGTGCAAACCCTATCTCGACAAGTTCGTCATTGTTTTCATCGACGACATTCTAATCTACTCCAAGAGTCAGGAGGAACACGAGCAGCATCTACGTCTTATTTTGGAACTCCTTCGAAAGGAACAGTTGTACGCCAAGCTTTCTAAATGTGACTTCTGGCTTCGTGAAGTCCACTTCTTAGGCCATGTGGTGAACAGGGATGGGATCCATGTCGATCCATCCAAGGTAGATTCGATTAGGAACTGGCCTGCACCACGAACGCCAACGGAAATACGCCAATTCTTGGGTTTGGCAGGCTACTACAGACGGTTTATCAAGGATTTCTCGAAGATTACGCAGCCGCTTACGCTACTGACACAGAAGGGTGTTACCTATCGCTGGGGAGAACCCCAGGAGACTGCTTTTCAGCACTTAAAGGATAGACTTTGCAGCGCACCTATCCTCTCTCTGCCAGAGGGCACAGATGACTTCGTGGTTTACTGTGATGCATCCATTCGGGGACTTGGATGTGTGTTAATGCAGCGTGACAAGGTTATCGCTTACGCCTCTCGTCAACTCAAGGTTCATGAACGCAACTACACGACGCACGATTTAGAGCTGGGAGCTGTTGTTTTCGCGCTTAAGATATGGCGACACTACCTGTACGGTACCAGGTGCACGATTTACACCGATCACAGGAGTCTCGAGCATATTCTTAAGCAGAAGGATTTGAACATGCGTCAACGAAGATGGGTTGAATTACTTAACGATTACGAATGCGCTATCAAGTACCACCCAGGCAAAGCCAATGTTGTGGCTGATGCCCTCAGTCGGAAAGACACTTTACCTCGGCGCGTGCGAGCGCTACAGCTTACGATTCAGTCTAGCCTTCCTGCACAGATACGAGATGCTCAGGCAGAAGCACTAAAGCCCGAAAACGTCAAGGCTGAAGCCTTACACGGCTCACGACAACAAATGGAACAGAAGGCAGACGGCGCCTACTATGTAACGGGGCGTATTTGGGTCCCACTTTATGGCGGTCTACGCGAACTTGTAATGGATGAAGCACACAAGTCTCGCTATTCGGTACATCCAGGGTCGGATAAAATGTACCACGACATCAGCACTACTTATTGGTGGCCTAGTATGAAGGCCCACATTGCTACGTACGTTGGAAAATGCTTGACCTGTGCGAGAGTCAAGGTTGAATATCAGAAACCAGCTGGCCTACTTCAGCAGCCTAAGATACCGCAATGGAAATGGGAAGAAATTTCCATGGATTTTGTTACAGGCCTACCCAGATCCCAGCGGGGAAATGATACCATATGGGTGATCGTGGATCGACTCACCAAGTCTGCACACTTCCTACCTATAAAGGAAACGGATAAGTTCTCCACTCTCGCAGACGTCTATCTTAAAGAAGTTGTTTCGAGGCATGGGGTGCCCACATCTATCATTTCGGATCGCGATGCCCGATTCACGTCAGAACTTTGGCAAGCGATGCATAAATCATTCGGCTCAAGGTTAGACATGAGCACAGCATATCATCCTCAGACGGATGGGCAGTCTGAGCGTACGATCCATGTTGGACTCTGTATGCCCAAGACACATATTAAATTGATGTGGCTAGTACGTTATGATCCAAGTCGGGTCATACCCAATAACAAGCTAGACAAACACCTACAATATTTATTTATGATGTGATCAAACAAATAAATATTAACACTTATAATATTTAGAAATTGGTTTTCTAAATAATTGCACTTGAGAAACTAATAAATTATGTGGATAATTTATTTAGAGAGAATATTTTATTTTTGTTATTTAATAGGTTAAATAACAATTAAAAGGTTGCATATGTTTATAAAATGTTATATTAAGTTTTATAAAAGTTATAAAACTTAAATAGAAAACATGGAGACAAGTTAAAAAATTATGATTGGGTGAAATGGGAGGTGCCTTGGCCGCCCCCTATGGCTCTTCCCAAGGTTCCAAGGCCAATCAAATTACAAGCAAACTTCTCAAAGAACAAGGCACTTGATTTCTTTTAAGTTGCAACAACTTCTCTCATAAATTGAAGAACATATTCAAGTGTAAGAACTCATTTTTTTTCCTTCAAAATTTTCGGCCAACATATGGTGTTTTGGAGGAATTTCAAGTGAGTTTTCAAGTGTAGAAATCCTAGCAATCTCAAGGTGTTCGTTGGAAGCTTGGGGTATGCAAGCTTGAGGTCTTCTCCTTTGAAGATTTCCGTTCAAGAATATCATCTTCTTCATATCACCTTGCTCTTCAAAGGTAGTATTCTAAAACACCCTATGATTTTTTTTAGATAGCATGCATTTCATATATGGATCCGATTTTGGGTTTTTGCATTTAAAATGGTTTTAAATCTTGCAAAGTAACATGTTTTTAAATAAATATTCCGCTGCGTTTTAATTTTACTCGGATAAAATTACTTTGATAAACATGTGAAATACCCAACAATGGCATCTAGAGCCGCTTATATGAGTGCTTGCTTCATCGGATTCAAAATTTTCGGGTTTTCGGGTTTGGAGAAACCCAATAGCCGAAATTTTATCCATGGTTTTCCTTTGTTTTTTCAAGATTTATTTCCTACATGCATAAAGGAATCTTGGAAAAATTATGTCATATGGATGATTTGTTTTGTTTGGACAAAACCTCACATTTTTCGGTTTTTCATTCTTGGCCGAAAAATATAGGTTGTAAAAGGAAACCTTTTTGCTCTTGATATTAATATATATTTGGATATATATATTTTGGTGTTCATAACCTAGCCATGACCTTGTGTGAATATTTTGTGTTTGTGATTTTATTATTCAATGGGTTGTAATAATTATTATTTTGTCTTCCATTTGTAAAAATATGTAATTTATTTATTTTCATTTGGCATGTAAGTAAATAGATTAGATGCATTTTATTTTTCTAGAAAAATGTATTAGGATACTTTTATGTAAAAGAAGATGCACACAAAAATGCGGTTTTGGGTTTTGCCATTTTCGGGCATAAAGGACGTTATAGTTCTTAACGGGATTTTAGCCCGATAACCAAAACACATTTTTGAAGTCCAAAGGAGTTTGGAGCTGAATATTAGAGACATTTGGAAGCTCAAAGAATGTGAAGAAATCACAACACAAAATGAAGACTTGAAGCATTTGGATGCGGGATCAAGTGGGAGTTCAACGACACATTTTTTTTGTGTCTATATTCACCCTTAGGAAGGACCTTTTGACAACACTTGTTTCGGCTAACAAGTGTGGTCAAAATAGTTGGCTATGGTTATGCACCTATTGATATGTGTGTTGTGCTTGTGTGGTTGTTTATTTATGTTGTTTGGTTGATATTTGGATATGCATGCTTAACAAACTAAAAATCAACAACAAGCTTAAAATTGGTTCTTACAAAATCATTAAAACGATTAATAAAAGGTTTTATTAAAAAAATTAATGATTTTATAATAAAATGAGTTTTATTAAAAGAACCTTGGAAAATTGGTTTTCACTAAAGTACCATTGATTTGAATGCATGCGAATATATGGTACATAAAATTTTTCTAAACTAGAATTTTGAAAAATAAAAATCCCTTTTATAAAACAAGTCAAACACCATCCTTTTATACAACACTCGAATTACTTGGGAACTCTTTGTGGGATAAAGGTCACCTAACCACATTTGAGGAAACTTGTATATTTGAGGTGGGTTCACCATGTTTGTGGGATAAAGGTCACCTAACCACTTATGTGTGTAAACTCACACGTGTGTATAAGTTGGACGACTTGATTTGGAAACCATGAACTTAGGGTCACCGAAGCATGGGGAACAAAGGTGTTGATGGGATTAAACATGCCAACTAAACATAAAGATGTTTAACCGATCCCATATAGCTAGAAATTGCAAAGGGTTGCAATTGTCAAACGTTGACTACCTTGTTAATTTAAATAATGGGATAAAGGTCACCTAACCAATACTTAAATGTAACGTTGGATTCTAGATTTTAATTATTAATTGTCTATGAGACATTAAAAGGGTATTAATGATTAAAATTTTAATAATATCGAAAATACTAAAATTGAACTTTGTTAAATTTTGTAGATGGCCGCTAACAATGCAAACCCGATTACCCAAACCGTCCGTAACCTATCACTAAGAACCATCCTTGAAAAGGATCGTCTCAACCATAACAACTTCATGGATTGGTTTCGAAACTTGAGAATTGTTCTCAAGCAAGAGAAGATATCCTATGTGTTGGACGATCCTATTCCCGACCAACCTGACGAGGAAGATGTAGAAGCCTATAATGATTGGGTTAAGTATACCGAGGACTCCATGCAAGCCTCATGCCTCATGTTGGGAACTATGATTCCCGAGATTCAAAAGGACTTTGAACATCATGGGGCATATGACATGATTACCCAATTGAAGGAAATGTTCCTACAACAAGCAAGGGTAGAACGCTTCGAAACGGTTCGAGCGCTTCATGCATGTCGGATGGAGGAAACCCAATCGGTCTCATCTTACGTCCTTAAGATGAAAAGCCACATTGATCGGCTCGAGAGGCTCAATTGTCCCGTCTCTAAAGAGTTGGCTACGGATTTGATCCTCAACTCTTTAACAAAGAAATTTGAGAGTTTTGTCATGAACTATAACATGAACGGATGGGACAAGAGCATTGGTGAACTTCATGCAATGCTCAAAACGGCCGAAGTGGGAATGGGTAAAAAGGCTTTACACGTTCTAACGATCAATGAGGGAGGCAAGAAAGGGCATCACCCCGACACCAAAGCAAATGTTGCCAAGGGAAAGGGACACGTCAAAGGGAAGGGAAAAAGAAAGGCAAAAGCAGAACCACCAAAACCAAAAGAGAAGAAGGCAAAAGTTGCCACAAGCGATCCATGCTTTGAGTGTGGAGAGATAGGACATTGGAAAAGGAATTGTCCAACCTATCTCAAAGAGTTGAAAAACAAGAGGGATGCGGGGCAAACCTCAGGTACAATCTTTATGATACATATTGATCTAAATGTTATTTCTTCTAACACATGGGTATTAGATACCGGATGTGGAACTCATATTTGCAATTCGTTGCAGGGGTTCAAAAGAAATAAGCATTACAAGAAGGGAGACACTAGTCTCTTCATGGGCAATGGAGCGAAGGTTCAAGTTGAAGCCCAAGGAGACTATGTTTTAAAACTTCCAAGTGGTTTGGAAATATGTTTGAAAAATGTTTTGTATGCTCCTAGTTTGACTAGGAACATTATTTCGGTTTCCCTTTTAAGACAATATGGATTTGATTTTAAGTTTGTGAACAATGAAATTTATGCTTTGATGAATGACATGTTCTACTTTAAAGCTACGCCTTCAAATGGTATTTATGAATTGGTTCATGATAATACATCATTTGATAATTCGATGTACCAAGCAAACACCAAGAAACTCAAAATGGACTTGAGTGAGACCTATCTTTGGCATTGTCGTCTTGGTCATATAAACAAAAATCGCATGCAAACACTTCAAAAGTATGGTCTTTTAGAAACAAATGAAATTGGTTCATTTGATACATGCGAATCTTGTTTACAAGGAAAAATGACCAAGAAACCCTTTAGTGGCACAAACCAAAGGGCAAAAGATTTATTAGGCATCATACATTCAGATGTATGTGGTCCTTTTAAGCCAATGACTAGGAATGGTGAAAGATACTTCGTAACTTTTACCGACGACTTTAGTCGTTATGGTTATGTGTACTTGCTAAGTCACAAAGATGAAGTTTTTGAAACGTTCAAAATCTTCCAAAACGAAGTAGAGAATCAACTCACCAAGACAATCAAAGTTCTTCGTTCCGATAGAGGAGGTGAATACCTTAGCGATGCCTTTCAAGATCATCTTAGGAGTTGTGGGATCATCTCACAACTTACTCCACCTGGAACACCACAACATAATGGTGTGTCTGAGAGGAGAAAACGAACTTTATTGGATATGGTTCGATCTATGATGGCTAGAAGCACATTGCCTCTATCATTTTGGGGTTACGCTTTACTCTCCGCGGCTCGTATATTAAATATGGCCCCAACCAAGAAAGTGGATAAGACACCTTTTGAAATATGGCATGGAACAGTTCCATCTTTATCATATTTAAAGGTATGGGGTTGTGATGCTTATGTAAAGCAATACACCCCAAACAAGTTAGAAGTACGATCCATTAAGTGTATCTTCGTAGGATATCCTAAAGATGACATAGGATATTATTTCTACGATCCAACAGAGCAAAAGGTATTTGTTGCTCGAAAGGGTAAATTCTTGGAGGATAAGTTCCTTATGGAAGGAACTAATAGAACAGTGGAACTTGATGAGGATCAAGAACCACAACCCGATACACGTTTGGTTGATACTAGCACTCAACAAGAGGTTGTTGAAAATGATCAAATGGTTGATCAACATACACAAAACGTTCGCAGATCTGGTAGAATTAGTAATCCACCTGAAAGATATGGATTTTTCATGGATGGATGCTATGTGGTAGATTCAGATGAACCAACCACATACCATGATGCAATGTCAAAATCTGATTGCGACAAATGGCTTGAAGCCATGAACGTAGAGATGCAATCCATGTATGACAACCAAGTTTGGGAATTGGTTGTGCCACCGCTTAACTCCAAAGTAGTTGGAAGTAAGTGGGTTTTCAAGAAGAAAACTGATATGCATGGTAACTTGGATACTTATAAAGCGAGACTTGTAGCAAAAGGTTTCACTCAAACTCAAGGGGTTGATTATGATGAGACCTTTTCGCCAGTGGCAATGCTAAAGTCGATTAGGATATTATTTGCCATAGCTGCATATTATGACTATGAGATTTGGCAAATGGATGTCAAAACGACTTTCCTCAATGGATATCTTGATGAAGATGTCTATATGGTTCAGCCTGAAGGTTTTGTCGATCCAAAACATGTCACACCCCGACCACGTAAAACAACAAATCATGGCGGAAACGTCGGGGAGTGTTGTAACAGAATTTTTGTTTCACAACCATGGTAATTAAAAGTTATGTTTTATTCATCAAGCAAAGGTTACATAGTCTTAAATTAACTAAAACAAAGTGTTCATCACATGATTAAACTAGTTCCATCTTTATTTTAGTCTCTAAGGCATAGGTCCGCCCTAGTGTGTCACGAACATCCTAAGCAACAGCTCCTGAAAACACATGTGAAAATAGGTACGTCAGCATAAAAATGCCTGTGAGATACATAGGTTTTATGAACATTGGATTCATGACTTAAGTTTTAAGAAAATGTTTAATAAAATTTTGTCATGAACCTTGTAAATTGTTTTGTTTCGTAAATTATTTGAAAAGCTATAAGATCAGAAGATGTGTATAAATGAAAGAATAACATATGGTTAAATGAATAACCAAGTAATATGAGTTTGTATAAAACAGACTATTTTGTAAACCAAAGTCTTGAAAAATATGTTGTTGTGTAAAATGTACAAGTCCAAAAGTAGTCAACAAATGTTATGTATGGTAAGCAAAGTGTCGTCACCTAAACCAAATGTAAAAAATGTACAAAACAAAGTATTTTGAATATATCAAAAAGTTATGTTTTGCAAAGTAAATGCATGTTTAATTGATACTAACACTTATGTGGTAAGTTAAACGCATACATTCAAGCCTTGAGACAGACGGATAACCCTAAGTCAAGGTTATCAAAAGAAATGTTTTCGGATTCGGTCATTCCTTACACCCAAACAAACCTAGGATGTCAGGAACGGGATTTGTCAAGTCCTATGGTACCATTACTTACTACCGAGCGGCGTAGCTAATGTTAATGAACGTATATAAGTCCCGTTTGCACAAACCACATGTTATACCAAATGTAAGCATGTTATATGAAAACAATGTACTAAGTATGCTAAGTAAACATACATAGCAAAAAATATAATGTAAATCATGTACTATAAGTGTACTAATGAACATAACAAGTATATGACATGAAAATAGGAGAGCATGAAAGTAACAAGTAGGCACATGTGTTTCACCCCAAAACATTGGAAAACAGTAAGAGAGGGGTCTATGTACTCACAGTAGTGCGTCTTGAATCGAATCTCAAACCCTGTCCGCTACACGACAACCTACAACGTACTAATGTCTATTAGACGAGCGGGTCGTGCCTTGGCTTAGAGTTTAGTATTTTGGGTCACGTTTCTTATATTGTTCCGTGTGGTAATTATTTGTTAAAATAGTTAATGTTTTAACTTAATCATATGACATGTTGGGATATTTGTTCATTCAATGTTCTAGTAAACTTTTGTCTAGAATATATTTACTAAGTGTTGGATTTTCGGAAAATTTCGGCAGAGTATCCTCTGTAAATAGAGGTGTCCATGCTTTAATAGCATATCATTTTCTTTTACATAAAACCAATAGTTCATTTTCAATCACCAAACCGACATATCGACAAACAAAACGTTGCATACTTCATTTCAGCTTTATAACTCGAAACCGGACTGTTTTCGAGGATTTTTATAAAATAGTTAGCCTTTTCTAAAAATCACCAAATTTTTACAGAATATGACATATGTTCCAAAATTTATTGTGTAAAAATATCAAAGTCCAATTCGTTACCCATATTTTATAAAAAATCATTTTCTCGACTGCAATCAGATTTGTTACCTTCTGATCGCAGTTTACGGAAATATTCACTAAAAATCAACCGTAAGTCCGTTTGACGAAATTCCAGTTGGAGGGTCGTCCTGACAACGGTGTCCATCTACTGTAAAAATTTCATGGGTTGATTTTATTCAGGTTTTAAGTTGTGACTCCGAAAATGTCATACTTTTTCTGCAATAAAAATGCAGCTTGAGCTGCTGTCCAAAAATAACCTTTTAAAAATAGTAAATGGTCTCGAAAAATTATGATTCCAGTGCCATTTGCTTAGTTATTCCAAAACACTCATTTTAGGCTTTAGAAATTCCGTTTTTCGACTTAAAATGACCACGTTACAGCCTGTTGAAGTTGGCTGGAAATACAATTCAGCAAGCTGTTTACATGGTAGAAGTTACTAAAACGCATCAACGAAGACCCTAACCATGGTTTATTGATGATTTAATGTTCAAACCTCAATCATGCTTTAACCAACCCTAAACCAACCAGATTTCAACTTCTTACAAACTTTTTATATAGGGTTTTTATGCAGGATTTCATGTTCATATTTTTAGTGTTCATTTTCTTGTGTTACTTGATTATCGTCATCATAACAAGGAACAAGATGAAACAATGGTGTGAAGGGACTTACTACTAGCACAAGGCTAGGGTAGAAATTCTAGTGTGAAGATGATGGGAAGCTTGAATCACTAGAGAACACCTTGAGATCACCCTTGAATCTTCACACCACTTGAAGGTTGCTAGAAATAGTGATGAACATGAAGAACAAGAGTTTGAAGGTTTGAAGATGGAGAGAGAGAGATGGGGACGGTTGGGAGTGAGAGGAGAGAAGGGAGGTTGAGTGCAAGTATTGTGTGGAGTATGGTGGGTATATATAGGCAAAAATCTAGACAAGAATCTTACAACTTCCAAGGAAATCACATAGAATCCAAGAAAGATCAAATGTAATCATTTCAACATCTATCAAGAAATTTGGTGGGTCCCTCTTGATATGGCCGAAATTTTGATGGGGGAGGGGGTCCATGTGTAAATTTTTATATAAATATGCCATATGTAGGCTAAAACGGGTGTTTAACTAGATACCGGGTATTTTATCTAGCGTTTAAATCCCGATTTATGGCGTTCTAAATTATTTTTATTACTCTACAAAAATAAACCTACCAAAATATTGTTGGAATAAAATTTCAGTTGCCAAGACTGGCTGCGTTGTCTGCGTTTTGCAGTAGAAGCACTGTGTCGCGCAGAAACACGCGGTACGCGCTTAAACTTGAAAAATTAGCGTTTTTAGGCGTTTTAATTCATTTTTCAACACGGACCTGATAAAAATAAAGTTTTTAATCATAACAGAATATTTTTGGGATTTAAATATTATCCGGGCGGTCACCAGCGTTAGTTTCGCAGTTTTGTCGTAAATAGTCCTTTAGTTCAAATGAACATGTTTTTGCCATACAGAATCCTTTGGAACTTATTTCTAAGTTATGTAAAGGATATTTAAGGTATGTTAAGCTTACGTCATACTTCCGGAGTGTACGTTGCGTTAAACTGATTGCGTTTATGCACCAGTTTTGCATATAATTCTCTAGAAAGCGATTTAAAGCTTGAAATCGGAGTCGAATCAAATTGTAAAATCATCAAACATAAATACACACATAATAACACCAAAGCACATTGTTTTATTGATAATTCACATTGTTTTACATTATACGACGCTTACAGAACACAGTTGTCACAGTCTCCCCTACTTTAGGAAATTTCGTCCCGAAATTTTATTTAGAGGAAACTTGTGAAAACAAATGCGGATATTTCGCCTTCATCTGGTCCTTACGTTCCCAAGTAAACTCAGGGCCACGTTTGGATTCCCAGCGAACCTTGACCAAATGAATCCGTTTGTTCTTCAACTGCCTGAATGTACGGTCCACTATCTCCACAGGTTTCTCGACAAAATGCAGTGTTTTATCAACACGTATTTCGTCAAGCGGTATGTGGAGGTTCTCGTCAGCTAAACACTTTTTGAGATTGGACACATGGAAGGTTGGGTGAACGTTTCCAAGTTCAGGAGGTAACTCAAGTCTGTAGGCTACCTTACCGATTCTTTCCACGATCTTGAATGGTCCAACATATCTAGGTGCAAGTTTTCCTTTCTTTCCAAATCTGATCACACCTTTCCAAGGTGAGACCTTAAGTAATACACGATCACCGACTTGAAATTCCAAGGGCTTGCGTCGTTGGTCCGCGTAACTCTTTTGACGGCTTCGAGCTGTCTGAAGGTTATCACGAACTTTCTTAACCTTATCAGTTGTCTCTAGAATGAGGTCAGGTCCAGTAAGTTGAGCTTCACCTATCTCATTCCAGCAGACTGGTGAACGACATTTTCGACCATAGAGAGCCTCGAAAGGAGCCATGTTGATGCTGGAGTGATAACTGTTGTTGTAGGAAAATTCAATCAATGGAAGATGTGAATCCCAACTACCACCAAAGTCGATCACACTAGCTCTAAGCATATCCTCCAAAGTCTGGATTGTTCTTTCAGTTTGGCCATCTGTTTGTGGATGATAGGCTGTGCTCAGATTGAGTTGGGTCCCCATGGCAGATTGCATGGTTCTCCAAAATCGAGAAGAGAAGCGAGCATCCCTATCAGAAATAATGTTCAAAGGAACACCATGTCGAGATACAACTTCATCCACATAGATTTTAGCTAACTTTTCAGCAGAAAAATCCTCACGGATTGGCAAGAAATGCGCTGATTTAGTAAGACGATCCACAATTACCCAGATGGCATCATGACCTTTCTTAGTGCGCGGAAGTTTAGTAATGAGATCCATAGCGATGTTTTCCCATTTCCAAACTGGAATCTCTGGTTGCTCTAAAAGACCAGAAGGATGTTGGTGTTCAGCTTTGACCTTAAGACAAGTAAGGCATTTTGAAACATATAAGGCAATGTCTTTCTTCATACCGGGCCACCAATACCGAGTACGAAGATCCTTATACATCTTATCTGAGCCAGGATGAATAGAATAACGAGACTTATGAGCTTCATCCATGAGCAAAGTGCGAAGATCATCTAGGCTTGGGACCCACAAACGGTCCATGAAATAATACGATCCATCGTCCTTTAGTTCAAGATCAGGCTTAATGTGATAGGGTAACTCCTTACCCATCAAGTCTTGTGAAACACAAGCATGTTGAGCCTGAGAGATGCGGGCTTGAATATCGGGTCGAGCTTGAATATCAGATTGAACACGAACACAATGAAGCTTAACACGTTCTTTACGACTCAAAGCATCGGCTACGACATTCGCCTTACCAGGATGGTAGCGAATCTCGCAGTCATAGTCGTTTAGAAGCTCAACCCAACGTCGTTGCCTCATGTTGAGTTCTTTCTGATTGAAGATATGCTGAAGACTTTTGTGGTCAGTGAAAACCACACACTTTGTACCATACAAATAGTGTCTCCAGATCTTAAGAGCGAAGACAACTGCACCCAACTCTAGATCATGAGTGGTGTAGTTCTTCTCATGCACCTTCAATTGTCTTGATGCGTAGGCTATAACTTTGTTCCTTTGCATCAGAACACAGCCAAGACCCAATTTAGATGCATCGCAATAAACGACGAAATCATCATTGCCCTTAGGCAAAGTCAGAATAGGCGCGTCACAAAGCTTCTGCTTCAAGGTCTGAAACGCTTCTTCTTGTTTAGAACCCCATTCAAAGGGCTGATTCTTCTGAGTTAGAGCAGTTAAAGGGACTGCAATCTTTGAGAAATTCTCTATGAAGCGGCGGTAATAACCCGCGAGACCAAGAAAAGAACGAACCTCAGTAGGGGTAGTAGGTGTATCCCAATCCTTAATCGCACTGATCTTGGAGGGATCTACATGAATACCTTGTTCGTCGACAATATGCCCCAAAAATTGAACTTCCTTAAGCCAAAATTCGCACTTGGAGAATTTGGCAAAAAGTTGCTCTTTCTTTAGGAGTTCCAGAGTAAGATGAAGATGTTGCTCGTGATCAGCTCGCGTCTTAGAATAAATCAAGATGTCATCAATAAAAACGATGATGAACTTATCCAAATAAGGCTTGCAAACCCTATTCATCAAGTCCATGAAAACAGCAGGAGCATTGGTCAAACCGAACGGCATTACTGTGAACTCATAATGCCCATAACGAGTGCGGAAGGCAGTCTTGGGAATATCCTCTTCATGCACACGAAGTTGATGATACCCAGAACGAAGATCGATCTTCGAAAAATAAGAAGCACCCTGTAACTGGTCAAAGAGATCATCAATGCGAGGTAGGGGATATCGATTCTTGATAGTAAGCTTATTCAGCTCACGATAATCGATACACATTCTGAAGGATCCATCCTTCTTCTTGACAAAAAGAACGGGAGCGCCCCAAGGTGAAAAGCTAGGACGGATGAAACCTTTGTCAGAAAGCTCCTGAAGCTGCTTAGATAGCTCTTGCATCTCAGACGGTGCAAGACGATATGGAGCTCTGGCAATAGGATTTGCACCTGGTACGAGATCGATACGGAACTCGACTTGGCGTGCTGGGGGTAGACCAGGCAACTCTTCAGGAAACAGCTCCTGATAATCCCGAACAACAGGGATATCTTGAATAGGCTTACCTTGATCTTTATCTGCCGTAACATGTGCCAAGAAGGCCACATAGTTCTTTCGCAGATACTTCCGAGCTTGAAAACAAGACATAAGCTTGAGGCTACTAGCCGGTTCCTCACCACGAACCTGAAGGATCTCACCTGACGGGAGCGGCACACGAACGATCTTCTCAAAACAAACCACCTCTGCGCGATGCTTGGCTAACCAATCCATACCCACAATAATGTCGAAACTTCCAAGACGCATAGGCGTGAGGTCAATAGGAAAAAGATGGTTGTTAAGGTTCAACTGGCAGTTGCGAAGAACAGAATCAAGAACAATGGGTTCACCATTCGCAACTTCGACTGTCAAAGGCTTACCTAGTTTCGTTCTAGACACGCGAAGCAATGGCTCAAAAGATAACGACACAAAACTCTTATCGGCACCAGAATCAAAAAGAACAGATGCAGGTTGATTATTAACAAAGAACGTACCGTTAACCACTTCATTGTCTGCCTGTGCCTCAGCAGCATTCATATTAAAAACTCGACCTCGAGCTGGACCCGGGTTCTGAACTGCATTGATCAATCTTGGACACTGATTTCGATAGTGGGTCAGATCCCCACAGTTGTAACAAGAACCTGGTGGGTAGTGAGGTCGTGCAGCTTGACCTTGTTGCTGAGCAAGAGGCTGAGCAACCTGTTGAGCCGGGTTTTGAGCTGCCCGATTCTGATTGACAGGAATGCGGCATGCAGCAGCGAGATGACCAGATCTTCCGCAGTTGGTGCATTGACGGCACTGGTGGTGTGGTTGATGATGTCTGTTACACTTATTGCACAGAGGTGCATTGCCAAAGTATGGTTTCTTGGCAAGAGGTTGCGCAGGCTGATTTTGAGCGGCTTGAGCCTGAGTAGTAACGGCATAGCTCTGGGAAGCCTTCCGCTTCCTTGAACCCTTCGAAGAACCCGCATCACTCCCCTTCTTGCCTTTACCTTTCTTGCTATCCTTCTTGTCAGATTCCTGCTTCTTACCCTTCTTGTCACCCTTCCTGTGCAACTTACCCTTTCGTATCTGCGACTCAGTCAGTGTTGCAGATAGTTCGATTGCCTGGCGAACAGTGGTAGGTTTACTACCGGTAACGATGTCTTGCACAGAGTCAGGTAGACCATCGATGTATCTCTCGATAGCCTTGTCGAGTGGGGTGACCATTGTTGGGCACAACAAACTCAGCTCCTCATACCTATCAGTATATGCCCGATGCTCGCCACTATCCTGTTTCAAGTCATCAAACTCCCTTTCCAAGGCTCGCAGTTCATGACGAGGACAAAATTCCCTCATCATAAGAGTCCTAAGTTCAGCCCATGTTTGTGCTAGAGCAACTTCTGCACCACGGTCTCTCATAACCCCGTTCCACCATGTAAGCGCCCTCTTCTGAAACACACTGGAAGCAAACTCGACTTTGCGATTATCAGGACACTGAACGTGACGAAAAGTATTCTCAATGCTCTCGAACCATTGAAGAAGCCCAGTTGCTCCCTCAGAACCACTAAACTTGAGCGGTTTAGCCGAGTTAAAACTCTTGAAATTGCATGGAGCGTTGTTGTTGTTAGCTTGGTTCAACTGAGCAATAAGATTTGGGAACGCAGCAGCCATCTGCTGCGCGATGATTTCCGCCAGTTCGGCATTTGGTAGCGGATTTTCGCGTCGAGGAGGCATTCTAAAAAGAGGAAACATGAGAGGAGACGGGTGAGAAGGTTAGATGAAAAGAATGAGATGAAACAGAAATCAACAAAAGCAAAGATGGTGGTCATTCGTCCGTATCACAAAGCAGACAAACGACACACAGTGGCTAATCAAAGTAAATGGGTCAAAAATAATGCTTCGCGAAGACATGCTCGCCTATAAGTGAACACTCACCCCAAGAGTTCCCAGGTAAGAGTGACTGGTCCGATTATGTGGATTTGTACGAACACTCTAGCCTTAGACAGAAAACTCAGGGTACAGGCATTCACTCTTCCAGTTTGAACGTGTTCACACTATTTAGAACCCAAAACTTTGACGAGATTTTGAAGACTTGGAGGGTTTAAGAGATTAATGATCCATTTTGGCTTTGTGCCTTCCATTATGTATTGTTTTTTTTTTTTTTGTTAATCACCTAAGGATAGGTGAAGTGCATGTTTTAAAATCTAAACACAAGACAACTTGTGTTGGGGTCCTAGAAAGGTTATAGTCTAAGTCAAAGCATTACTAATAACCTAATTCCCTATAACCATTGGCTCTGATACCAACTCTTCTGTCACACCCCGACCACGTAAAACAACAAATCGTGGCGGAAACGTCGGGGAGTGTTGTAACAGAATTTTTGTTTCACAACCATGGTAATTAAAAGTTATGTTTTATTCATCAAGCAAAGGTTACATAGTCTTAAATTAACTGAAACAAAGTGTTCATCACATGATTAAACTAGTTCCATCTTTATTTTAGTCTCTAAGGCATAGGTCCGCCCTAGTGTGTCACGAACATCCTAAGCAACAGCTCCTGAAAACACATGTGAAAATAGGTACGTCAGCATAAAATGCCTGTGAGATACATAGGTTTTATGAACATTGGATTCATGACTTAAGTTTTAAGAAAATGTTTAATAAAATTTTGTCATGAACCTTGTAAATTGTTTTGTTTCGTAAATTATTTGAAAAGCTATAAGATCAGAAGATGTGTATAAATGAAAGAATAACATATGGTTAAATGAATAACCAAGTAATATGAGTTTGTATAAAACAGACTATTTTGTAAACCAAAGTCTTGAAAAATATGTTGTTGTGTAAAATGTACAAGTCCAAAAGTAGTCAACAAATGTTATGTATGGTAAGCAAAGTGTCGTCACCTAAACCAAATGTAAAAAATGTACAAAACAAAGTATTTTGAATATATCAAAAAGTTATGTTTTGCAAAGTAAATGCATGTTTAATTGATACTAACACTTATGTGGTAAGTTAAACGCATACATTCAAGCCTTGAGACAGACGGATAACCCTAAGTCAAGGTTATCAAAAGAAATGTTTTCGGATTCGGTCATTCCTTACACCCAAACAAACCTAGGATGTCAGGAACGGGATTTGTCAAGTCCTATGGTACCATTACTTACTACCGAGCGGCGTAGCTAATGTTAATGAACGTATATAAGTCCCGTTTGCACAAACCACATGTTATACCAAATGTAAGCATGTTATATGAAAACAATGTACTAAGTATGCTAAGTAAACATACATAGCAAAAAATATAATGTAAATCATGTACTATAAGTGTACTAATGAACATAACAAGTATATGACATGAAAATAGGAGAGCATGAAAGTAACAAGTAGGCACATGTGTTTCACCCCAAAACATTGGAAAACAGTAAGAGAGGGGTCTATGTACTCACAGTAGTGCGTCTTGAATCGAATCTCAAACCCTGTCCGCTACACGACAACCTACAACGTACTAATGTCTATTAGACGAGCGGGTCGTGCCTTGGCTTAGAGTTTAGTATTTTGGGTCACGTTTCTTATATTGTTCCGTGTGGTAATTATTTGTTAAAATAGTTAATGTTTTAACTTAATCATATGACATGTTGGGATATTTGTTCATTCAATGTTCTAGTAAACTTTTGTCTAGAATATATTTACTAAGTGTTGGATTTTCGGAAAATTTCGGCAGAGTATCCTCTGTAAATAGAGGTGTCCATGCTTTAATAGCATATCATTTTCTTTTACATAAAACCAATAGTTCATTTTCAATCACCAAACCGACATATCGACAAACAAAACGTTGCATACTTCATTTCAGCTTTATAACTCGAAACCGGACTGTTTTCGAGGATTTTTATAAAATAGTTAGCCTTTTCTAAAAATCACCAAATTTTTACAGAATATGACATATGTTCCAAAATTTATTGTGTAAAAATATCAAAGTCCAATTCGTTACCCATATTTTATAAAAAAATCATTTTCTCGACTGCAATCAGATTTGTTACCTTCTGATCGCAGTTTACGGAAATATTCACTAAAAATCAACCGTAAGTCCGTTTGACGAAATTCCAGTTGGAGGGTCGTCCTGACAACGGTGTCCATCTACTGTAAAAATTTCATGGGTTGATTTTATTCAGGTTTTAAGTTGTGACTCCGAAAATGTCATACTTTTTCTGCAATAAAAATGCAGCTTGAGCTGCTGTCCAAAAATAACCTTTTAAAAATAGTAAATGGTCTCGAAAAATTATGATTCCAGTGCCATTTGCTTAGTTATTCCAAAACACTCATTTTAGGCTTTAGAAATTCCGTTTTTCGACTTAAAATGACCACGTTACAGCCTGTTGAAGTTGGCTGGAAATACAATTCAGCAAGCTGTTTACATGGTAGAAGTTACTAAAACGCATCAACGAAGACCCTAACCATGGTTTATTGATGATTTAATGTTCAAACCTCAATCATGCTTTAACCAACCCTAAACCAACCAGATTTCAACTTCTTACAAACTTTTTATATAGGGTTTTTATGCAGGATTTCATGTTCATATTTTTAGTGTTCATTTTCTTGTGTTACTTGATTATCGTCATCATAACAAGGAACAAGATGAAACAATGGTGTGAAGGGACTTACTACTAGCACAAGGCTAGGGTAGAAATTCTAGTGTGAAGATGATGGGAAGCTTGAATCACTAGAGAACACCTTGAGATCACCCTTGAATCTTCACACCACTTGAAGGTTGCTAGAAATAGTGATGAACATGAAGAACAAGAGTTTGAAGGTTTGAAGATGGAGAGAGAGAGATGGGGACGGTTGGGAGTGAGAGGAGAGAAGGGAGGTTGAGTGCAAGTATTGTGTGGAGTATGGTGGGTATATATAGGCAAAAATCTAGACAAGAATCTTACAACTTCCAAGGAAATCACATAGAATCCAAGAAAGATCAAATGTAATCATTTCAACATCTATCAAGAAATTTGGTGGGTCCCTCTTGATATGGCCGAAATTTTGATGGGGGAGGGGGTCCATGTGTAAATTTTTATATAAATATGCCATATGTAGGCTAAAACGGGTGTTTAACTAGATACCGGGTATTTTATCTAGCGTTTAAATCCCGATTTATGGCGTTCTAAATTATTTTTATTACTCTACAAAAATAAACCTACCAAAATATTGTTGGAATAAAATTTCAGTTGCCAAGACTGGCTGCGTTGTCTGCGTTTTGCAGTAGAAGCACTGTGTCGCGCAGAAACACGCGGTACGCGCTTAAACTTGAAAAATTAGCGTTTTTAGGCGTTTTAATTCATTTTTCAACACGGACCTGATAAAAATAAAGTTTTTAATCATAACAGAATATTTTTGGGATTTAAATATTATCCGGGCGGTTACCAGCGTTAGTTTCGCAGTTTTGTCGTAAATAGTCCTTTAGTTCAAATGAACATGTTTTTGCCATACAGAATCCTTTGGAACTTATTTCTAAGTTATGTAAAGGATATTTAAGGTATGTTAAGCTTACGTCATAGTTCCGGAGTGTACGTTGCGTTAAACTGATTGCGTTTATGCACCAGTTTTGCATATAATTCTCTAGAAAGCGATTTAAAGCTTGAAATCGGAGTCGAATCAAATTGTAAAATCATCAAACATAAATACACACATAAGAACACCAAAGCACATTGTTTTATTGATAATTCACATTGTTTTACATTATACGACGCTTACAGAACACAGTTGTCACAAAACATCCTAACAAAGTGTGCAAGTTAAAGAAATCAATCTATGGATTGAAACAAGCATCGAGAAGTTGGAATCACCGTTTTGATGAAGAGATCAGGAATTTTGGGTTCATCAAGAACGGGGATGAAGCTTGTGTGTATAAGAAAGCTAGTGGGAGCACCGTCACTTTCTTAGTATTGTATGTCGATGACATTCTACTATTTGGAAATGACATTCCAACCATGGAAGGTGTAAAAGCATGGCTTGGGAGATGTTTTTCCATTAAAGATCTTGGAGAAGCTGCCTATATTTTGGGAATAAAGATCTATAGGGATAGATCAAGGCGCTTGATAGGTTTAAACCAAAGTGCATACATTGACAAAGTCTTGAAAAGGTTCAAGATGGAGAACTCTAAGAAAGGTTTGGTACCTATTCAAAAGGGGACGATATTGAATGTAACTCAATGTCCAAGCTCAAAGGATGAGCAAGAAAGAATGAAAGGAATCCCATATGCGTCTGCTATAGGATCCATAATGTATGCAATGATATGTACTAGACCGGACGTGTCATGCGCTTTAAGCATGACAAGTAGATACCAGCAAAATCCAGGTAACAGTCATTGGATGGCTGTTAAGAGCATATTGAAATACCTTAGGAGGACTAAGGATATGTTTCTAATATATGGATCTGGTGAAGAGGAACTCGCTGTAAAGGGTTACACGGATGCGAGTTTCCAAACTGATCGAGATGGTTCTCGATCACAATCTGGGTACGTCTTCATTTTAAATGGAGCTGCAGTCTCTTGGAAGAGCTCGAAGCAGGATGTTGTAGCATTGTCTACTACAGAATCAGAATACATCGCCGCCTCATTGGCAGCACAAGAAGCTGCGTGGTTAAAGAAGTTCATTGCCGAACTAGGGGTAGTCCCTACCATTCAAGACCCCCTAGAGATCTTTTGTGATAACGAGGGTGCGATTGCTCAAATCAAGGAACCTCGTGCACACCAAAAGACTAGGCACATTGAGCGGAGATTCAACTACATAAGGGATGAAGTTGAAAAAGGAAAGATATGTATTCGCAAAGTTCACACCGATCAAAACATTGCGGATCCACTCACGAAGCTCCTTGAACGGCCAAAACATGAGGGTCATACTTGTGCCTTAGGACTTCGATATTCTAGTGATTGGATTTGATCTATTTTGTATTTGGATATTGGAACAATTGATATTTTAACTCTTTTATGGTATTTTGAGTTATGTTCCATTTTAGCATGTTTAAATCCGTGAATAAATTAATTATTCTAAATGTCCGTAGTCGATCATACTTGTGGGAACAAATATGAATGTAAGACTATTATGAACTTGGATTGGTGGATATTCATTAGGTATGAATATAGAGCAAAGTGTTGCTGCCAAAGTTCATAGATATTTGTAGGATACAAATATTGGACTGACCCGCTCTCAAATGTTACTGCATGGAATCATTTGTGATTGATCATAAGTAAATTTGAGCAAAGGCGAATATCATAGTATCCTCTGACCTGAGATACATATTGGGTCTTGATATTCACCAAATATTATACCTTGACTTAGTTCTTCGCTGTCTGTAATAAGACAGTACACAAGGCTAAGCTCAGGTGTGGTACGAGGTGATTGTGAGAGACGTATGTAGTCAAGAAGGGATTTGTTCCTCTTATTCGTTGAGAGTAAGATGTCTAAGGCCTGTTAAAGTTAAATCAACAGAGAATGATCACACTGTGTCTCTGGATCTAACATGACATCTGTAACGAAAGGATAAATGATAGATTCACCTAAATCATTTCAAGTAAGGGACTTGAAGGGGATGATGTTATTGAATGGCACTTCGTCATACGTATTAGGGGTAGTGAACCGTTGTTAGGCGTTATTTACTACTTGCATCAATCTTCTATGTATCTTGTGCAAGTGGGAGATTGTTGGACTCTGTATGCCCAAGACACATATTAAATTGATGTGGCTAGTACGTTATGATCCAAGTCGGGTCATACCCAATAACAAGCTAGACAAACACCTACAATATTTATTTATGATGTGATCAAACAAATAAATATTAACACTTATAATATTTAGAAATTGGTTTTCTAAATAATTGCACTTGAGAAACTAATAAATTATGTGGATAATTTATTTAGAGAGAATATTTTATTTTTGTTATTTAATAGGTTAAATAACAATTAAAAGGTTGCATATGTTTATAAAATGTTATATTAAGTTTTATAAAAGTTATAAAACTTAAATAGAAAACATGGAGACAAGTTAAAAAATTATGATTGGGTGAAATGGGAGGTGCCTTGGCCGCCCCCTATGGCTCTTCCCAAGGTTCCAAGGCCAATCAAATTACAAGCAAACTTCTCAAAGAACAAGGCACTTGATTTCTTTTAAGTTGCAACAACTTCTCTCATAAATTGAAGAACATATTCAAGTGTAAGAACTCATTTTTTTTCCTTCAAAATTTTCGGCCAACATATGGTGTTTTGGAGGAATTTCAAGTGAGTTTTCAAGTGTAGAAATCCTAGCAATCTCAAGGTGTTCGTTGGAAGCTTGGGGTATGCAAGCTTGAGGTCTTCTCCTTTGAAGATTTCCGTTCAAGAATATCATCTTCTTCATATCACCTTGCTCTTCAAAGGTAGTATTCTAAAACACCCTATGATTGTTTTTAGATAGCATGCATTTCATATATGGATCCGATTTTGGGTTTTTGCATTTAAAATGGTTTTAAATCTTGCAAAGTAACATGTTTTTAAATAAATATTCCGCTGCGTTTTAATTTTACTCGGATAAAATTACTTTGATAAACATGTGAAATACCCAACAATCCAAACTCTCGAAGACATGCTTCGGGCATGCGTCATCGATTTTGGCAACGGCTGGGAAAAGCATCTCCCTTTGGTGGAGTTCTCGTATAATAATAGTTATCACACCAGCATTCAAGCCGCACCATTCGAGGCATTGTACGGGCGTAAATGCCGGTCACCTCTCTGTTGGGCAGAGGTGGGGGATAGTCAGATTACGGGTCCAGAAATTGTAGTGGACGCCACAGAAAAGATCGCACAGATACGACAACGCATGGCGGCAGCACGCAACCGTCAGAAATCCTACGCGGACAAGCGTAGAAAGCCTTTGGAATTTCAGGTCGGGGACCGGGTTTTATTGAAAGTCTCACCCTGGAAGGGTGTGGTTCGTTTTGGCAAACGGGGCAAACTGAATCCGCGGTATGTCGGACCATTCGAAATCATAGAAAAGATTGGCAAGGTAGCCTACAGATTGAACCTACCAGCTGAACTCGGGGCAGTTCACAATGTCTTTCATGTATCGAACTTAAAGAAGTGCTTATCAGATGAAACCCTCATCATTCCTTTCAAAGAACTCACTATCGACGAGCGGTTGCAGTTCGTCGAGGAACCAGTAGAAATCACGGACCGGGATGTGAAGGTCCTCAAACACAAGAGAATCCCTCTTGTTCGAGTTCGTTGGAACTCCAAACGTGGCCCAGAGTACACCTGGGAACGCGAAGACAGGATGACAGAAAAGTACCCCCAGTTATTCGAAACCAATGCAACCACTACTGAGACTGAAGCTACTACTTCGGAATTTCGGGACGAAATTCCAGATCAACGGGGGGAGGATGTGACACCCCAGGAAAATCAGTGAACAATACAGTTTACCTAGCTTCCTCAGTGAGTGCATACCAAATTTCGGGACGAAATTTCCAATTAGTTGGGGATAATGTGACAACTCGAACTTTAGACTTACTTTGTGTAACGTTACGTGTTTAATTGAACTATACAAATTGAGTTAATGCATGATTATGTGATACGTGTTCCTATTAATGCGAATTGAATACTTGTGAATGTATGTATGTATGTATAATCGAACCAATCGCACAAGCCCATATGGGCTATACCTTGCATTCGGATCAATGGGTAGCCGAGTGGGCTCGGCCCACTTCCCTTTCACACGAACAAACACCTTAGAGGCGAGTTGTTCTTTCATTTGTTACAATTCACACAAACACACAAAACCCTAGCTTCTCACTCTCCCTCTCTCTTCGACGGCGACAACTTTTGGCAAACGAAGACCTTGTTCCCCGTCCGGATCACCCTTTCTCTCCTTGTTCGATTAATAACCGGTTAGTGATTACCGAATTATGTTGTTGGTTTGTTTTGATTGTCATGATGTTATGGGATAACTAGGATTCTTGTTATGAATGGTTGAATGATTCTTGATGTGGTAGCAATCTTGTGGTTCGGATTACATGTTATGAATTCCACGTTTTGTTAGGGTTGAATGTATGAATTGTTTATGTGATGTATGGTATAATCGGATGGAGTGTATGTTTGTAAACCGGTTACTATATGATGATTCTGTTAACAATTAGGGTTCTAACTAGTTGTTGTTATTTTATGATGAGATGATAAGTAATCGGCCCATGTTCATTGATAGATTAGTGTTCGTGCTATGATATGATTTAGGGTTCATAGATAATTGAAGATGAAAACATGTTTGATCGATATTATGTTAACCGATTTATTGAGATTATGTTAATCGATTAAGTTGGAATTGTGTTAATTGATTGTTACAAACTTGGAAACTATTGATGATAATTGATATTGTAACCGAATAAGCTTAATAACCGGACATTGAAACCTCTCGCACAAGACAGCCTAGACGTACAAGAGGTTTAGTCACACAAGTCGTTTACTCGCACAAACTGGTCCAATCACACAAGTGCAGCCCAGTCGCACAAGGGCAGCCTGGTCGCACAAGGCTGTATGTTGGGCCGGACAGCCCAAGACACCTATCGCACAAGCTGCATGGGCCGGACTACCTTGGACCGAACAACCCAGCTGAATCGTACAAGATCAGCTGGATCGCACAACGTTATTATGTGTTACATTGGGCCGTAGGTTGTATTGGGCTGGGTAATATTGTTGGACTGTTTTTATCAGGTCGCACAACTGATCGGATCGCACAACCTAAGTTGGACCGCACAAGTCCACTATTGGTTTTATAATTGGGCCGCTTATATTACGGAATCCCTTATACATCTTTGGGCCGTGCATGTTCAAACTGTTTATGCCTATGACGGGCCGGGTATAGATTGGGCTTAGTTATGTAATCGCACAAGATGGTGTACTTAATGTGTTTACGTGCATACGTGTTTGCCATGATGTATACGTGTACTATTTGAACCGAACCTGACTTGTGTGGTAACCCTGTTAGGACGTGGTTGACCACCCTTAGTTCAAGAGTCTTTTATTTGTGTATCTGCCGAGCAAACCAAGGTGAGTTCACACAGCCAAGGCATGGGATTCCCGGGTTGGGAATTGGGTTGGATATGTTGATATTGAAAGAGTTACTCGTACTTACGCATACACTAGACTATAGACCATCGTCCTCAGGATAGTCAGGACACGTTACGTAAAGCCTACGTAACCCAGTATTTGCCATTTGTCTCCCGGGTCGGGAGGACACGTTACGTAAAGCCTACGTAACCCAATACCTTCTACTGTCTTCCGGGTCGGAAGGACACGCTGTGTAAAGCCTACGTAGCCCCCACGCGTACCACTGTCCTCGGGGAAGGGCACGTCACGTAAAGCCTACGTGACCCAGTACGTATTCTTGTTCTCGGTAAAGAAGAACACATGGTCGGAAGTTAGTCTAGTAAGTACCACTGATGAGAAGCCCTCATTAGTAAGGATAAACGTGGGAAGCCCCCACCGGTAATATAAACACAAGGTTTGGGAAGCCCCCATCTTTAGTACACACACTAGTATGGGAAGCCCCCACTAGTTATACTTATGCACTATGATATGAACTTACTTTCTGTGAACTCGCTCAACTAGTTTGTTGATTATTTGCTGCATGCCTTGCAGGACCATAGGTATACTTGGAGCTTGCACCAGAGGAGAGGCGGGTCGTTGTGGACAAGAACTCGTGAATGCTTATTAAACACTTTTACATTCACGCATTGATACTTATGTTTTGGGTTTTACATTTAATGCTTCCGCTACATATACAACGTTTGGTTTTGAACATCAGTTATGTCTATGATTATTATTAAATGCTATGTTTGATATAATTGGTGGCTTGATCCTGGTCATGTCACGCCTCCAAGCGGTGGTACTCCGCGGGTGGATTTTGGGGGTGTGACATTACAGGTCTTAAAGGGGCTGGAAATAGCTTAAAAACGCAACAGGGGCCAAATACATAAATTCTGCAAGTGGTGCAGATCAGACGGGGCCAGGCGACCCGCGTAAGACCTGCACACACTTTCACGCGGGCCGCGTAAGGATGTCTGACAGAAAGATTTTGCATTTAATGCAAAATCTGGCCTTTCGTTCGATCAAGGGGCGATGCCTTTTCACCCAATGAAGGGCCAAGAGCCAAGTTCAGTGAATTTAACCACTGGACACATGTACGCACGAGATCAAGGCACGATATTCGATAAAACGATCCTAACAGTTCCACTTTTCCTATAAATACCCCCCCCTTTGTGTAAAAATCACAACAATCTGATCTTGAAGCTCTAAGTTGAAACCATTGTTTCATACCTGAGCTATTTGATCTAGATTAGCACTCGGGGACCCTCCGTAAGTCTTCTTTAGCTCTTTTATTCGCTTTTCGAGTCCGAAAGTCAACGTTTTGTTGACTTTCTGCATTGACCAGCTTTTGGTCGATGTGAAGTTCATGGAACTTCATAACGTGAGCGTGATCACGATGGTTATGGTCCGTAGTAACCATACCTACTGATCACCACGTTATCTAGGCTCAGTGACGAGTCGTAGTTTCGGCCAAAATGTGCATTCTTGCATATTTTGTAACCAAACTACTCGTGGGCATCAAAGCCGTTTGTTTTGATGTCAAACCTGTTTCTAAACTTAGTTAAGCATGTTCTAACATGCTTAGCTCGTCACGTTTAGTATAGTGCTTATATAGGGTCGTAAGGTAAGCGATCTAAACCATCGCTTATACTTTCGAACCCGACCCATTTGGTCGATCTTTAGGATCCGACCAAACATATTAGGTGACCATAGCTATAACCTTCCGAGGTTATACCTTGTGGTCGCAATGTTAGGCGTTCCGAACGCGTTCTACGCGAATGACGCGTTAGGGTAGCGTAAGCTACCTAAACGGGTCGTGATGGACCGTAAGCACTTAGGTTAAGTTTCATTTTAGTATGTAGGCGTTGTTAAACGATATTACACGAGTCTCCATACTCGTTTGGTTTTCGAACCCGCGTACTGTCCGATCCTTCCGATTCGGTCCGGTATATTAACATAAGCTACCTATTAGGTGCCGTTGATATTCCGTGATCTTTAGCACTATCTGGTTATTATACAAGGAACTCAAAGCAATCTCAGGTGAGTACATAGAACCCCTCTTTTACTGTTTTCCAAACTGTTTTGGGGTGAAACACATGTGCCTATCTGTTACTTTCATGCTTTCCATGTTTTCACATCGTATATCTGCTATGCTCATTAGTACATTATAGTACATGATTTCATTACATTTCATGCTATGTATGCCCATTGTGTGCATACTTAGTACATTGATTTACATTACATTTTTGTCGCATATGTTTACTCAGCATATGGACATATTGATTTACATGAACATTTCTGTTGCGTATGTTTACTCAGCATATGGACACATTGATTTACATGAACATTTCTGCTTCGTATGTTTACTTAGCATACTTAGTACAATTGTTTACATCACATGCCTTCATTTTGTTATGACATTTGGTTTGTTTAACATGGGACAATACATTCATTAACATTAGCTACGCCGTTCGTTAGTAGGTAGTGGTACCATAGGAATTGACAACTCCCATTCCTGAAGTCCTGGGTTTGATAGGACTGGAAGGAATGACCGAATTCGATATACATAACTTAGATAAACCTTTAATTTGTTTAAGGGTTTATCGCCGCAGTCTCAAGGCTTGGATGTATGCATAGTTTACAATACCACATAAATGTTAATATCAATAGAGCATGCATTTCCCGCAGAACATAACGCTGATTTAAACCACGTTTTACTTCAACGACTTGTTTTGTGCATATGGTTTAAGTTGATACATTTTTTTTTGGGTAAAGGGTTACCCCGGTGATTCTATATATTCACAACCAAAAAAGCACAAGTAGTGTAGAGAGTCTACACTAGTTCAATCATGAGACACACCCCATGAAAGTCAAACCAAAACCAAACCAAACAAAAACAACCAAAAAAAGGAAACGACCACTAGACTACAATCTAGATACAAATAACCAAACACAACTAATCAGCCTCCATCGTCGCCTTTGTCATCCGCATAGATCTCCCATTCTTCAAGAATCTTTCGCACCCTCACGGTATCCTTCAACTTAGCTCCCATCAATTTGTATCGCACTGTTTTGATAATAACATCACTAACCGTCTCAGGAGGTCTCAGTTGATTTTTAAACAACCGAGCATTCCTCTCTTGCCAAATGTTATAAGCAGTAGCCGCAACGAGGAGCTTAGCCACATAAATATCCGCCCGCTTCTGATGACTACGAGCACTAAGCCAGTGAACAACTTCTGACCATTTCGGGCTGACCGAGTTCATACCCCCCTATCCCGGATTAGCGTCCACACCTGTGAAGAATACTTGCATTCAAAGAACAAGTGTGGGTGGGAATCAAAGTTCTCAAAACACATTAAGCAACACATCATATTCATGTTTTTCCTTCGAGACAAATCCCATTGCAGAATTTTATCCTGTGTAAGGAGCTTACGTTTCATAATCAGCCACATCATGAATGCGTGCCTCGGAATACACTGAGCGAACCACACAATTTTGCACCAATCAACATCTGGTTCCCTATGGCGCAACGAATGCCAAGCCCCAGACGTCGAAAACCCATTAAGATCATTCCCATCCTTCCATAAAAGCCTATCATGTTTCATCAGATCCAAAGTTACTTGATCAATCTGAATCAGAACAGGGAACAAATCCCTCCACGCTATAGGCCAACTCCAACCACCATTCGAATGCACATCGGCCACCGAATCCTCCAACCTAAAATCAGCATCTGTAATAACTCTAGGCGAAAGAAAATCGGCCAAAGGCCCCAACTCGGACCATGTATCATACCACGTTTAAGTTGATACATTTCGCTTACCATACATGATACATTTTGGGATTACACATTACATGATTTACATTGAACATAAACACGTCGACATTGACATACACATTGGTGGTTTACATTTGAACATAAACATTTGACATGGTTTACTCAATAACACTTGACATTTGGTTTATACATGAACAATTTACATGGTGGATTGGTTTGGGTAAATGGTTGGAGTAACGTGCCGTATGTAATATGATACAAACATGGTGGATACGCCGCTGGTACTTCCTATATATAAATGTTTGTATAATATTACATATCTTAGCGTTATCTAAATCATTTCAGTTTAGACATATAACATTTTATACGAATAACACACTTTTCATAAAACATTGTCTTACAAAACAACTTATTATATTCAACTCATTTTAATTGGTTACTCGTTTAACCTTGCACTTATCTATATATATCATCTGATGTTATCGTTTTTCAAATGATTTACAAAGCAAGACAAAGTACAAGGTTCATGACTGACTGTTATTAAATATTCTTTAAACTCAAGTCATGAATCCCATTTTCACAAAACCTATGTATCTCACAGGCATTTTTATGCTGACATACCTACTTTCACATGTGTTTTCAGGAACTATTCCATAGGACGATGATCATGATTCTAGGGCGGACCTGTGCCTTAGAGCCTAAAAATGAAGTTTGAACTAGCTTAATTATGTTTTGATTTCCGTACTCTCTTTCTAAGACAATGTAACACCTTTGTTTATAAATAAAATACAACTTGTATGCCATGGTTATGAAACAATTTAATTCTGTCCACAACACTCCCCGGCGTTTCCGCCGCGGTTGCATGTTATACGCGGTCGGGGTGTGACACAGGGGGTGCCATTGCGTTTTTTCATTGGACAGAAAAGACTGACTCTGTTCTATGAATAAGTAACTGTTCGCCTCAATAGAGTGTTACTTATATCTCAGGGTTGTTTTTGGATGGCGCACTCTCCTGGTGGAACCTTCAGGTTCAGACCCTTGGTGCGGATGCTGCTTATGCACTGAGCTGGGATGAGCTCAAGGAAATGATGGAAAAGAAATACTGTTCTAGGGTGGAAATCCAGAAGCTTGAGGTGGAGTTCTGGAATCTGAAAATGGATGGACCGAAGATTCTTGAATATGTCCAGCGATTTCACGACTAGTCTAGGGTCGTCCCCTACTTAGTCAAACCAGAATTCAAAAGGATTGAATGATTCATTTGGGGACTTGCACCTCAAATTAGGAGCTTGGTTACTACCTCAAGGCCTCCAACCATCGCAGAGGCTATTGATTTATGCGTTACGCTTACTGAAGAAGCTCTACGTGCGGGGGAATTTTCGGAATCTAAGGATAACAAGAAAGTGACTCACGTGGAGTCATCAGGTAATTAGAAGAGGAAGTCTCGAACCTAAAGGTGGGCACACAAGCCGGCTATGAAAACTCTAAAGCAGACAAAAGAAAGAAAGTGAAACCGACGCATGGCAAGAAAACTGTTGGAGCCACTAATAAGGCCGGTGGTAAAGGCTACTCGGGGACTAAGCCGAGGTGCGGGGAATGCAATTTCCACCATGAAGGTCGATGTTTGAGGCCTAAATGCGGAAAGTGTGGAAAGGAAGGACACAGCAAGGACGCCTGTTGGGCGAAGGACCCAGATGGAAAAGATAAGAAAGTACCACGTTGCTACAGGTGTGGTAAAGCAGGGCACTACAGGAAAGATTGCCCTAGGAAGAAACAAGCAAGGAAGGGCTTTGACGATCGGAGCTCGTGAAGCACGCTAGGATTCCGATGCGGTTACGGGTACGTTCCCTATTAACCAACCCTATGCATCTACTTTTAATTAATACTAGCATCAACTTTAACCTTGCAGACTTAAAACTTAAGAAATCGTTTGGCTTAGTTTCGAGTAAAATATGTGTCCTGTACTCTTTAGAAATGGGCATAGAGAAGGCTAGTTTAGGCAGACGAAGTAATTAAGGATTATATTTAGGGACTCAGAAGGCCGGAACCTTCTGTTACCGTTGACTTGAGAAGTCAAAATATGATAGTTAGCATGGATTAGATGTCCAAGTATAGAGCCTGAGAACATCCCCGTTATGGAAGAAGTACCAGAAGCCTTTCTTGAAGACTTGCCAGGAACACCCTCCACAGCAACAAGAAGAGTTAGATAAACCTCGTGCCAAGAACGACACAGTACCGAATGGCATCTTATCGACTAGCTTCGTCCGCGAAGCATGAGCTTCCGATATAACTACAAGAGCTGCTAGACAGAGGGAATTAAGGACATGACGCCCTTGATTTAGGACACAAAGGGAAAGTTGACAGTTTCCATTTTTGCATAAATTCCAGAGAATTGGATATCAAGGATTGGTATCCTTTACAAAGGATGATGACATGAACAGACCAATCGTTAGGTTCTAGTTACCACTCAAGGACCAACTTGAGGACAGGATGTCCATAACTGTGAATACAAGAAGGAAATATCCCTAAAACGACCTTTAGGACTCGCTTCAAGCATTGCGAGTTCCTTGTCGTACCATTTGGCTTAACACATGCATCGACAATATTCATGGACCCCAGGAATCGAACGTGTAAGCCATACCTGGATAAATCATGATTATACTACATTCTCATATATGGCCAACGACCAAGGAAGGTCATGAGCAACAGCTGCAACTTACCTTGCAACTCTTAGAGAAAAGACAGTTGCATACTATGATGGCGAAAAGCGGATTTCGAATTCGCGAAGTGAGAACTTTAAGATACATGGTGGATAAGAACAAGATTCATGCCAACCCTACAACCAAGAGCTAAGGAGCTAGAGTTGCAATTATGTAACGCTTCTCGACAAAGTCTCGATCGTACGTCGATGCAACGAGACCACAACATTGCATACGCGCCACATTGATTAAGGAATCATAAGAAGAAACCTTGAGCTAGATACAGTAATTGCGCGCCGCAAATTTGACGTCGTTACCTGAAGGAGAACGTTGCACGATCTTTACTGATCCCAAAGGGTTGCAGCACACCATTGATCATAAAAACTTGAATATTTACATAAATGGACGAAGCTACTGAACGATGCAGACTGTTTAAACACGATACGTGCTTGTGTGATAAACTCTGATAAAAGTTGGAACACTCACTTGCCCTTAGTGGGGTCTTCCTACAACAGTACTTATCACGCCGCCGTTCAGACCGCTTCGTGTGAAGTTTCAGATGGAACATAACAAGTCGATCCCCGCCATGTTGAACGGAGACCGAAGCTAAACAATCTACTGGCCCAAGTTGGTCCAGGAAAAACTAGAGGCAAGATCCGTTCAGATACGTGATCATATCAAAACAGCCCGAGGAATACAGAAAGATTGAGCCGATGAGCGGCAGAAGTCGTAAGAATTTGAGACGAGAATTATGGCTTAAATGAGAGCCTCGCCTAGAGAAGGCATGGTGTGATTTGAAAGACGAAAAGGTTGAATCCCCGGTGTAGGGATCAGAACCATTGCTCACAAGATGAAACTTCTAGAAAAGATCCGTAGCGATCGCGACACATTCTATGCGTCTAAAGGAGTCTGACTCAAGGAACAGTCGTTGTTCCCACAAATAAAATTCACGTCAATGACAAATGACAAGAATTACTATAGAAACCTGTTAAGGTTTTGGACCAAGAGTCCACGATACTATAGAAACCTGTTAAGGTTGCGGACCAAGAGTCCATAAGATACAGAAAAGACATGATTGACTTACTTGAGTATGATAGAATTCATAACATGACACAGAGATACATGGGAACATGAAGACAAATCTAAAAAAAATAGTGACCACATTTGATTCACAACTCCCCTGCGACCGATGGCATCGCTTGAATTTCGGGACGAAATTCTTTTAACGGGGGGAGACTGTGACAACCGTCACTTTTCCGTACATTCCATACACTAAATGAACAGTAATCTATACTTAAATAATTGTGCATGATCTAGTTACGAGACAAATGAATTTTTTATTACTGTTATATACATACAATGGCATTTCATATTCGTTGCTACATGCAACACGATATAGTGCTAATAATGCACAGAGCAGAATTGGCACCAATATTCGACAAACAAAAATAAATACTGACGACGTTCAGTACATTAACAGACAATATTTTTGAGGCCCAGTATGAGCCAGAGACGATGTGTTACACTAGTATAGTGTGTAGGGAAGTAAGGAACACATAACTGCATGCCTAAGTGATAGACAAAGTGTCGGAAAGTGCCTAAAACACACTAAAAGTGCAGAATTCTGCAGAAAATAACTAAAATTCAGCTATTTTCAGCATTTAAACATCTAATTATAATGCAGAAAAATGGTGTTTAATGGTCCAAAATACCTTCCTAAGTGTCGGGAACCGAAACTGTCATAAAACACTACATAACGCACACTAAACTGCGCTATTTAGCACTTAAACGAACCGGTAACCAACCGAACAACCGGACACTACCCGACACTACCCGAAACACCAAAATTTAACAAGAAGCATTGTTTTAGCATTACGAAGCTAGTTATGATCACTGTACATCATAACACATCCTAAAACACTAAAACACATATGACCCTAACTAATGCCCTTGATTTCTAACTAGATTGTATAACTAGGATTAAACCACAACTAAACCCCCCCCCCCTCTCATAACCGGTTAGACAAGGGTCCCACAAGGAAATATTTTTTTATAGTTTATTAGATATTGTTGGAAGATTAAGAAACATATTATCCTATGGACTAATAATTGTTGGAAGGTTATTATTTATAACCACAAGTCCATCCTCCCACTTCATTTCATCTTCTTCAACACACCAAAACTCTCCATCCATCCACCATACCTACGACCCCAAGCTCCCATCCATACACCTCCATTTTCAATCCATTTCAACACATTTCAAGCATAACCTAAGGTGATTCAAGCCTAATTAGGAAGGTGGGAAGCAAAGGAACTTGAAGGACCTCTATCTAGTGCTTTTATCCACCTAGTTTATCATCTTCATCAACTTGAGTTCTTCCCTAGCCATAGTGCTAGTAGTAAGTTCCATTGATCTTGTTTTGACTCACAATTTTAGTGGTTAAAGTAAGAAGCAACTTGGTAAACTAAAAATCATAAAGAAACATAAGCATAAACATAAACATAAAAGCTCTAAAACATGAAGATCAAGTTGTTCTAGTGTATGTATTGAGTTTGTTTGATGATTTCTTGTGTTTGTGGTGTAGATCACCATATGAAGCTTGCTAGATAATGATTAAACACATGATCTAGCAAGTATAAGGATAGATCTTGAGAAAATCATAACGGTCATCCTTTATGTAAACATGAACTTAAAAAAATAAAGTTATTTTTATGTATGATGAAGTATGAAACATGTTATGAATCTTGTAAATGGGTGATTACAAAACTAGTTTTCTCAAGAAACTAAGTTAAATTACAAGATTTACATAAACTTGGTTCTTAAAGAAACCAATCACACTTTTAGTGGTTAATCAAGTGTATAAACATGTATTTAACAAGAAAAATGCAAGAAGAAATATTTTTAGAAAAATATTTTACAAGTTGTAAAGATCTAAATTCTTCAAAAATGATGTTTTTAAATAAACAACCACACTTTAAAGGGTAACTAAGCTTAGTAAACACACTAGTAAGTTACTACAAATTTTTGTGAATTTTCAAGTTCATGACATAGTGTAAATTTCATATTTTTGACATATGGTAAGTATTGAATGATTTGTTGATGATTGGTGATGATTTTACAAAAGAAAATGATAGCTTGAAAGCATGGAAACCTCCATTTTCAGGGGAAACTATGGCAAAATTTTCTAAAAATACCAACACTTAGAAATTGTTTTCTAAACAAGTGTTTACAAGTGTATTTTTAACTATGATTTTCCATATAAACTTTGCCATAGATTTTTGTAACAAAAATACAAGCATTGGGGTTGGTTTTTACAAATAAAAATGGGTAAATACGTATTTAGGATACATATTTACATTAAAGACATTGTGTGTGATTATGTGAAATAGTTATATTATTTTAGGGAAAATAATATAACTTACAAATACCAAAAACTTACAACTCCAAAATAATACCAAAAATTACAAGGAATAAAGTATATAAGTTACACGCATAAATATTGACAACCGAACAAGAACGTAACTTATAAAATATTCCGGAAAATACCGTTACAAATATATTTTTGGTAAATATTATTTTGGAAACGAAAGAGGTGAAAATATGATTTTCGTTATTATTACAAAGTATATCATATTTTCGACAAAAAGGAAATATATTACTTTTCGAAGTAAAAATATATTTTCTTAGAATATTTCAGAAGATATATGATCTTTGAAGAAAAATATATATATTTTCTTGACGATACATTATTTTTGGACAAAACAAGTCTATGTATATTTTCTAAGTGAAAATATATTATTTTGGAAACTACAAATACAAGAATACGAGAATACATGTATGAAATACTCCCATCCTTAGGAAAGAAACACGAAAACAAATACTTTAAAAGTATTATAACTCTGGATGATGTAAAGACATAAAGAAAATGTAACTCAAAACATGAATACTAAGACAAGGCACGACCCGCTCGTCTAATAGACCCTAGCACATTGTAGGTAGTCGTATTTGCTGACGAGATTTGAGTTACGAGTGCTGAAGACGCAAAACAGTGAGTTCATGCTCCCCCTTTTCTTTAACTGTTTTTGGTTTTATAACTCTCGGGGGGTAAAATACATGTACAAATACTTAAATGGTATGAAATGCCTATGAAATACTAGATCATGTGAGCATAGACTAAATACTGAAAATGCCATAAAGTCTAGGTGAAAACTAGTACCAAGCCATTAAAACATTCATTAATTAGGGACGAGGGTTAGATCTAACGGGTACGGCCGAACCCCACTCATGGTCAAAACTAGTACCTAGTAGTGCTTCGGAGTCCTAGTCGAGGTTAATCGACACAGTCGAGGTTAATCGACACAGTCGAGGGTAATCGACACAGTCAAGGAGTCAAAACGAGTACTCCGACAAGGAATCAGAACGAGTATTCCGACAAGGAGTCATAACAAGTAATCCCCATGTCCTCACATGCCTTAAAGTTCTTGTAAAACATTCATGTTCATACACGTTTTTCATGCCTGTTTACAAATGAGTCTCCCAAAGATTTACAAGAATTACAGTGCACAAACTAGACGCATGAACTCGCTCAACTTTTTGTTGATGTTTTTCAAAATTACATGTATTTCAGGTAACCGGATGGATCTTGGACGCAAGTGTCGTAACTAGAAGTTTAGATGTCATCCACTTTTGTTGGTTTGTAACCTAGTCGAAGGTTGTGTCTTAAAAACTTGAATAAACAATGTTTGTAATGCATAAATTTTATGAATGGATGAACATCGTTTTGATCATGTGGTTTTTTATTACAATTTAGTGCAATGATATTAAACCAGTCACACATCATACGCTTCCGCAAAAGACAGGGTGTGACGGTTTGGTATCAGAGCTTCGATTGTAGTGAACTAGGATTCCTTCTCGAGTCTAGACCACAATCCCTAGAGTTCTCTCACGAAAATGTTTTACAAAAAGGTTTTCATTGCATTCACGTAAGCGTCAAGATCCACGAGTCAAACACTTTTCAAAAAGAGACAAGGCAAGGACATTAGTAGGGAATACCCTCAAGATAAGGTGCCAACTAAGGCAAAGCCTACACGAGTTAGACTTGCCAAAATTTAAATACACTCTTGGTGAGAACGAGTACCAAGTAGAATTTTTGTCGTGAATCGACAACTAGAAAAATGACCCCCCAAAACGAGAGTTATACGTGATATGATCAAAATGCCTGTTTATGCTAAGTAATATATTTGTATTACATGTAATAGTGTACTAGGACTTGAAAATACATTAAATACTCCTAAAGAGTGAAAATACAAAAATACACATACAACATGCTTAGAAAAATACAAGAAAATATATTACTTGATAGAATAAATAACTTGGATAAGTTATGAACATGAAATGAAGTTTTGAACAAAAATACATAACTCGGGTGAAAAATACAAGATACTTATATTTATTTTTGAGGAAATAATATAAGTAAGATACATAGTTAAAAATATAAATTATTTTTAACACAAGAACAAATACATAAAAGATGGTGACTTGCACTTGTGCGATACAAGTCTAGTGACTAATGTTAATAAAACACCTTTAGGTCACGACGCTAGATAAGCAAAAACCAGTGAAGTTTATGGCGCAAGGAACGCAAAGTTGTGAGTTCATCCTCCCCCTTTTCTTTTAATTGTTTTTGGTTTTGTAACTTCGGGGGTGAAATACATGTTACAAATGTTACAATATTTACAAATGGTATGATGGATACAAGAATTTTTTTTGGGTAAAGGGTTACCCCGGTGAATTTTATAAATCAACAATAAGAACAAAAGTGTGGCAGAAGTACCACACCCAAACTAGTGTCGGCATACCAACACTAGACACAAACATCCCAAAAAAAACACGAGCAGGCACACAGGCCACAACCAAAAACGAAAACAAACACAACCAAACTACACAAACCGACTACCAACAAAAATCAACTACTCTAGTCGGGTTCAAACTCCAAGTTGTTGTCAGGAATCTTCCATTTATCCACCAAGCTCTGGTTCTCAAATCGCCGTTTGAACTTAAGAGACAAAAGCCGTAATCGGACCGTAGTAAGAACATCATGAGCCACCACCATAGCCGACCGATGGTTCCTTGAAAACAAGCGGCTGTTACGTTCTTGCCAAATGAAGTAGGATGCAGCCGCAACAACCAACCTACTAATCACATTATCAGGTTTTTGTAGGGACGAGTTATGATACATCCAAGCCATGATATCACTCCAATCGCCATTAACCTCCCCCATATTAGTGAAGCTCCTAACTTTGTTCCAAACCTGCATAGCAAAAGGGCATTCAAAGAATAGATGGTCTCTCGAATCCCTGTCATAGAAGCATAAAGGACAGCACATAAGGTTCAAATTTGTTTCACTTCCCGCTTCCCAAACCGAGAGCCGATCGTGCGTCTTCAATCTATTCTGGATAACAAGCCATATATGAAACGCATGCCTAGGAATGCATTGTTTATACCATACCATATTCCCCCATTGCACTTTAACTGCATGATTCCGAATAATATTCCACACCTCCCAAGAAGAAAATGGTCGATTATTACCTTCCAAGTCTTTCAAAACCAATCGATCACGAGAATTACTAGATAAAGTAGGCGCCACTATATTAATTAGGACCGGAAACAGGTTATACCAGGCAATCGGCCAGTTCCACTGACCTTCATGAGACACCAGCTCAGCTAACGAAGACTGCAAAGTGAAACCTGCATTAGCTATACGCCTAGGAGAAATAAACGCTCGAAGAGGGCCAATGTTGCACCAAGTGTCACTCCAAGCATTTGTATCAGCACCATTCCCAATAGATTTCCATATAAAGGGACGAATAAGACTCCTGCTCGCAAGAAGTTTCCTCCAACCCCATGTCATACGACCTCTACTAGGGATTTCCCAGAAACTGCGCCCCTTAAGCTTATAAGAATGGATCCAACGAACCCATAAAGAGTTCCGATTAGATAGAATGCTCCAAACATGAGAAGATAAAAGGGCTTTATTAACAGCCGCTAAGCTACGGATACCCAATCCACCCTCATCCTTCGGAAGACAAACCACCTTCCATGCAACCTTAGGCTTCACGGTCTTATGGTAGTTGCCAGACCATAGAAAATCACGCATACGCTTTTCTAGATCCGTAACTATTTTTACAGGTAATAAGAATACCGTAGCCCAATAAATATGCATCGACGAAAGGACCGAATTAACAAGCTGTAATCTACCTGCAAAGGATAGAGATTTGGTCGTCCAGTTATCAATCTTCTTTTCCATTTTCTCAACCAGCACTTTACAATCCTTATACGAGAGCTTAGATGAAATTAGAGGAACTCCTAAGTACCGGACCGGAAGCGCACCCTCTTGGAAAGGCATAATTCTCAGGATATCTCTTTTGATATTTTGAGGAACATTACCAAAAAATGCCGTGCTCTTCATCATATTGGGGATAAGACCAGACACCCTGGAGAACCGATTAAGGGCATCTTTGATAATCTTAGTCGACACAACATCCGCATTTACAAAGATGAACAAATCATCCGCAAATGTAACATTAATGATCTTCTGTTTTTTACAATTGATGTGGTATCTGAAAGCATCACTAGAGGCCGCAGCATTGTGTAATAACAGCGAGAGAACCTCCATAACCAAGGTAAACAAATAAGGCGAAACTGGGTCCCCTTGCCTCAAACCCCTTTTGCCCTTGAAATACCCGTGCAAATTACCATTAATGCTAAGAGAGTAAGAAACATTGCTAACACATGTCATGATCCAACTAACCATTTTTGGGGGGAAACCAAACCCACATAATATATCCTCCAGAAAAGACCAGCTGACTGTATCGTATGCCTTTTGAATATCGATCTTAAAAGAACATCTAGGAGGCCCGACACTCAAGTGATAATTATGCATAAGTTCCTGGGTAAGAAGAATATTATCAGATATCTTTCTACCCGGAACAAAAGCAGACTGACTAATATTCACCAAAGAATCCAAGCTACCTTTTATTCTATCCGTGATTATTTTGCTGATACACTTATATAGCACATTGCAACATGAGATCGGCCGATAGTCCGTGACCGAGTTTGGAGTAGAAACTTTAGGCACCAACGCTAAAATGGTATGATTAATTTGTTGAAGCAGCTTCCCATTATTAAAGAAGTCCAAAATAGCTTTTGTTACCTCATCCCCAACAATTTCCCAAGAGTTCTTAAAGAACGCCGACGTGTAACCATCAGGGCCTGGAGCCTTGTTTTCACCTATAGAGAACATTGCACTTTTAACCTCCTCCCGAGTAACCTGACGGATCATAAACGCAGCAACATTCGAATCCAGAGTGTTACTAAACAAGCCATTGTCATCTAATTTTTCCACCTTATGCTCCTTACCCAAAAACTCAGAATAGTGATCAACCAAAACTGCATAAACTTCGTCCCCCATGAACTGATTACCATTTGAATCTCTTATTTGGTGGATCCTATTACAAGCATTCCGAGATTTCACGCAGTTGTGAAAAAATTTTGTATTAGAGTCACCTGCCGCTAACCACTCAGCCTTAGCTTTTTGTTTGAGAAAACACTCTTCATCATAAGAAGCTGAACGGAATTCTTTAAGGCGCAAAGACTCTTCCTCTCTTAGGCCAACATCAAAGGGATTAACATCTATAGCCTTTTGGACCTCATCCAGCTTCAACCGCAGCATATTGACCCTCTCGTGTAAATTACCTTGCATATATAGAAGCCGTCGAAGAGGAGACTTCAAAGAGGTGAGTTTCTTCACCACCGAGAACATGGTAACGCCTTTAACTTCCTGACTCCACACTTTCAATACACATTGGCTGAACCCCTCCTTGGTTGCTAAAAAATTAGCAAACTTAAAAGGCTTAGGCCGAGTATGTTTAACGCTGGAGAGGAAGAGAATGCAAGGTGTATGGTCCGAGATTCGAAACGGGTGAAACAGTGCATAAGCATTCGGAAACATATCCAAGAAATGGATGTTCCCCATGATCCTATCGATCTTCTTAACCACACCTATTCCTTGTTTCGGTTTTTGATTCCAGGTAAACTGCATACCATGGCTCTTAATGTCAGCCAACTCATTACTTTGAACACACTCATAGAACTCTCGCATGCCAATAGTAGTATTAGAAGAGCCAACTAGACAATCCTCCAACGTTAATGCCGAGTTAAAATCCCCCAACACAACCCACGGCCTATCTTTAACAAAGCTTTTATGCAAGCATAAGTTTTCCCAAAGGTGTCTTCTCTCTTGATATTTATTCTCGGCATACACGAACGAGCAGAAAAGAGTCTTGTTATCCAACTTAAACCGAGATTGCACATGAATCACTTGATCAGTTTGGTGGACCAACATAAGATCCACAACATCCTTATTCCACCCAACAATAATCCTAGTACCCCTTGAACAACTACTACTATTGGATATCCAATCCCAGTTCCTGAACACCCCTTTGCAAACTCTATCTAAATTAGACGTGTTAACATGCGACTCCAAAACAGCACAAATATGAAGATGATTTTCAGTGATTAGTTTCCGAACCTCACGTTGTTTCAGGGGATGGTTCAAGCCCCTAACATTCCACACCATTAAGCTACCCATTAACACCCTTTAGACCGGGAGTGCTTGCCCCCTCAGCTGGTTTTGAGCTCCTATCTGCTGCCATGAAATCCGATATTTCAGTATGAAGATCATCTATAACTCCTTCCTCATCATATGGACTACTACTCGGCTCGTTCTCAGATCTCCGGGTAACAACCGGGACCCCTTCCACCTTATCAACGCTAGACAGCACCTCAAACGAGTTCTGGACTTTTATCTTGTTTATATTATTACCAATGCCTTCATTTACCCCCATACCCGTACCTCCTTTGTTCATAATCTCCTCATCTTTTGTACCAGACGTACCAGCTCCAGGAGTGCCTAGGCCTCCACTAAATCCATTTTGCATACCAGCCCCAGACGGATTGGTTTTTTGTTTATAAACAAACTTCGCCTTTTGCTTCTTCTGAGGAAAAACATGTTTGGCCGTTTTCCGTTTATCAGTCACAAACCCATCCTGATCAATAGATACTTTCTTTTGCATTTCCGGTTCATTCTTCGGACAAGACGAGTGATCATGGCCAAAAAGGCAGCATGTATGACATCTCTTCGGTCTCCACTCATATTCAACCTTGACTTCCTCCAGCACATACCCCTCTTCAACCAGCTTAGGGACGGCAACAACGATGTGCTCTTTCAAATCCTTATCGGCTGAAATTTCAACCATAGCCCGTGCAAAACTTGTCCTACCCCAATTATCGACACACATATCAGCAGTGTAGTTGTCTAACCTCTTGGGGACCCCAATTTTTGATGCCAGAAGACTCAGGCCATCATCCGTGTAGACCGCAATAGGCACGTTATGAAACTTAACCCACACAGGGACCGATTTGATCCCATCCTTCCTAAGTGTGACTGCCGGGGTCCAAACATTGAGAAATAACGGGATTTTCCTGATGAGCCAAGGACCTCCTTCAAGAACCTTATTCATACCTTCAGACGAATCAAACTTAAAAAAGAAAAACCCATTGGAGTTCATCATCGCCTTAGAAAACCCATACTTATTCCAGACGTTCCTTGCATAATACTCAACCACCGGGAACGGAAGTCTACTACCCAAAAAATATCCGTACAAGACATTGTTAAATCTCTCTTGCACTTTCTGGACCGCTTCTTTCGGTATAACAATATCGGCATTTTCCATAACCTCCTGAGCCTCAACCAGCCGAAAATTAACAACCCTTTTAGCTCCACCAGACTGAAGCTTTTCAGCATAAGAAACAGGTTTTGGCAGCACATTCTTACTAGTATCAGCTTTCCCATTGTCAACAGATGTCTCTACGGGCACCGTGACCTTCTCCAATTCATCAATGATGTTAATAACCTTTTGCTCATTACGAACCATACCACGTCTAGGCAACATCGGGTTCCCATCAATATTCAGAGGCTTAGCAAACAAGGAAGCCTTATCTTTCAACTCCTGACCACCCATCGGCTTTGAGCTTATGAACACATCCCCATACATTCTTTCAGAAAATGACTTAAACCCTAACTCCTCCAAACCGTTATCTTTGTTGTAGTATTCCGCAGCCCTTATGTTAACAGGTAATGGGGGCTTGCCCCTATCATCAGCCGGAACATTGTCTTTCGGATCCATCATAAACGTTATAGCAGATCATGCACAGGCGCATGCAACGTATGAACAAACAACCCTAGTAGCCGATAATGAATCCAAATGCAAAATAAAACTCACGTGTTCGAAATCAATACCTTGATGAAAAAGAAACAAGAAGCAAACTAGAACCCTAATCCGCCCCCAATTCTAAAGCATGCAGCAAATCCAAACAACAGAACCAAAAAAACAACTCGAGCAATTTGGCCGTAAACCCTAGCAAGAAACAAAGAAACGAAACAATCCTAAACCTGATTTCAAAAGATTAGGAACCACGGTAGAAGTCTAGAAACCTTACTCAGAAGGATCGACAACACCACAATTGCTAACCCAGATCAATCAAGGATAAGATTAGATGAGCAAGAAGCTAGGGTTTCACAGGAATCGCCAAAAGTCGCCCAGAGCCATGCACACCCTAAACTCTTTCTTGACCTAATGGATACAAGAATTGAGGAATGATATGTGACACCTGTGTCACTTCAGCCATCAAACAAATACCAAACCAATGAAATATTATATTTCATACTTGGGATTTGTAAAAATATGTGTATCATTTGCACATGTCAACTCTTGTTCGATTTCAGGCTTTAAATCGCTTTCTGGAAGGTTATACACGCACTGATGCGTAAATATAACAAGTTTAATGCAACAAACACTCCGGAACAATGACATAGGCTTAACATACCTTAAATAACCTTTACATAACTTAGAAATAAGTTTTGGAAGGTTTGGTGTGCCGAAATCAAGTTTATTCGCTTACAGGGGCTAAATTCGACAAACTACAAAAGTATGTCAATTTGTACTGTAACGGACATTCCGGAACATGATCATAAGTTAAACACACCCTAAATATCCTTTTCATAGCTTAGAAATAGGCTTTGAGGTGTTCGGTGTGCTAAAATAAACCTTTTGGTCATTCAGGGACTAAAAGCGTCAAAAAGTGCATAAGTTTGCATTTTCACGCATAACTTACGTTCTGAATACTTCCGGACATCCAAAAATTTATGTAAGCATTAAAATATTATGTTTTAGTGTTTGGCTTCACAAAAATCCATTCGCCGCGCAATTTGGACCGTTTTTGCGTCCGTTACGACTTCCGTCGTAATTAACCGAACAACGCAATCATACGGCCAAACGAACCGACATCCGACATATTTTTGAGCATATTTCAAGTTCCCTATACTTTAACTTCATTTTAGGGCCTTGAAATGGGGTTAACGGGGCTTAAGCGTGCTAAAACGCATCAAAAACCAAGTTCGGAGTCACAGGAGCCTGTTCTGCCAATTTTGCAAACTTGCTGCCAGCACCTAGGGTCCTTACAGACCGTATGGGACCTCTTACGGTCTGTAAAGGAGTCCCAGACTAGCAGACTTGCAGAAACATTGAACCTGGCCTCTATATGGGCTGGTATTTGGGTACCCCTTGTATGGCAAAACCATGTGCCCACTTGTATGGCCAAGATTGAAGCTCGATTATCGAGAAACGATCCTAACGGTTGTGCCTTTCCTATAAATACCCACCTTGTCTTGCTCATTTCCTCACATTTGATCGGAGTTTTTCTCTAAGTGGTTGTGTTTTACACTTCCTACCTGAGATTACTTGGAATCAAATCTTGCGGGGACCTTCTGTAAGTATTCTTTCGCGTTTTTCATTTGTTTTAGCGTTAAAGTCAAACTGCATTTGACTTTCTGCTTTGACCAGCTTTTGGTCAACGCGAAGTTCGTTTGAACTTCATAACGTGAGCGTAATCACGATGGTTATAGTCCCTAGTGACTATACCTACTGATTACCACGTTATCTAGGCTCAGTGACGAGTCGTAGTTTCGGCCAAAATGCGTTTTCTTGCGTATTTTGTAACCAAACTACTCTAGGGTATCAAAACCGTTTGTTTTGATACCAAACCTGTTTTCTAACTTAACTAAACATGTTCTAGCATGTTTAGCTCGTCATTTTTAGATTTGTGCTTGTTTAGGGTCGTAAAGGTAAGCGATCTAATCAATCGCTTATGCTTACGAACCCGACCCATTTGGCTGATCTTTAGGATCCAACCAAACACTTTAGCCGACCATAGTTGTATAGGGAATAACCTTCCATGGTTATACCATATGGTCACATCGTTTAAGTAGTTGTATGATAAGTAGTTCTTATGCCGTAGGAAAATTACCAAAATACCCGTTTTGCGCCAAAATTCATTTTAAGCCTATGTAACGTAATTTTTGACATCTAAGCTGATTTAACAACAATATTAAACATGTTAAGGCAACTAGTTAGGCGTTCCGAATGCGTTTTACGCAAACGACGCGTTAAAGTGGCATAAGCTACCTAAACGGGTCGTAATGGGTCAAAAGCACTTAGGATAGGTTTCGTTTTAGTATGTGGGCTTTGATTAACCATATCATATGAGTTCCAATACTCATTTGCTTTACGAAACCTCATACTATCCAATCCCCCGATGTCACACCCCGACCACGTAAAACAACAAAACGTGGCGGAAACGTCGGGGAGTGTTGTAACAGAATCATTGTTTCACAACCATGGATTAAACAAATTTCGTTTTATTGAATTAAATGAGTTACAATGTCTTAACAATAAAGAAACATAACAAAAATTAACTAGTCTTGCATCTTTTAATGTCACTAAGGCCTCGTCCAATCCTATGTGAGCATGCATCAATATCATCATCGACTATAGCACCTGAAACACATGTGAAAATACGTCAGCATAAAAATGCCGGCGAGTACATAGGTTTTATGAAAAATAGGATTCATGACTTAGGTTTAAGAAAATGTTTAACAAAAACTTGTCATGAATCTAGTTTAAGTGTTTGCTTTTATAAAACGTTTGAAAATCGATGATAGATATGTATAGTTAAAAATAATGATGTAAGGTTAAATGAATAACCAAGTAAAAATGAGTTTGTATGAGACAAACTGTCTTGTGAAAAATATGTTATTTGTGTAAAAATGTATAAATCCAAATGAATGATTCAAATAACGCTACGCCATGTAATATAATACAAGCACTTATATATAGGAAGTACCAGTGGCGTATCCACCATGCTTGTATCACATTACACACGTCTCGTTGCCCAAATCACTTACCCACATAAACCACCAATGTAAATTGCCCATGTCTAAACCGTTGTCGAATGTCAATCAAGTAATGTGTAAACAAAATGTCTTGTATGGTAAGTGAAATATGTAATAACCAATCCATAGGTAAGAATGCACAAACAATGTACTAAGTATGCGACGGATGGACATACATAGCATGATACAAAGTATAAGATGTCTTGTAAAACGATGTACTAAGTATGCACACAATGGGCATACATAGCATGTAATGTAAAATGTACTAAGTATGATGAACCTACATAGCATGGAATGTCATGTAAAACGATGTACTAAGTATGCACACAATGGGCATACATAGCTAAAACATAATGAAATCATGTACTACTAGCGTACTAATGAACATAGCATGTATATGATGTGAAATCATGAAAAGCATGAAAGTAACAAGTAGGCACATGTGTTTCACCCCAAAATGTTTGGAAAACAGTAAAAGAGGGGTCTATGTACTCACTTGAGATTGCTTAGAAATCGTAGGATAACCACCAAGCAATGCTAGAAGATCACGGAAATCAAACGGCACCTATATAGGTATCTATATTAATAAACGGACCTATCGGAGGATCGGGTAGTACGAGGGTTCGTAAACCAAATAAGTATGGGAACTTACGTGATATGTTTTAACAAAGCCTACATACTAAAACGAAACCTATCCTATGTGCTTTTGACCCATTACGACCCGTTTAGGTAGCTTACGCTACTTTAACGCGTCGTTCGCGTAAAACGCGTTCGGAATGCCTAACTAGTCCTATGACAAGCAAGATATGCCTTAACATGTTTAATATGGTTACCAAAACAGTTTATATGTCAAAAGTTCCGTTACATAGGCTTAAAATGAATTTTAGCGAAAAAGGGCATTTTGGTAATTTACCTAAGGCATAAGAACTACTTATCATACAACTACTTAAACGACGTGACCATAAGGTATAACCTCGGAAGGTTATTCCCTATACAACTATGGTCACCTAAAGTGTTTGGTCGGATCCTAAAGATCGACCAAATGGGTCGGGTTCGAAAGTATAAGCGATTGATTAGATCGCTTACCTTTACGACCCTAAACAAGCACAATTCTAAAAGCGACGAGCTTAACATGCTAGAACATGTTTAGTAAAGTTAGAAAACAGGTTTGGTATCAAAACAAACGGTTTTGATACCCTAGAGTAGTTTGGTTACAAAATACGCGAGGAAACGCATTTTGGCCGAAACTACGACTCGTCACTGAGCCTAGATAACGTGGTAATAGTGGGTATAGTTACTAGGGACTATAACCATCGTGATTACGCTCACGTTATGAAGTTCAAACGAACTTCACATTGACCATAAACTGGTCAATGCAGAAAGTCAAACACAGTTTGACTTTAACGCTAAAATGAACGAAAAACGCGAAAGAAAACTTACAGAAGGTCCCCGCAAGATTCGAACCCGATTCACTCTCAGGTAGGAAGCTTATAAACTTCCACTTAGAGAGTGTTGAATCAGATTCAAATGTGAGGGAAAAATGAGCAAACATAGGGGGGTATTTATAGGAAACGTAGGACCGTTGAGATCGTTTCTTGTTCCCCAAGCGTTAAATCTGAGCCGTACAACACACACCCACTGAATTACAAACCCATGGGAGCCCCTAGGATTGCTAGAAACCAGTTGCAAGTGGTTTTGAAGTGTTAAACAGCTGTAAACAGCTGTTTGCAACAAAAATGCAGAACAGGGAGTCTGATGCGGCCCGCTTGAGAGTTACCAGAAGTGTAGGCGGGCCGCCTGGCCATGTCAGATCAGCAGCAACTTTGAAAAATGACAGTTTTGGTCCCTGTTGATGTTTAAACTCATTTCCGACACTTCTAAGGCCCGTTAAGCCAACGTTAAGGCCCTAAAATGATGCCTAAACATTGTGGACTTGAAACATGCTCAAAAATATCTCGGATGTCGGTTCGTTTGGTCGTACAATCGCGATGTTCGCTTAATTACGACGGAATGCGCATAAGCGCGAAAGACGATCCAAATTGCGCGACGAATGGATTTTTCTCATGCCAAACACTAAAATAAAATATTTTAATGCTTACATAAATTTTTGGATGTCCGGATGTATTCAGAATGTAAGTTATGCGCGAAAATTCAAACTTATGCACTTTTTGACGCTTTTAGTCCCTGAATGAGCATAAAGTTTATTTTTTGCGCACCAAACACCTCAAAGCCTATTTGTAAGCTATGTAAAGGATATTTAGGGCATATTTAACTTATGATCAAGTTCCAGAAGGTCTGTTACAGTACAAATTGACATACTTTCGCAGTTTGTCGAATTTAGTCCTTGTAAGCGAACAAACTTGATTTCGGCATACCAAACCATCCAAAACTTATTTCTAAGTTATGTAAAGGTTATTTAAGGTATGTTAAGCCTATTTCACTTTTTCGGAGTGTTTTTTGCATTAAACTGGTTATATTTACGCGTCAGATCGCGTATAACCTTCAAGAAAGCGATTTAAAGCCCGAAATCGAACAAGAGTTGATATGTGCAAATGATACACATATTTATACAAATCCCAACTATGAATTACAATATTTCATTGGTTTGGTATTTGTTTGATGGTTGAAGTGACACAGGTGTCACAGTCTCCCCTACTTTAGGAAATTTCATCCCGAAATTTTTTCGTAGGAGTCTGTCGGTGCCTTTGTGTCAAATAACCACCAGAGATATGCAAGGGATAATCCTATCATTTCCTTAACGGACATTCTTCAGAAACGAAAATGAATGGACAGAGTCGTTTTCAACAGATGCTTCCTCAGAAACAGAGATGAAAGGATAATCAAACGGATATTCATTTCCTTCAACGGATATTCTTCAGAAACGAAAATGAACAAACGGAGTCGTTTCCAACGGTTGCTTCGTCTGAAACAGAAATGAAAGGATAATCAAACGGATATTCATTTCCTTCAACGGATATTCTTCAGAAACGAAAATGAACAAACAGAGTCATTTCCAACGGTTGCTTCCTCAGAAACAGAAATGAAAGGATAATCAAACGGATATTCATTTCCTTCAACGGATATTCTTCAGAAACGAAAATGAACAAACGGAGTCATTTCCAACGGTTGCTTCCTCAGAAACAGAAATGAAAGGATAATCAAACGGATATTCATTTCCTTAACGGATAATCTTTAGAAACGAAAATGAACAAACGGAGTCATTTCCAACGGTTGCTTCTTCAGAAACAAAAATGAAAGATAATCAAACGGATATTCATTTCCATCAACGGATATTCTTTCAGAAGTGAAAAATGAATAGCTAGTTCATTTTTCTTCAACGGGTGCTTCATCAGAATTGGAAATGAACGGGGTTCACTCTAGACTCATGACAAAACTCGCTGTGGTTTCTGTGCACTAAATTCCATAATTAAGTACGCATCCATAATTATGTGATTCCTTGCATAGTTCGCACAGTGCGTTTCATAATGTGTAGGGGAATAAAATCAAACCTGTGATGAGTGTGACTAAACCACCATAGGGTCCTTTTAATTAGATCGATAAATGATCTCTTTAATTAGACCACCTATAGAGTCCTTTCAGCTATATCATCACATGATATTCCTAACCAGATTTTTGGATCAATATGTTTAACTAGACCACTCAAGGGGTCTAATTATGGAATAGTACTGTATAATCCACGGGTCTTAACTATTACGTAGAAGCCCATTAAGGATTTAAGGTAGTACCTTTTTGATATCCTACTATGAATCCCTTATAGAAGATATGGAAGATTCTACGAGGATTTGGATAACAACAAAGAAAATTGGATCACACCAAGAACATAAAGGGAGAACATAAGCACATAATTACAAAGTTGTTTAGTTTGACTTTTAATTTGTTATCTTTGGATGCAGATACTTAAAGTACACCAGGAATCCAATCCGTGGATTTCATTTGGCACTTTAATCATTTTCAAGAATCTATCTATAAAGATAGAATGATCTACCAAATATTCGATTTCGTTTTCAAGAAAACGCAATAAATCATAAAATGGAAGGATTTTGGGGGTAGTATGTTTTTCAAGGAATACGGCTCCTTGATTGTCGGTATTGAAGGGGATACATTGTTTATACATGCCATCACATTTGCACATTGCAATGTAAAATAAAAAGATTTATTTATAAACAATGATAACAACTGTTTCATGGACCTTGACAACAAAAAAATAATACACAAGACATGATTATTTCTAAAGGGTGTTGTCTTCTAGTCGGTCAGATGCTCATCACTGTACTGGATTAGCATTAGCAAGCTTTGGGCAATTTCTTCGGAAATGACCCATCTCGCCACAATTGCAGCAAGAACCTGATGGAAAGCGAGCTTGGGCAGGATTGTTGTCAGCTTGATTTGGTGCACCTGCAGCTGGGCAAACCCTTGCTGTATGGCCTATGAGTCCACAAACTTGGCATGTGCGGCACTTCACACCAGCATGATGATGTAGGCTACATTGGTTGCACAAGGGTGCAGTTCCGTTATAGGGCTTCCTAGCAGGGGGTTGAGCTATGTCACACCCCCAAAATCCACCAGCGGAGTATCACCGCTTGGGAGCGTGACTGACCAGGATCAAGCCACCAATCATATAGAACAATACATATAGTAAAAGTAATTGTCATTTAAACCAAACCAAATCCATATGAAAGGTGTTCTAAATCATAAGTAAGTTATCATTGTTTAGCGGAAGCGTATAAATAAAACCCATCGTAAATAAGTATCAAGTATCATAAGTATTTAACAAGATAATCACGATCCAAGCCCACAACGACCAGCTTCTCCCTGTGCAAGCTCCATGTATCTAACGACCTGCAAGGCATGTAACAGATGATCAACAACTAGTTGAGCGAGTTCACAGTTAACAGTTCAGTAATAGTGTAGTGTGAGTAGTAGTATGTTCGTTCGTTATGTCATGTATCGTATTAGTTTCCATCGCGGCCTCCGAGGCAGGTATGCGAAGATATTAGGGGATGTTCATCCCGAGTATTCTAGACTAGGTTTATCTGTATCGCGGCCTACCAGGCAGGTGTGCGAAGATTAGTAAATTCAGTTCGCGGCCTTCCAAAGGCAGGTGTGCGAAGTCAGTCATAATATCGCGGCCAACCCTTGGCAGGTGTGCGAAGATCAGTTCAATAAGTGTTACTAGTCTAGTCGTATCCTTATCGTTAGGTTCTATCAACTGAGTATGTACAATAAAGTAATCCAATCCCATTCCCACCCTGGGAACCCCATGCCTTGGCTGTGTGAACTCACCTTGGTTTGCTCGGTATGCTAAGTTAAGTGCTCACAAGAAATCAGTCAAGTCCTATTATGTGCACGTGTAATAAATCAGTTCATGTTCATATTAATACGCAGGTAATTTATATCACAAAGCGTTTGACAATTCACATCATGTATCGCATACGATAGTGTTCTTGGTTAATACGTACATGGTTATTCAGTACACAATTAACAGGGTCGTCGCGTTTAACAAGATCATCGTGCTTAACAAGATAACATGCTTTCGAAGAACTAAAACACTAATCAGGGTTACCACTTAGCACCGTTAGCATATGTAACCTCAACAATACTAGGTAATTAACCGAGTTAACAAACAGTTAGAGTTAGCACATAGCAACTTATCAATGATTTACCTGTTTAACAAATTACATACTTAGCCGAATTACATGCATGCGATAGTATAGTCAACAACTTATAAAACTATCATATACTGTGTTTGCTAAATGAATAATGCTATACATGCATACCTTAAACATCGGACAAGATATGGCCAAGCATAAAATTCGGACCATGGGCTCCCATACATACAAACTCGGACAAGGGAGGTTGTCCTTCACAACCTCGGGCTAGGGAATTAAAGGTCGGACTTGATGATCCCCCCCCCAACTCGGACCTTCTGATCCTTGTGATACTCGGACTTGAGGGCATCATATAACCTCGGACATAAGGTCAACTAAAAAGGTCGGACCAACATGTTTTGTATATATGCAAACTCGGATTAAAGGTGGGGTACACAAAGTCGGACCAGGGGTGTGGGAGTTAAAACTCGGACAACAACCTCCCCCACAAACTCGGACCAACCTCCATCATGTCTAAACTTCGGACCCCCAACCCTTATTCACAAAACTCTGACATGCATTCATTAAGAAACTCGGACTTATAGGTTTACATAAACATCACAACAATCCTCGAACTTCATGAATGATAATCAAAGAGGTCGGACCACAACTTGTAACACAAAGCTCGGATTATATGTTTTATATATAAAGCTCGGACAATTACAAATTCATTCTCAAAACTCAGACGACTAACAACATACGCATGTTCAAGTTTGACAGAATTGTATCAGTTACACTTTACACATTCATCGGTTACGTACTCTAGTTCATACGATCTAACCCTAATTCATACTTTCACAACATCGAATCAAGTAAATCGTGAATATTTTTGACAATACAATCATATAAATCATCAACCAGTGATTACACAATAATCAGCATCTATTGGAAACACAGAACTATCATATGATGAACTAGGGTTTACACATACTACAAGAATCAAAAATAGATGACAATCAAACAATCAATAAACAATGATTAAGCAATTACCTTGATTCGATTCTAGATGGATTGGCAATCAAACTTGATGCAAAAGACTTGTGAAACCAAGAAGGATGAGGAGATGGTTGTAGAGAGGATTAGAGGAGGTGAAAGTACGTGTTTTGATTCTTTGTGAATGATTAGTGAATGATTAGGGAAGGGGATTAGGGTTATGAGTTGTTAAGGTTTCACTATTAACCCTAAACACCCTTAAGTATTATTTATTACAGTTTCAACACCACATTCCATTATTTGTCAAATCTTTCACAAGTAGCACATAACCATGCACAACCACAAAACACTTTATTGCATCAAAACGTATACAGTTTCATAGCAAACCAATTGTGCAAGTAAACAACTAAACAATACAAGAACGTGCAATAATTGCGAAATAGAATCTTAGAAATTCGAGTTGTCACATTATCCCCAACCTGAAAGAAATTTCGTCCCGAAATTTGGTACGCACTCACTGAGGGAGCTAGGTAAGCTGTATTGTTCACTGGTTTTCCTGGGGTGTCACATCATCCCCCCGTTGATTTGGAATTTCGTCCCGAAATTCAATAGTAGCTTCAGCCTCAGTAGTGGTTGCATTGGTTCCGAATAACTGGGGGTACTTTTCTGTCATCTGGTCTTCACGTTCCCAGGTGTACTCTGGGCCACGTCGGGAGTTCCAACGAACTCGAACAAGAGGGATTCTCTTGCTTTTGAGGACCTTAACATCCCGGTCCGTGATTTCAACTGGTTCCTCGACGAACTGCAACCGCTCGTCGATAGTGAGTTCCTTAAAAGGAACTATGAGGGTCTCATCTGATAGGCACTTCTTCAGATTCGACACGTGAAATACATTGTGAACTGCACCGAGTTCAGCTGGTAGGTTTAGCTTGTAGGCCACTTTGCCTATTTTCTCAACGATCTCGAACGGTCCAACATACCGTGGATTGAGCTTGCCTCGTTTACCAAATCGAACCACACCCTTCCAGGGTGAGACTTTTAATAAAACCCGGTCCCCGACCTGAAATTCCAACGGTTTCTTACGCTTATCCGCGTATGCTTTCTGACGGTCGCGTGCTGCCGCCATGCGTTGTCGTATTTGTGCAATCTTTTCTGTGGCGTCCACTACAATCTCTGGACCCGTAATCTGACTATCCCCCACCTCTGCCCAACAGAGAGGTGACCGGCATTTACGTCCGTACAATGCCTCGAAAGGAGCGGCTTGTATGCTGGTGTGATAACTGTTATTATACGAAAACTCCACCAAAGGGAGATGCTTTTCCCAGCCGTTGCCGAAATCGATAACACATGCCCGAAGCATGTCTTCAAGAGTCTGGATCGTTCGCTCAGACTGCCCATCCGTCTGAGGATGATAAGCTGTGCTCATGTCTAAACGTGAGCCAAAAGATTTGTGCATCGCTTGCCATAGCTCTGACGTGAATCGTGCGTCTCGATCCGAAATGATGGAGGTGGGCACCCCGTGCCTCGAAACAACTTCTTTAAGATAGATGTCTGCGAGAGTGGAGACCTTATCCGTTTCCTTTATAGCCAGGAAGTGTGCAGACTTGGTGAGTCGATCCACGATCACCCATATAGTATCATTCCCACGCTGGGATCTGGGTAGGCCTGTAACAAAATCCATGGAACTTTCTTCCCATTTCCACTGTGGTATCCTGGGTTGTTGAAGTAGGCCCGCTGGTTTCTGATACTCCACTTTGACCTTTGCACATGTCAAACACTTGCCGACGTAAGTAGCGATGTGGGCTTTCATGCTAGGCCACCAATATGTAGTTCTGATGTCGTGGTACATTTTGTCCGACCCTGGATGTACCGAGTAGCGGGACTTGTGAGCTTCGTCCATAACCAGCTCTCGTAAACCGCCATAAAGTGGGACCCAAATACGCCCCGTTACGTAGTAGGCGCCGTCTTCCTTTTGTTCCATTCGTTGCCTTGAGCCGCGTAAGGCTTTAGCTTTGACGTTTTCAGGCTTTAATGCTTCCATCTGAGCAGTTCGTATCTGTGCGGGAAGACTGGACTGAATAGTGAGCTGTAAGGCTCGTACGCGTCTAGGTAGAGTGTCTTTCCGGCTGAGAGCGTCAGCCACAACATTGGCCTTGCCTGCATGGTACTTAATAGCGCATTCGTAATCGTTCAGAAGTTCGACCCATCTTCGTTGACGCATGTTCAATTCCTTCTGCTTGAAGATATGCTCGAGACTCCTGTGATCGGTGTAAATAGTGCACTTGGTACCGTACAGGTAGTGCCGCCATATCTTAAGCGCGAAAACAACAGTTCCCAGCTCTAAATCGTGCGTCGTGTAGTTCCGTTCATGAACCTTGAGTTGACGAGAGGCGTAGGCAATAACTTTATCCCGCTGCATCAATACACAACCCAGCCCCTGTATCGATGCGTCACAATAAACCACGAAGTCATCCGTGCCCTCGGGCAGTGAGAGAATAGGTGCGCTGCATAGTCTATCCTTCAGGTACTGAAAGGCCGTTTCTTGTGTGTTACCCCAACGATAGGTAACACCTTTCTGTGTCAACATAGTAAGCGGCTGTGCGATCTTGGAGAAGTCTTTGATGAATCGTCTGTAATACCCCGCCAAACCCAAGAATTGGCGTATTTCCGTTGGTGTACGCGGTGCAGGCCAGTTCCTGATCGAGTCTACCTTGGATGGATCGACATGAATCCCATCCCTATTCACCACGTGGCCTAAGAAGTGGACTTCACGAAGCCAGAAGTCGCATTTTGAAAACTTAGCGTACAGTTGTTCCTTTCGTAGCAGTTCCAAGATCAATCGTAGGTGCTGCTCGTGTTCCTCCTGACTCTTGGAGTAAATCAGAATGTCGTCGATGAAGACAATGACGAACTTGTCAAGATAGGGTTTGCACACCCTGTTCATAAGATCCATGAAGACTGCAGGCGCGTTCGTAAGCCCGAATGGCATGACTAGAAACTCGTAGTGGCCATAGCGAGTTCTGAATGCGGTTTTGGAGACGTCCTCATCCCGGACTCTCAGCTGATGATACCCTGACCTCAAGTTGTGACACCTGTGTCACTCCAACCATCAAACAAATGCCAAACCAAGGAAATATTGTATTTCATACTTGGGATTTGTATAAATATGTGTATGCTTTGCACATATCAATTCTTGTTCAATTTCATACTCTACAACGCTTTCTGGAGAATTATACGCAAACTGGTGCATAAACGTACTCAGTTTAATGCGACAAATACTCCGGGAGACCATCATACACTTAACATACCTTAAATAACCTTTACATAACTTAGAAATAAGTTTTGAAGGCTTTGGTATGGCAAAAACAAGTTAATTCGCTTACAGGGACTAAACTTGACAAACTGCGAAAGTATGCCAATTTGAACTGTAACGAACATTCCGGAACATGTCCATAAGTTAAACATACCATATATATCCTTTACATAGCTTAGAAATAGGCTTTGAGGGGTTTGGTATGCTAAAACAAACTTTTGGATCATTCAGGGACTAAAAGTGTCAAAAAGTGCATAAGTTTGCACTTTCGCGCATAACTCACGTTCTGAATACATCCGGACATCCAAAAATTTATGTAAGCATCCTAATATTATGCCTTAGTGTTTGGCATGAGAAAAATCCATTCGTCGCGTCATTTGGATCGTCTTTCACGCTTATGCGCATTCCGTCGTAATTAAGCGAACATCGCGATCGTACGGCCAAACGAACCGACATCCGACATATTTTTGGGCATGTTTCATGTCCACAATGTTTAGGCATCATTTTAGGGCCTTAAAGATGACTTTACAGGTCTTAGAAGGGCTGGAAATAGCTTAAACACGCAACAGGGACCAAAAGTGTAAATTCTGCAAGTGGTGCAGATCAGAGGGGCCAGGCGGCCCGCGTAAAGATTGCCCAAAACATGAGGCGGGCCGCGTGAACATGTCTGACAGAAGATTTTGCATTTAATGCAGAATCTGGCCTTTCGTTCGATCAAGGGGCGATGCCTTTTCACCCAACGAAGAGCCAAGGGTCAAGTTCACTGAACTTATCCACTTGGACACATGTACGCACGAGATCAAGGCACGATATTCGATAAAACGATCCTAACGGTTCCACTTTTCCTATAAATACCCCCCCCCTTTAGTGTAAAATTCACAAAATCAGATCTTAGAGCTCTAAGTTGAAACCATTGTTTCATACCTGAGCTATTTGGTCTTGATTAGCACTCGGGGACCCTCCGTAAGTCTTCTTTCGCTCTTTTATTCGCTTTTCGAGTCCGAAAATCAACGTTTTGTTGACTTTCTGCATTGACCAGCTTTTGGTCAATGTGAAGTTCATGGAACTTCATAACGTGAGCGTGATCACGATGGTTATGGTCCATAGTGACCATACCTACTGATTACCACGTTATCTAGGCTCAGTGACGAGTCGTAGTTTCGGCCAAAATGCGCATTCTTGCGTATTTTGTAACCAAACTACTCGTGGGCATCAAAGCCGTTTGTTTTGATGCCAAACTTGTTTCTAAACTTAGTTAAGCATGTTCTAACATGCTTAGCTCGTCACTTTTAGTTTAGTGCTTATATAGGCTCGTAAGGTAAGCGATTTAAACCATCGCTTATACTTTCGAACCCGACCCATTTGGTCGGTCATTAGGACCCGACCAAACACATTTGGTGACCATAGCTATAACCTTCCGAGGTTATACCGTGTGGTCGCAATGTTAGGCGTTCCGAACGCGTTCTACGCGAACGACGCGTTAGGGTAGCATAAGCTACCTAAACGGGTCGTGATGGACCGTAAGCACTTAGATTAGGTTTCATTTTAGTATGTAGGCTTTGCTAAGCCATATTACACGAGTCTCCATACTCGTTTGGTTTACGAACCCGCGTACTGTCCGATCCTTCCGATTTGGTCCGGTATATTAACATAAGCTACCTATTAGGTGCCGTTGATATTCCGTGATTTTTAGCATTATCCGGTTATTATATAAGGAATCCAAAGCAATCTCAGGTGAGTACATTGAACCCCTCTTTTACTGTTTTCCAAACTGTTTTGGGGTGAAGCATGTGTACCTATCTGTTATTTTCATGATTTCAAAGTATAATTGATTATACATGATAGTATTTATCTTTTGACAAACTAAATGACTATCTATGGTTTAAACACTGATTTCTCAAAAATTACAAAAGAAATTGTTGGAATAGTACTTATTTTGTTCACCAGACCGATTGGTAGTATGATATAGCGCTATAGGACTAGACACCCCATTCCTGTTGTCATGGAATGTCTGAAACCAATTTGTTTCTCCATCCAAATAGGGATTTCCTTTGTGGTATCCTTATAGTCTCAAAGGTGTAGTTTGATGCACTAGGTCTGAATGAACTCTTAAATCGCACCTTTAAAGTATATTTTGATATACTCCCAAAAAGTATAGTTTGATATACTCTCATGTGTGGTATTGTACAGAACCAATATATATTTTGTAATCATCCAAAGCATATTGTGATATGTTACTTACATAACTAAAACATAGTTTAATATGTTATTTATCACATCCAAAGTATATACTGATATGTTAGTTACAAAACTAAAACATGGTTTAATGTGTTATTTATAAATCCAAGGTATACTTGTAATATACGACTGAAAACTATTATTTTGAACAACTAAAGTATATTTAATATACTATCTATCAAACGATTTGGCTTTGGTTAGTGTTTAGATAACGGAACGAGTGTAATGTGATGAAAACATGGTAGATACGCCGCTGGTACTTCTTATATATAAGTGTTTTCATTGAATTACATACCGTGGCGTTATTTAGTACACTTGGGTTAACAATATTGGAACTGAAATATATTTTAATATATTACTTATTCAACTTTCTTAAAACCAAGGTATATTTTATATATACCATAAACGTTTTATTAAAACATTGTTTTCAAACAACTTAACTTATACAAACTCATTTTACATGGTTATCCAGTTAACCATACATTATTCTCTTATTTATACATATCATCTGATCCTATCGTTTTTCAAATGATTTACAAGACAAAGCAAATTTACAAAGTTCATGACTAGACATTTTTCTCAAACATAAGTCATGAACTCCGTTTTCACAAAACCTATGTATCTCACAGGCATTTTTATGCTGACGTACCTATTTTTACACATGTTTCAGGTGCTGTCTTGAGATGATTGTTGATACATGCTACATTTAGGATGGACTCGTGCCTTAGCAACTTTAAAACTTGGAAGATCATAGTTGTACTTATGTGATTGTAATAGAACAACGAGTTCATTTAATCAATAAAACAATATTTAAATTTCCATGTGTTATGAAACAATGATTCTGTTACAACACTCCCCGACGTTTCCGCCACGTTTTGTTGTTACACGTGGTCGGGGTGTGACAGAAAAGTTGGTATCAGAGCTCATGGTTATAGGGAATTAGGTTATTAGTAATGCTTTGACCTAGTCTATAACCTTCCTAGGACCCTAACGCGAGTTTACTTGCGTTTAGTCATAAAACAACACCGTCACCTATCCTTAGGCGACGACCGCAACAAGAACATAAATTTCAAAACCGCTTTGAAAACTAATCATCTGTTCTAGGATGATTGATTACTAGGTTTTGAACCCTCTGTTATAAGGTTTTGAACCCCTTTGAATTTTCAAAACTCTCGTCAAAGTTGGTCTAAATATTGTGAACACATGCAAACTGGAAGGGTGGGTGCCTGTACCCTGAGTTTTCTGTCTAAGGCTAGAGTGTTCGTACAAATCCACATAATCGGACCAGTCACTCTTACCTGGGAACTCTTGGGGTGAGTGTCCACTTATAGGCGAGCATGTCTTCGCGATACATTATTTTTGACCTATTTGCTTTGATTAATCACCAGGTCGTTTGTTGCTTTGTAGTAACAGACAGACGGCCACTATCCTTGCTTTCATCAGATTTGTTTCATCTCATTCTTTTCGTCTAATTCTCTCACTCGTTTCCTCTCATGTTTCCTCTTTTAGAATGCCTCCTCGACGCGACAATCAGATGGCGAATGCCGAACTGGCGGAAATCATCGCGCAACAAATGGCTACTGCCTTCCCAATTCTTTATGCTCAAATAACTCAAGCCATCAACAACAACAATGCTCCATGCAATTTCAAGATTTTTAACTCAGCTAAACCGCTCAAGTTCAATGGTTCTGAGGGAGCAACTGGTCTTCTTCAATGGTTCGAGAGCGTTGAGAATACTTTCCGTCACGTTCAGTGTCCTGAAAATCGCAAGGTCGAGTTTTCTTCGAGTGTGTTTCAGAAGAGGGCTCTTACATGGTGGAACGGGGTTATGAGAGACCGCGGTGCAGAGCTTGCATTAGCACAGACTTGGGCCGAGCTTAGGGCTCTTATGATGAAGGAATTCTGTCCTCGTCATGAGCTTAGGGCTCTAGAAAGGGAATTTGATGATTTAAAGCAAGACAGTGGGGAACATCGAGCCTATACTGATCGCTATGAGGAATTGAGCTTGTTATGCCCTACTATGGTTACGCCTCTGGATAAGGCGATTGAGAAATACATTGATGGGCTTCCAGACGTAGTTCAGGATATCGTTACCGGCAGCAACCCTACTACTGTCAGACAAGCCATTGAATTGGCTGCCACTCTGACTGAATCCCAAATCAGGAAGCGCAAGCTGTTTCGGAAGGGCGACTTAAAACCATCTGACAAGACTGCTCAAGTGGAACCAAAGGAAGAAAGTGCTGAGGTGTCCAAGAAGAAAAAGCGCAAAGCCTCTCAAAGCTACGCTGTAACTGCTCAAGACAAACAAGTTGCACCAAACCAGCCAGCACAACCTCGTAAAAGACAAAACTATGTTGGTACCGCACCTTTGTGCAACAAGTGCAACCGTCATCATCTAGAGCAAGAGCAGTGTCACAAATGTACCCACTGTGGACGGTTGGGACATTTGATCAATGTTTGTCGTTATGCAAATCAAGCTGCTGCAAACCCTGCTGCTGTTCAAGCACGGTTCCCTCCAGGGTCATGTTATAACTGTGGTGACCTTACCCACTACAGAAACAATTGCCCAAGGCTTGTTAACATACCTCCAGCGCGTGGACGAGTGTTCGACATCAATGAGGCAAACATGAACAATGAGGCAGCAGTGAACAATTAGTGTTTTGTATTTCCTTAGTTGCTATCTTTTGACACTTCAAAACAAATCCGTTGCTACATAAATAAAGATTTGTTGTTTTTATTTATGCAAAATTTATGCGTTTGTGTGAATGCTTGATGCAACTTTATGATGTCAACCCAAAAACAAACTACTCGTATGGTTCTGTCATATTATGATCACTTGTGATCTCCCCAAGAACCTTAAACTCTCGTTTCTTTTAAGAAACAAAGTCAAACACTTATTGAGAATCCCTCTATCTTTATAGATAGATCTTCATAAATCGTGAAAGTGCTAAATGAAATCCATAGGTTGGATTCCTAGTGTGCCTTAATATCCATACCTAAGGATAACAAAATAAAGAATCAAGTTAACTAAATTTATGCTTATGTATTTTCTTACATGTTTTGTGGTTGTATGTGATCCATCCAAATCCTCATAGAATCTTTCATATCTTCATACGAGAGATTCATAATGGGATATCCAAAGATACTATCTTAAACCCTTAATGGATTTCAACAGTGTAGTTAAGTCCCTCGGGTTATAAAGTATTATTGTATAATTGGACCTCTTGAAAGGTCTGCTTAAACAGATTGATTTTGAAAATCTGATTAGAAATATCATGTGATGATATAAAAATGATCCCTTAAGCGGTCTATTTAAAGAGATCATACGACGGTCTAGTTAAGAAGATCATGTGTTGATCTAGTTAAAAAGATCGTTCGTTGATCGAATTAAAAGGATCCTTTGGTGGTCTAGTCAAATCGCTTCATATTTATTCAAGTAATTTTTCCTACGGATTATGAAATGGACTGTGCGGACTGTGCAAGGAATTACGTAATTATGGAGGCCTACATAATTATGGAATTCAGTGCACAGGAACCACAGGAAGTTTCATCATGTGTTAAGACCTAGTGACAAGAATAATGATACGGGAGAAGTCTCGGACCTCGACCAATGTCAATTATTCTCACACTCCCCCAATTCAGATCTCAATCACACACCAAGTTTTCCTATGATAAGCCTTCATAAGAAACGTTCGTCAATCAGTAGTTCAAAAATTTCATGTTTTACTATTTCAAGGAATTCACTCTGAGGGTTAACAAATTCGCTAAGAATCCTAACATGGCCCAGGGTTTTACCTAAGGGTTCAATGGATCTATTATAAGGCGAAACCTTCACAGCTGTCCTCACGAGTTTCCTCTAGAATTAAATTTCGGGACGAAATTTCCTAAAGTAGGGGAGACTGTGACACCTGTGTCACTCCAACCATCAAACAAATGCCAAACCAAGGAAATATTGTATTTCATACTTGGGATTTGTATAAATATGTGTATGCTTTGCACATATCAATTCTTGTTCAATTTCATACTCTACAACGCTTTCTGGAGAATTATACGCAAACTGGTGCATAAACGTACTCAGTTTAATGCGACAAATACTCCGGGAGACCATCATACACTTAACATACCTTAAATAACCTTTACATAACTTAGAAATAAGTTTTGAAGGCTTTGGTATGGCAAAAACAAGTTAATTCGCTTACAGGGACTAAACTTGACAAACTGCGAAAGTATGCCAATTTGAACTGTAACGAACATTCCGGAACATGTCCATAAGTTAAACATACCATATATATCCTTTACATAGCTTAGAAATAGGCTTTGAGGGGTTTGGTATGCTAAAACAAACTTTTGGATCATTCAGGGACTAAAAGTGTCAAAAAGTGCATAAGTTTGCACTTTCACGCATAACTCACGTTCTGAATACATCCGGACATCCAAAAATTTATGTAAGCATCCTAATATTATGCCTTAGTGTTTGGCATGAGAAAAATCCATTCGTCGCGTCATTTGGATCGTCTTTCACGCTTATGCGCATTCCGTCGTAATTAAGCGAACATCGCGATCGTACGGCCAAACGAACCGACATCCGACATATTTTTGGGCATGTTTCATGTCCACAATGTTTAGGCATCATTTTAGGGCCTTAAAGATGACTTTACAGGTCTTAGAAGGGCTGGAAATAGCTTAAACACGCAACAGGGACCAAAAGTGTAAATTCTGCAAGTGGTGCAGATCAGAGGGGCCAGGCGGCCCGCGTAAAGATTGCCCAAAACATGAGGCGGGCCGCGTGAACATGTCTGACAGAAGATTTTGCATTTAATGCAGAATCTGGCCTTTCGTTCGATCAAGGGGCGATGCCTTTTCACCCAACGAAGAGCCAAGGGTCAAGTTCACTGAACTTATCCACTTGGACACATGTACGCACGAGATCAAGGCACGATATTCGATAAAACGATCCTAACGGTTCCACTTTTCCTATAAATACCCCCCCCCTTTAGTGTAAAATTCACAAAATCAGATCTTAGAGCTCTAAGTTGAAACCATTGTTTCATACCTGAGCTATTTGGTCTTGATTAGCACTCGGGGACCCTCCGTAAGTCTTCTTTCGCTCTTTTATTCGCTTTTCGAGTCCGAAAATCAACGTTTTGTTGACTTTCTGCATTGACCAGCTTTTGGTCAATGTGAAGTTCATGGAACTTCATAACGTGAGCGTGATCACGATGGTTATGGTCCATAGTGACCATACCTACTGATTACCACGTTATCTAGGCTCAGTGACGAGTCGTAGTTTCGGCCAAAATGCGCATTCTTGCGTATTTTGTAACCAAACTACTCGTGGGCATCAAAGCCGTTTGTTTTGATGCCAAACCTGTTTCTAAACTTAGTTAAGCATGTTCTAACATGCTTAGCTCGTCACTTTTAGTTTAGTGCTTATATAGGGTCGTAAGGTAAGCGATTTAAACCATCGCTTATACTTTCGAACCCGACCCATTTGGTCGGTCATTAGGACCCGACCAAACACATTTGGTGACCATAGCTATAACCTTCCGAGGTTATACCGTGTGGTCGCAATGTTAGGCGTTCCGAACGCGTTCTACGCGAACGACGCGTTAGGGTAGCATAAGCTACCTAAACGGGTCGTGATGGACCGTAAGCACTTAGATTAGGTTTCATTTTAGTATGTAGGCTTTGCTAAGCCATATTACACGAGTCTCCATACTCGTTTGGTTTACGAACCCGCGTACTGTCCGATCCTTCCGATTTGGTCCGGTATATTAACATAAGCTACCTATTAGGTGCCGTTGATATTCCGTGATTTTTAGCATTATCCGGTTATTATATAAGGAATCCAAAGCAATCTCAGGTGAGTACATTGAACCCCTCTTTTACTGTTTTCCAAACTGTTTTGGGGTGAAGCATGTGTACCTATCTGTTATTTTCATGATTTCAAAGTATAATTGATTATACATGATAGTATTTATCTTTTGACAAACTAAATGACTATCTATGGTTTAAACACTGATTTCTCAAAAATTACAAAAGAAATTGTTGGAATAGTACTTATTTTGTTCACCAGACCGATTGGTAGTATGATATAGCGCTATAGGACTAGACACCCCATTCCTGTTGTCATGGAATGTCTGAAACCAATTTGTTTCTCCATCCAAATAGGGATTTCCTTTGTGGTATCCTTATAGTCTCAAAGGTGTAGTTTGATGCACTAGGTCTGAATGAACTCTTAAATCGCACCTTTAAAGTATATTTTGATATACTCCCAAAAAGTATAGTTTGATATACTCTCATGTGTGGTATTGTACAGAACCAATATATATTTTGTAATCATCCAAAGCATATTGTGATATGTTACTTACATAACTAAAACATAGTTTAATATGTTATTTATCACATCCAAAGTATATACTGATATGTTAGTTACAAAACTAAAACATGGTTTAATGTGTTATTTATAAATCCAAGGTATACTTGTAATATACGACTGAAAACTATTATTTTGAACAACTAAAGTATATTTAATATACTATCTATCAAACGATTTGGCTTTGGTTAGTGTTTAGATAACGGAACGAGTGTAATGTGATGAAAACATGGTAGATACGCCGCTGGTACTTCTTATATATAAGTGTTTTCATTGCATTACATACCGTGGCGTTATTTAGTACACTTGGGTTAACAATATTGGAACTGAAATATATTTTAATATATTACTTATTCAACTTTCTTAAAACCAAGGTATATTTTATATATACCATAAACGTTTTATTAAAACATTGTTTTCAAACAACTTAACTTATACAAACTCATTTTACATGGTTATCCAGTTAACCATACATTATTCTCTTATTTATACATATCATCTGATCCTATCGTTTTTCAAATGATTTACAAGACAAAGCAAATTTACAAAGTTCATGACTAGACATTTTTCTCAAACATAAGTCATGAACTCCGTTTTCACAAAACCTATGTATCTCACAGGCATTTTTATGCTGACGTACCTATTTTTACACATGTTTCAGGTGCTGTCTTGAGATGATTGTTGATACATGCTACATTTAGGATGGACTCGTGCCTTAGCAACTTTAAAACTTGGAAGATCATAGTTGTACTTATGTGATTGTAATAGAACAACGAGTTCATTTAATCAATAAAACAATATTTAAATTTCCATGTGTTATGAAACAATGATTCTGTTACAACACTCCCCGACGTTTCCGCCACGTTTTGTTGTTACACGTGGTCGGGGTGTGACACAAGTCTATCTTGGAGTAGTAACTCGACGCCTGCAATTGGTCGAATAAGTCATCTATACGCGGAAGGGGATAACGGTTCTTCACCGTCACCTTGTTCAGTTCACGGTAGTCGATGCACATTCTGAAAGTGCCATCCTTCTTTTTCACGAAAAGTACTGGAGCTCCCCAAGGCGACGAGCTTGGACGAATAAAGCCCTTTTCCAAGAGCTCTTGTAGTTGCTTCGATAGTTCTTCCAGCTCGGTTGGAGCTAAACGATACGGTGCACGGGCTATAGGTGCTGCTCCAGGAGCTAGCTCAATCTGGAATTCAACTTGACGGTGAGGCGGTAAACCAGGTAAATCTTCAGGAAACACCTGAGGAAAGTCACGTACAACTGGAATATCCTCCAGCTTCTTTTCCTTTGCTGATGCGTCAGTGACAAGTGCCAGAATTGCAGTGTACCCCTTTCGTAAACATTTTTGCGCCTTTAAGAAAGAGATGATGCCAACCACAGCACCACTCTTGTCACCCTGAACTTCGAGAGGTTCTTGACTAGAACGAGGAATACGAATGACCTTTTCCTTGCATAAAATATCTGCGTGATGCTGGGATAAAGAATCCATACCGATGACAACGTCGAAGCTACCCAAAACTATGGGTATAAGATCAATCGAGAAAGTCTGACCAGCTAAAACGATGCTACAACCCTTGATTACGTGCGCGGCTTCTACACTCTTACCATTTGCTAACTCTACGACGTGTTTGGTGGTTAGGGGTGTTGGTGTTCGTTTTAACAATTTACTCATTTTCAAGGACATATAACTTGTGTCAGCACCCGAATCAAATAAGACAGTAACATAAATATCGTCGAGAAGAAACTTACCCATAACGACGTTGGGATCATTTCTGGCATCACCCTACCCCAACACAAATGCACGACCCCTTGCTTCGTTGCCGTTGTTGTTCCCACCATTGTTGTTGTTGTTGCCATTTCCTTGATTGTTGTGATTGTTGCGATTCTGGTTCTGGTTCAATTGAGGGCAATCACGTTTGTAGTGGCCTTCAGCCCCACACTGGAAACATCCCCGGTTTCCACGCTGTGGCTGCTGGTGCTGGTTCTGTGGAGCTGGCGGTGGGAGTTGCTGGTTCTGATTTGCTGGCCGAGAGCTTCTACAATCCTTAGCCTCATGACCCATCTTGAGGCATCTTTGACAACGTTCCCTGCGACATCTTCCGCTGTGGTGTCTGTTGCACTTATTACACAGTGGGTGAATTCCCCGATATCCACCCTGCCCCTGACTGCCAGATGATTGCTGACTCGAATTCTGGTAGTCATTTGTCTTGCGCTGCTGAGACTGAACAGAAACTGATCCCTTGCTGGAATCCCCCTCCCATTTTCTCTTGTTGTCATTGGGAGTAGCAGAAGTAGTGACAGCAGCAGTGGTAGCCTTGACACGTTTTGGCAGCCTGTTCTGATCCACTGCCTGATCTGTAATACGATGAGCAAGGCGCTGAATAGCCTGGATATTATCAAGATTAGCCGATGTCACATGGCTCTGGATCTCTGGCGCCAAACCCTTGAGATACAACTCAATGCGCTTGTATGGAGGGTCCACCATAGTTGGACACAACACAGCCAACTCGTTCGACCTCTTGGTATAAGCCTCGATTTCTGACCCAGTCATTTTCAAGTGACACAGTTCATCTTCCAGCTTGTGAATGTCTTCACGAGTGCAGTATTCCCTTTTGATCAATTCTTTGAAATCATTCCAAGGGGTGGCGTTAGCAGCTGCCAACCCTAGGATCTGTACTTGCGCGTTCCACCAAGTCAACGCGATTCCTTCCAAAGTGCCAGTGGCGTACTTGACCCTGCGAGCCTCAGGGCATTCACACATTTCAAACACAGATTCTAGCTTCTCGAACCAATGGAGGAGTCCCACTGCCCCCTCGGTGCCACTGAATGAGCTTGGACGACAGTCCATGAAGTTCTTGAAAGTGCAGACAGGCTGCTGCGCGTGTTGACCTATTGTGTACGAATAGGACAAGGTTAAATACGAGAGTTAATGTAGGATCTAAAGATCCTAGTGTGTGTCTATGCTGCAGGGTATACTACCTGCTTGAGAAGCTGCAAGTGCCGCAGCAACTTGAGCTTGAACGAGAGCCTCTAGCTGGGCTTGAGTCATGTTAATTCGTCCGGCCATTGATCTTCACATCAAAGGCAACATAAGTGAGAAAGGTTCGCGAACAGTGCGATGACAGAAGAGTGTAAGCACATAGGTGTTCTCAAGCAATAACAAGTAGTGAGCAAAGTAATGTAAGCATACTACGAGCAAAGTTCTATGCAGTTCTAGCAAGCAGGTAATAAACATAAACCTTATTACCTAGTATGTCGAGTCTTGCACGTGGAGAGAAGCGTCGTTGTGGATCGTTGAGAGCACTGTTCTGGTTATAGTCTGGTTTTAATAAAAACGTTTTCCCATATTAAAACCAAGTTCTCTATAACCAATGGCTCTGATACCAATCTGTCACACCCCCAAAATCCACCAGCGGAGTATCACCGCTTGGGAGCGTGACTGGCCAGGATCAAGCCACCAATCATATTGAACAATACATATAGTAAAAGTAATTGTCATTTAAACCAAACCAAATCCATATGAAAGTTGTTCTAAATCATAAGTAAGTTATCATTGTTTAGCGGAAGCGTATAAATAAAACCCATCGTAAATAAGTATCAAGTATCATAAGTGTTTAACAAGATAATCACAATCCAAGCCCACAACGACCAGCTTCTCCCTGTGCAAGCTCCATGTATCTAACGACCTTCAAGGCATGTAACAGATGATCAACAACTAGTTGAGCGAGTTCACAGTTAACAGTTCAGTAATAGTGTAGTGTGAGTAGTAGTATGTTCGTTCGTTATGTCATGTATCGTATTAGTTTCCATCGCGGCCTCCGAGGCAGGTATGCGAAGATATTAGGGGATGTTCATCCCGAGTATTCTAGACTAGGTTTATCTGTATCGCGGCCTACCAGGCAGGTGTGCGAAGATTAGTAAATTCAGTTCGCGGCCTTCCAAAGGCAGGTGTGCGAAGTCAGTCATAATATCGCGGCCAACCCTTGGCAGGTGTGCGAAGATCAGTTCAATAAGTGTTACTAGTCTAGTCGTATCCTTATCGTTAGGTTCTATCAACTGAGTATGTACAATAAAGTAATCCAATCCCATTCCCACCCTGGGAACCCCATGCCTTGGCTGTGTGAACTCACCTTGGTTTGCTCGGTATGCTAAGTTAAGTGCTCACAAGAAATCAGTCGAGTCCTATTATGTGCACGTGTAATAAATCAGTTCATGTTCATATTAATACGCAGGTAATTTATATCACAAAGCGTTTGACAATTCACATCATGTATCGCATACGATAGTGTTCTTGGTTAATACATACATGGTTATTCAGTACACAATTAACAGGGTCGTCGTGTTTAACAAGATCATCGTGCTTAACAAGATAACATGCTTTCGAAGAACTAAAACACTAATCAGGGTTACCACTTAGCACCGTTAGCATATGTAACCTCAACAATACTAGGTAATTAACCGAGTTAACAAACAGTTAGAGTTAGCACATAGCAACTTATCAATGATTTACCTGTTTAACAAATTACATACTTAGCCGAATTACATGCATGCGATAGTATAGTCAACAACTTATAAAACTATCATATACTGTGTTTGCTAAATGAAGAATGCTATACATGCATACCTTAAACATCGGACAAGATATGGCCAAGCATAATATTCGGACCATGGGCTCCCATACATACAAACTCGGACAAGGGAGGTTGTCCTTCACAACCTCGGGCTAGGGAATTAAAGGTCGGACTTGATGATGCCCCCCCAAACTCGGACCTTCTGATCCTTGTGATACTCGGACTTGAGGGCATCATATAACCTCGGACATAAGCTCAACTAAAAAGGTCGGACCAACATGTTTTGTATATATGCAAACTTGGATTAAAGGTGGGGTACACAAAGTCGGACCAGGGGTGTGGGAGTAAAAACTCGGACAACAACCTCCCCCACAAACTCGGACCAACCTCCATCATGTCTAAACTTCGGACCCCCAACCCTTATTCACAAAACTCGGACATGCATTCATTAAGAAACTCGGACTTATAGGTTTACATAAACATCACAACAATCCTCGGACTTCATGAATGATAATCAAAGAGGTCGGACCACAACTTGTAACACAAAGCTCGGATTATATGTTTTATATATAAAGCTCGGACAATTACAAATTCATTCTCAAAACTCAGACGACTAACAACATACGCATGTTCAAGTTTGACAGAATTGTATCAGTTACTCTTTACACATTCATCGGTTACGTACTCTAGTTCATACGATCTAACCCTAATTCATACTTTCACAACATCGAATCAAGTAAATCGTGAATATTTTTGACAATACAATCATATAAATCATCAACCAGTGATTACACAATAATCAGCATCTATTGGAAACACAGAACTATCATATGATGAACTAGGGTTTACACATACTGCAAGAATCAAAAATAGATGACAATCAAACAATCAATAAACAATGATTAAGCAATTACCTTGATTCGATTCTAGATGGATTGGCAATCAAACTTGATGCAAAAGACTTGTGAAACCAAGAAGGATGAGGAGATGGTTGTAGAGAGGATTAGAGGAGGTGAAAGTACGTGTTTTGATTCTTTGTGAATGATTAGTGAATGATTAGGGAAGGGGATTAGGGTTATGAGTTGTTAAGGTTTCACTATTAACCCTAAACACCCTTAAGTATTATTTATTACAGTTTCAACACCACATTCCATTATTTGTCAAATCTTTCACAAGTAGCACATAACCATGCACAACCACAAAACACTTTATTGCATCAAAACGTATACAGTTTCATAGCAAACCAATTGTGCAAGTAAACAACTAAACAATACAAGAACGTGCAATAATTGCGAAATAGAATCTTAGAAATTCGAGTTGTCACAAGCTGGTTGGTTGAGGACGGTTTGATCATTGTGAGTAACCAAGGCGAAGTTCTGAGAAGCCTTTCGCTTCTTTGACTTCTTAGGGGATCCAGTCTGTTCATCCATGGTCTTTGATTCCTCGATTGGTTTCGATTCCTCGACCGGTTTCTTGTCACCCTTTCGGAAAAGCTTACGTTTCCTGATCTGAGATTCAGTCAAAGTTGCAGATAGCTCAATGGCCTTCCTAACCGTAGTGGGGTTACTACCAGTAACAATGTCCTGAACTGAGTCAGGGAGGCCATCAACGTATTTCTCGATCGCCTTATCCAAAGGCGTAACCATGGAAGGACACAACAGGGTCAGCTCCTCATATCGATCAGTGTATGCTCGATGTTCGCCGCTGTCTTGCTTAAGATCATCGAATTCCCTCTCCAAGGCCCTGATCTCATGACGAGGACAGAATTCCTTCATCATCAGAGCTCGAAGCTCCTCCCATGTTTGAGCTAGTGCCATATCGGCACCCCTATCTCTCATCACACCGTTCCACCACGTCAAAGCTCGTTTCTCAAAGACACTAGAAGCGAAGTCTACCTTTCGCTCATTTGGGCATTGAACATGTCTGAAGGTGCTCTCTAGACTCTCGAACCATTGCAGAAGTGCAGTCGCTCCTTGAGTCCCAGAAAACTTTGATGGCTTAGCTGAGTTGAACGTTTTGAAGTTGCAGGGAGCATTGTTGTTGTTGAGAGCTTGGTTACATTGAGCAACGATGTTCGGGATTGCAGCAGTCATTTGCTGCGTAATGACAGCTGTCAGATCTTCAATAGGTATTTGATTCTCGCGTCGCGGAGGCATTCTAAAAAAAAGGGAAACAAGAGAGGAAACAAGTGAAGTGCCATTGGGTAAGAATAGGACGTTACAAATACCGACCAAAAGCATGGGTGGTGGTCATTTGTTTGAACCACGAAGCAAACGAATGACACACAAATGCTGAATCAAAGTAAATAGGTCCCCATAATGTATCGCGAAGACATGCTCGCCTATAAGTGGACACTCACCCCAAGAGTTCCCAGGTAAGAGTGACTGGTCAGATACTGCGGATTTGTACGAACACTCTAGCCTTAGACAGAAAACTCAGGGTACAGGCACCCACTCTTCAAGTTTGCACGTGTTCACATTATTTAGACCCAAACTTTGACGGAATTTTGAGAACTTAAAGGGTTCGAAACCTTATAACAAAGGGTTCAAAACCAAGTAATCAATCATTCTAGAACAAATGATTAGTTTTCAAAGCAGATCAAATTTATGTTCTTGTTGTGGTTGTCACCTAAGGATAAGTGACGGTATTGTTTTATGACTAAACGCAAGTAAACTCGCGTTAGGGTCCTAGGAAGGTTATAGTCTAGGTCAAAGCATTACTAATAACCTAATTCTCTATAACCATTGGCTCTGATACCAACTTTTCTGTCACACCCTGACCACGTAAAACAACAAAACGTGGCGGAAACGTCGGGGAGTGTTGTAACAGAATCATTGTTTCACAACCATGGATTAAACAAATTTCGTTTTATTGAATTAAATGAGTTACAATGTCTTAACAATAAAGAAACATAACAAAAATTAACTAGTCTTGCATCTTTTAATGTCACTAAGGCCTCGTCCAATCCTATGTGAGCATGCATCAATATCATCATTAACTATAGCACCTGAAACACATGTGAAAATACGTCAGCATAAAAATGCCGGCGAGTACATAGGTTTTATGAAAAATAGGATTGATGACTTAGGTTTAAGAAAATGTTTAACAAAAACTTGTCATGAATCTAGTTTAAGTGTTTGCTTTTATAAAACGTTTGAAAATCGATGATAGATATGCATAGTTAAAAAGAATGATGTAAGGTTAAATGAATAACCAAGTAAAAATGAGTTTGTATAAGACAAACTGTCTTGTAAAACAATGTCTTGTGAAAAATATGTTATTTGTGTAAAAATGTATAAATCCAAATGAATGATTCAAATAACACTACGCCATGTAATATAGTACAAGCACTTATATATAGGAAGTACCAGCGGCGTATCCACCATGCTTGTATCACATTACACACGTCTCGTTACCCAAATCACTTACCCACATAAACCACCAATGTAAATTGCCCATGTCTAAACCGTTGTCGAATGTCAATCAAGTAATGTGTAAACAAGATGTCTTGTATGGTAAGTGAAATATGTAATAACCAATCCATAGGTAAGAATGCACAAACAATGTACTAAGTATGCGACGGATGGACATACATAGCATGATACAAAGTATAAGATGTCTTGTAAAACGTTGTACTAAGTATGCACACAATGGGCATACATAGCATGTAATGTAAAATGTACTAAGTATGATGAACATACATAGCATGGAATGTCATGTAAAACGATGTACTAAGTATGCACACAATGGGCATACATAGCTAAAACATAAGGAAATCATGTACTACTAGCGTACTAATGAACATAGCATGTATATGATGTGAAATCATGAAAAGCATGAAAGTAACAAGTAGGCACATGTGTTTCACCACAAAATGTTTGGAAAACAGTAAAAGAGGGGTCTATGTACTCACTTGAGATTGCTTAGAAATCGTAGGATAACCACCAAGCAATGCTAGAAGATCACGGAAATCAAACGGCACCTATATAGGTATCTATATTAATAAACGGACCTATCGGAGGATCGGGTAGTACGAGGGTTCGTAAACCAAATAAGTATGGGAACTTATGTGATATGGTTTAATAAAGCCTACATACTAAAACGAAACCTATCCTATGTGCTTTTGACCCATTACGACCTGTTTAGGTAGCTTACGCTACTTTAACGCGTCGTTCGCGTAAAACGCGTTCGGAATGCCTAACTAGTCCTATGACAAGCAAGATATGCCTTAACATGTTTAATATGGTTACCAAAATAGTTTATATGTCAAAAGTTACGTTACATAGGCTTAAAATGAATTTTAGCGAAAAAAGGGCATTTTGGTAATTTACCTAAGGCATAAGAACTACTTATCATACAACTACTTAAACGACGTGACCATAAGGTATCCCTATACAACTATGGTCACCTAAAGTGTTTGGTTGGATCCTAAAGATCGACCAAATGGGTCGGGTTCGAAAGTATAAGCGATTGATTAGATCGCTTACCTTTACGACCCTAAACAAGCACAATTCTAAAAGCGACGAGCTAAACATGCTAGAACATGTTTAGTAAAGTTAGAAAACAGGTTTGGTATCAAAACAAACGGTTTTGATTGTCACACCCCCAAAATCCACACGCGGGGTACCACCGCTTGGAGGCGTGACATGACCAGGATCAAGCCACCAATCATATTGAACATGTATATAAATAGTAAAAGTTATCCATCAATACGAAAGGTGTTTATCAAAACCAACATAATTAAGTATAGCGGAAGCATTTATGTAAAACCCAACATAAGTATAAATGTTTTGAAACGTCATAAGTGTTCAATAAGTAATCACGATCCATCTGCCCACAACGACCTGCTCCTCCTTGTGCAAGCTCCATTAGTACCTAAGGTCCTGCAAGGCATGCAGCAGAGAGTCAACAACTAGTTGAGCGAGTTCACAGAAAGTAAATGCGTAATAGTACGTTCATGAGTATCAGGTGGCTCTACTGGGCCAGTATAGGTTCCTATTGGTGGGGGCTTCCCATGTTGTTAATCCACTAGACTATGTGTAACCATAAGTGTTCTTCACAACCGAGAACAGTAATACGCACAAGTTTACGCAGGATTTACGTAAGTATCCTTCACAGCCGAGGATAGGGTACGTGGGGGTTTACGTAGGTTTTACCTAAGTGCCTGACACAACCGAGGCAGTAGTAAGTATCCGTTCACGCAGGCTTTACGTGAGTATCCTTCATAACCGAGGATAGTGAGTAACTTAGTTATACGTAGGTCTTACGTATGTGTCCTGCACAACCGAGGACAATGGTATGGTAGTCTAGTAACAATGTCCGTATGAGTCTATTCAACCTTATCCTTATCAATCCCATTCCCAACACCCCGGGAATCCCATGCCTTGGTAAGAGTGTGAACTCACCTTGGGTTGCTCGGCAGATACACAGAGAGGGTTTCTTGAACTAACGGTGGTCAACCACGTCCTAACAGGGTTATCATACAAGTCAGGTTTTGACTTCAAGTAATGCACGTACGTATCACATAAATTAACACGTTGCAAGCATGTAACGATCAAAGTATAGCAATTCACCACGTGTGCGATTCGGATGTCTAAGCCCAAACTATACCCGGCCCAGCTAACATAAACAGTCCGATTAACAGTCAAGTACGTAAGTCCAATTACTTGGCCCAATCGATTGGGCCCGTGTTAGTGTATGGTCGAAAACAGTGTGTGCGGAATAACTGGTCTCGAGTCGCAACCAGCGATCCCGAGTCGCAACATGAGTGTCTCGAGTCGCAAGAGGACTCGCAACCTCGGTCTCGGCTTGTCATGGTCCGGTTTCGAGTCGCAACAGGACTCGCAACCGTGGTCTCGGCTCGTGCTGCTGTGTGAGGTTTCGAGTCGCAACGGGACTCGCAACCATGGTTTCAGGTTATGCTGCTTGTGGTCTCGAGTCGAGATTATGAGGTCTCGACTCGCAATCTATGTCGCAACTAGGTGTGTAACTGGTTTCCATAATTCATGCAACAATTATTCCGTGATTCTAGCAATCATCTTTGGCAGTTTCGGAAACAGATCAATCAACACAATATCCAACATACGGTTAACCTAATATCGATCAAACAAGAGTTTTTCACCAAAATTTCATATGAACCCTAGTAAACATCAAAGCATGAACAAGCATCTCAACAATTCATATGAACATGTATCAAAACATTCAATCCGAACCATCTAGCACATCGACTGATTTTCAAGCATTACCAATTACCCCTTTGATTTATATCATACAATCCGATTTCTTGTGAACATTAACCATACATGTGAGCCGATTTACATTTATACAAATCCAATAACACAATCAATCATAATAACCATACAAGTCAATTAAAATCATTCGGTATACAACATCAAGAACAAGCCGATGGACATGAGCAATTTCACATATGAATCATATCGTTAATCATGAATACAAATATAAACACACTAACCGATTAATGGCAGAAAAGGGTGATCCGACAAGGAAGGTCTTGTGCCGTCGGGTTCCAAGCAAACGAGAGAGAGAGGAGTCTAAGGTTTCTTGTGTGTGTTGTGATTTTGTAAAAAGTGGAGAATGGTTACAACTCTCCTAAGTGTTATGCGTGTGAGGAGGGTGGGCCGAACCCAATCATGGGCTGCCCTTTTGGTCCGGTTGCAAACATTACGGCCCAATGGCCTTGTGCGAGTGATACATGTTGTGCGGTTCGGGTTGTGTGTTTGTCATACATACTCGTAACACATATAGCACATAAAAGTTCACGCGTCATACATACACAATAGCATTCAATACACCAAAGTTCACATGACCACATACGTTACATTTATTACAATAACGGGTTCGAAATACGAGTTGTCACATTATCCCCAACTAAATAGAAATTTCGTCCCGAAATTTGGTATGCACTCACTGAGGAAGCTAGGTAAGTTCAATCGTTCGTTCATTGATTTTCCTGGGGTGTCACATCCTCCCCCCGTTGATCTGGAATTTTGTCCCGAAATTCCGAAGTAGTAGCTTCAGCCTCAGCAGTGGTTGCATTGGTTTCGAATAACTGGGGGTACTTTTCTGTCATCCTGTCTTCGCGTTCCCAGGTGTACTCTGGGCCACGTTTGGAGTTCCAACGTACTCGAACAAGAGGGATTCTCTTGTTTTTGAGGACCTTCACATCTCGGTCCGTGATTTCTACTAGTTCCTCGACGAACTGCAACCGCTCGTCGATAGTGAGTTCTTTGAAAGGAATAATAAGGGTCTCATCTGATAGGCACTTCTTCAGATTCGACACGTGAAAGACGTTGTGAACTGCACCGAGTTCAGCTGGTAAGTTTAACTTGTAGGCTACTTTGCCGATTTTCTCAATGATCTCGAACGGTCCGACGTACCGCGGATTTAGTTTGCCCCGTTTGCCAAAACGAACCACACCTTTCCAGGGTGAAACTTTTAATAAAACCCGGTCCCCGACCTGAAATTCCAATGGCTTTCTACGCTTGTCCGCGTAGGCTTTCTGACGGTCGCGTGCTGCCGCCATGCGTTGCCGTATCTGTGCAATCTTTTCTGTGGCATCCACTACAATCTCTGGACCCGTAATCTGACTATCCCCCACCTCTGCCCAACAGAGAGGTGACCGGCATTTACGTCCGTACAATGCCTCGAATGGAGCGGCTTGTATGCAGGTGTGATAACTATTATTGTATGAGAACTCCACCAAAGGGAGATGTTTTTCCCAGCCGTTGCCGAAATCGATAACGCATGCCCTAAGCATGTCTTCAAGTGTTTGAATCGTTCGCTCAGACTGCCCATCCGTCTGAGGGTGATATGCTGTGCTCATGTCTAACCGTGAGCCGAAAGATTTGTGCATTGCTTGCCATAGTTCTGACGTGAATCGTGCATCGCGATCCGAAATGATGGAGGTGGGCACTCCGTGCCTTGAAACAACTTCTTTAAGATAGACGTCTGCGAGAGTGGAGAACTTATCCGTTTCCTTTATAGCTAGGAAGTGTGCAGACTTGGTGAGTCGATCCACGATCACCCATATGGTATCATTCCCACGCTGGGATCTAGGTAGGCCTGTAACGAAATCCATGGAAATTTCTTCCCATTTCCATTGAGGTATCTTAGGCTGCTGAAGTAGGCCAACTGGTTTCTGATATTCAACCTTGACTCTCGCACAGGTCAAGCACTTGCCGACATAAGTAGCAATGTGGGCCTTCATGCTAGGCCACCAATAAGTAGTTCTGATGTCGTGGTACATCTTATCCGACCCTGGGTGTACCGAGTAGCGAGACTTGTGTGCTTCGTCCATCACAAGTTCGCGTAGACCGCCATAAAGTGGGACCCAAATACGCCCCGTTACATAGTAGGCGCCGTCTGCCTTCTGTTCCATTCGTTGTCGTGAGCCGCGTAAGGCTTCAGCTTTGACATTTTCGGGTTTCAATGCTTCTACCTGAGCATCTCGTATCTATGCAGGAAGGCTAGACTGAATCGTAAGCTGTAGCGCTCGCACGCGCCGTGGTAGAGTGTCTTTCCGACTGAGGGCGTCAGCCACAACATTGGCTTTGCCTGGATGGTACTTAATAGCGCATTCATAATCGTTCAGTAGTTCAACCCATCGTCGTTGACGCATGTTCAAATCCTTTTGCTTAAGGATATGCTCGAGACTCCTGTGATCGGTGTAAATCGTGCACCTGGTACCGTACAGGTAGTGTCGCCATATCTTAAGCGCGAAAACAACAACTCCCAGCTCTAAATCGTGCGTCGTGTAGTTCCGTTCGTGAATCTTAAGTTGGCGCGAGGCGTAAGCAATGACCTTATCGCGCTGCATCAACACACATCCAAGACCCTGAATGGATGCATCACAGTATACTACAAAATCGTCCGTGCCCTCTGGCAAAGAGAGGATAGGTGCACTGCAAAGTCTATCCTTTAAGTGCTGAAAAGCAGTCTCCTGAGGGTCTCCCCAGCGATAGGTGACACCCTTCTGTGTCAGTAGCGTAAGCGGCTGAGCAATCTTTGAAAAGTCTTTAATAAACCGTCTGTAGTAACCCGCCAAACCCAAGAATTGGCGTATTTCCGTTGGCGTACGTGGTGCAGGCCAGTTTCTGATCGAGTCTACCTTGGATGGATCGACGTGGATCCCATCCTTGTTCACTACGTGGCCTAAGAAGTGGACTTCACGAAGCCAGAAGTTGCATTTCGAAAATTTAGCGTATAGCTGTTCCTTCCGAAGGAGTTCCAAAATAAGGCGTAGGTGCTGCTCGTGCTCCTCCTGACTCTTGGAGTAGATCAGAATGTCGTCGATGAAAACAATGACGAACTTGTCAAGATAGGGTTTGCACACCCTGTTCATAAGATCCATAAATACGGCAGGCGCGTTCGTTAACCCGAACGGCATGACAAGAAACTCGTAGTGGCCGTAGCGTGTTCTGAATGCTGTTTTGGAGACGTCCTCCTCCCGGACTCTCAGCTGATGATAACCTGACCTCAGGTCTATCTTCGAATAGTAGCACGACCCTTGCAACTGGTCGAATAAGTCGTCAATGCGTGGAAGAGGATAACGGTTCTTCACCGTTACCTTGTTCAGTTCACGGTAGTCGATGCACATTCTGAACGTACCGTCTTTCTTTTTCACAAATAGTACTGGAGCTCCCCATGGCGAAGAGCTTGGACGAATGAAGCCCTTTTCCAAGAGCTCTTGTAGCTGCTTTGACAGTTCCTCCAATTCTGATGGAGCTAGACGATATGGTGCGCTAGCTATTAGTGCTGCTCCTGGAGCGAGCTCGATTTGAAATTCGACCTGACGGCGAGGCGGTAAGCCAGGTAAGTCTTCAGGAAACACCTGAGGGTAGTCGCGTACAACTGGAATATCCTCCAGTCTCTTTTCCTTCACTGTTACATCTGAAACGAGTGCCAAGATCGCGGTGTGACCCTTTCGCAGACATTTCTGAGCCTTCAAGAAAGAGATGATGCCAACCATAGCACCACTCCTGTTGCCTTGAACTTCAAGAGGTTCTTGACCAGATCGTGGAATACGAATGACCTTCTCGCTGCATACGATTTCTGCCTGATGTTGGGACAACCAATCCATCCCTATGACGATGTCGAAGCTTCCCAAGACTATGGGAATAAGGTCGATCGAGAATGCCTGACCGGCTAAGACGATACTACAACCCCTACAACCCCTGACTATCTGCGTGGCTTCTAAACTCTTACCATTAGCTAGTTCTACGACGTGTTTGTTGTTTAGGGGAGTTGATGTACGTTTTAACAGTTTACTGGCTTTCACAGAAATATAACTTGTATCCGCACCCGAATCAAATAAAACAGTAACGTAAATGTTGTCGAGAAGAAACTTACCCATAACGACGTTGGGATCATTCCTGGCATCACCCTGCCCTAACACAAATGCACGACCCCTTGCCTCGTTGCCGTTGTTGTTTCCCCCATTGTTGTTGTTGCCATTGCCATGATTGTTGTTATTGTTGTTGTTGTTATTGTTCCTATTCAGCTGAGGACAGTGCCTTTTGAAGTGCCCTTCTGCGCCGCAATGAAAACATCCTTTGTTGCCCTGTTGCTGATTCTGCTGTGCTTGTGGCTGCTGCTGGTTCTGGTTCGCAGGACGAGGGCTTCTACAATCCTTAGCCTCATGACCCATCTTGAGGCATCTTTGGCAGCGACCCTTGTTACACTGGCCACCGTGGTGTCTACCGCAGTTGTTGCACTTTGGGAGGTTCCCTCGATATCCGCCCTGCCTGTGATTACCTGAAGAATGCTGGCTGGGACTCTGATAACTGTCAGTCTTTCGCTGCTGGGTCTGAGACTGAACTGAAGCTGATCCCTTGCTGGAATCCCCATCCCATTTTCTCTTACTGTCACTGGGAGTAGTAGGAGTAGCTGAAGTAGTAACGGTAGCAGTTGCGCTGATACGTTTAGGCAGTTTGTTCTGATCCACTGCCTGATCTGTGATGCGGTGAGCGAGGCGTTGAATATCTTGAATGTTATCAAGATTAGCCGAAGTAACATGGCTCTGGATCTCTGGCGCCAATCCTTTGAGATACAACTCAATGCGCTTAATCGGAGGGTCCACCATAGTTGGACACAGTACGGCCAGTTCGTTTGACCTTTTGGTGTAAGCTTCAATCTCTGATCCAGTCATCTTCAGATGGTAAAACTCATCCTCCAACTTATGGAAGTCTTCCCGAGTACAATGCTCCCTCTTGATCAGTTCCTTGAATTCGTTCCAGGGTGTGGCGTTAGCAGCTGCCAACCCTAAGATCTGAACTTGGGCATTCCACCAAGTTAGTGCTATTCCTTCTAGCGTGCCAGTGGCGTATTTCACCCTGCGAGCCTCAGGGCATTCACACATCTCGAAAACTGACTCGAGCTTCTCAAACCAGTGGAGGAGTCCAACCGCTCCTTCAGTGCCACTAAAGGTACTTGGACGACAGTCCATGAAGTTCTTGAAAGTGCATACAGGTTGCTGCGCGTGTTGACCTATTGTGTATGAATAGGACGAGATTAAATACGAGAGTTAATGCAGGATCTAAGGATCCTAGTATGAGTCTATACTGCAGGGTATACTACCTGCTTGAGCAGCTGCAAGTGCCGCAGCAACTTGAGCTTGAACGAGAGCCTCTAGCTGGGCTTGAGTCATGTTGATTCGTCCAGACATGATCTTCATAGTAAAAGTAACGTAAGTGAGAGTGGTTCGCGAGTAGGGCGATGACAGAAAAGCGTAAGCACGTAGGTATTCTTATGTAATAAGTCATGTGTATCTAAGCGTAATGCGAGCAAAGTTCTAAGCAGTTCTAGCAAACAGGCAATAAACATAAACCTTATTACCTAGGATGTCGAGTCTTGCACGTCGAGCGAAGCGTCGTTGTGGATCGTTGAGAGCACTGTGCTGGTTATAGTCTGGTTTTAATAAAAACGTTTTCCCATATTAAAACCAAGTTCTCTATAACCAATGGCTCTCATACCAATCTGTCACACCCCCAAAATCCACACGCGGAGTACCACCGCTTGGAGGCGTGACATGACCAGGATCAAGCCACAAATCATATTGAACATGTATATAAATAGTAAAAGTTATCCATCAATACGAAAGGTGTTTATCAAAACCAACATAATTAAGTATAGCGGAAGCATTTATGTAAAACCCAACATAAGTATAAATGTTTTGAAACGTCATAAGTGTTCAATAAGTAATCACGATCCATCTGCCCACAACGACCTGCTCCTCCTTGTGCAAGCTCCATTAGTACCTAAGGTCCTGCAAGGCATGCAGCAGAGAGTCAACAACTAGTTGAGCGAGTTCACAGAAAGTAAATGCGTAATAGTACATTCATGAGTATCAGGTGGCTCTACTGGGCCAGTATAGGTTCCTATTGGTGGGGGCTTCCCATGTTGTTAATCCACTAGACTATGTGTAACCATAAGTGTTCTTCACAACCGAGAACAGTAATACGCACAAGTTTACGCAGGATTTACGTAAGTATCCTTCACAGCCGAGGATAGGGTACGTGGGGGTTTACGTAGGTTTTACGTAAGTGCCTGACACAACCGAGGCAGTAGTAAGTATCCGTTCACGCAGGCTTTACGTGAGTATCCTTCACAACCGAGGATAGTGAGTAACTTAGTTATACGTAGGTCTTACGTATGTGTCCTGCACAACCGAGGACGATGGTATGGTAGTCTAGTAACAATGTCCGTATGAGTCTATTCAACCTTATCCTTATCAATCCCATTCCCAACACCCCGGGAATCCCATGCCTTGGTAAGAGTGTGAACTCACCTTGGGTTGCTCGGCAGATACACAGAGAGGGTTTCTTGAACTAAAGGTGGTCAACCACGTCCTAACAGGGTTATCATACAAGTCAGGTTTTGACTTCAAGTAATGCACGTACGTATCATGTAAATTAACACGTTGCAAGCATGTAACGATCAAAGTATAGCAATTCACCACGTGTGCGATTCGGATGTCTAAGCCCAAACTATACCCGGCCCAGCTAACATAAACAGTCCGATTAACAGTCAAGTACGTAAGTCCAATTACTTGGCCCAATCGATTGGGCCCGTGTTAGTGTAGGGTCCAAAACAGTGTGTGCGGAATAACTGGTCTCGAGTCGCAACCAGCGATCCCGAGTCGCAACAGGAGTGTCTCGAGTCGCAAGAGGACTCGCAACCTCGGTCTCGGCTTGTCATGGTCCGGTTTCGAGTCGCAACAGGACTCGCAACCGTGGTCTCGGCTCGTGCTGCTGTGTGAGGTTTCGAGTCGCAACGGGACTCGCAACCATGGTTTCGGGTTATGCTGCTTGTGGTCTCGAGTCGAGATTATGAGGTCTCGACTCGCAATCTATGTCGCAACTAGTTGTGTAACTGGTTTCCATAATTCATGCAACAATTATTCCATGATTCTAGCAATCATCTTTGGCAGTTTCGGAAACAGATCAATCAACACAATATCCAACATACAGTTAACCTAATATCGATCAAACATGAGTTTTTCACCAAAATTTCATATGAACCCTAGTAAACATCAAAGCATGAACAAGCATCTCAACAATTCATATGAACATGTATCATAACATTCAATCCGAACCATCTAGCACATCGACTGATTTTCAAGCATTACCAATTACCCCTTTGATTTATATCATACAATCCGATTTCTTGTGAACATTAACCATACATGTGAGCCGATTTACATTTATACAAATCCAATAACACAATCAATCATAATAACCATACAAGTCAATTAAAATCATTCGGTATACAACATCAAGAACAAGCCGATGGACATGAGCAATTTCACATATGAATCATATCGTTAATCATGAATACAAACATAAACACACTAACCGATTAATGGCAGAAAAGGGTGATCCGACAAGGAAGGTCTTGTGCCGTCGGGTTCCAAGCAAACGAGAGAGAGAGAGGAGTCTAAGGTTTCTTGTGTGTGTTGTGATTTTATAAAAAGTGGAGAATGGTTACAACTCTCCTAAGTGTTATGCGTGTGAGGAGGGTGGGCCGAACCCAATCATGGGCTGGCCTTTTGGTCCGGTTGCAAACATTACGGCCCAATGGCCTTGTGCGAGTGATACATGTTGTGCGGTTCGGGTTGTGTGTTTGTCATACATACTCGTAACACATATAGCACATAAAAGTTTACGCGTCATACATACACAATAGCATTCAATACACCAAAGTTCACATGACCACATACGTTACATTTATTACAATAACGGGTTCGAAATACGAGTTGTCACATTGATACCCTAGAGTAGTTTGGTTACAAAATACGCGAGGAAACGCATTTTGGCCGAAACTACGACTCGTCACTGAGCCTAGATAACGTGGTAATCAGTGGGTATAGTTACTAGGGACTATAACCATCGTGATTACGCTCACGTTATGAAGTTCAAACGAACTTCACATTGACCATAAACTGGTCAATGCAGAAAGTCAAACACAGTTTGACTTTAACGCTAAAATGAACGAAAAACGCGAAAGAAAACTTACAGAAGGTCCCCGCAAGATTCAAACCCGATTCACTCTCAGGTAGGAAGCTTATAAACTTCCATTTAGAGAGTGTTGAATCAGATTCAAATGTGAGGGAAAATGAGCAAACATGGGGGGGTATTTATAGGAAACGTAGGACCGTTGAGATCGTTTCTTGTTCCCCAAGCGATAAATCTGAGCCGTACAACACACACCCACTGAATTACAAACCCATGGGAGCCCCTAGGATTGCTAGAAACCAGTTGCAAGTGGTTTTGAAGTGTTAAACAGCTGTAAACAGCTGTTTGCAACAAAAATGCAGAACTGGGAGTCTGATGCGGCCCGCTTGAGAGTTACCAGAAGTGTAGGCGGGCCGCCTGGCCATGTCAGATCAGCAGCAACTTTGAAAAATGACAGTTTTGGTCCCTGTTGATGTTTAAACTCATTTCCGACACTTCTAAGGCCCGTTAAGGCCCTAAAATGATGCCTAAACATTGTGGACTTGAAACATGCTCAAAAATATCTCGGATGTCGGTTCGTTTGGTCGTACGATCGCGATGTTCGCTTAATTAGGACGGAATGCGCATAAGCGCGAAAGACGATCCAAATTGCGCGACGAATGGATTTTTCTCATGCAAAACACTAAAATAAAATATTTTAATGCTTACATAAATTTTTGGATATCCGGATGTATTCAGAACGTAAGTTATGCGCGAAAATGCAAACTTATGCACTTTTTCACGCTTTTAGTCCCTGAATGAGCATAAAGTTTATTTTTGCGCACCAAACACCTCAAAGCCTATTTCTAAGCTATGCAAAGGATACGTAGGGCATATTTAACTTATGATCAAGTTCCGGAAGGTCTGTTACAGTACAAATTGACATACTTTCGCAGTTTGTCGAATTTAGTCCTTGTAAGCGAACAAACTTGATTTCGGCATACCAAACCATCCAAAACTTATTTCTAAGTTATGTAAAGGTTATTTAAGGTATGTTAATCCTATTTCACTATTCCGGAGTGTTTGTTGCATTAAACTGGTTATATTACGCGTCAGATCGCGTATAACCTTCCAGAAAGCGATTTAAAGCCCGAAATCGAACAAGAGTTGATATGTGCAAATGATACACATATTATACAAATCCCAACTATGAATTACAATATTTCATTGGTTTGGTATTTGTTTGATGGTTGAAGTGACACAGGTGTCACACCCGATTTAGGTCCGGTTATTTATGTAGTTATCTATATAGGGTGCCGTTTGATTCCGTGATCCCTCTAGCTTTGCTTGGTTGTTGTTCAAGACTTCTAAGCACCCTCAAGTGAGTACATAGTCCCCTCTTTTACTGTTTTCCAAACATTTTGGGGTGAAACACATGTGCCTACTTGTTACTTTCATGCTTTCATGTTTTCACATCATATACTTTCTATGTTCATTAGTACACTATTAGTACATGATTTCATTATGTTTTTGCTATGTATGTCCATTGTGTGCATACTTAGTACATCGTTTTACATGACATTTTTCATGCTATGTATGTTCATCATACTTAGTACCTTTGTTTTTCATCACATGTTTATATTTTGGGTATGACATTTGGTTTTTTTAAGTGGGACCATATACATTCATTAACTTTGATCAAGCCGCTCGTTAGTAGGTAATGGTACCATAGGAATTGACAACTCCCGTTCCTGACATCCTGGGTATGTTTGGATGGAAGGAATGACCGAATTCGATTAAAACATTTAAACAGATTGACCTTTAAATTCGTTTAGGGGTTTATCACCACAGTCACAAGGCTTGGACGTATGCATTTTAACAATACCGCATAAATGTTCGTATTCAGTATAGCATGCATTTCCACAAAACATAACATTGATTTAAACCACGTTTTACTTCAATACATTGTTTTGTGCATTTTTACACATGGTTTAGTGGATACATATTTCACTTGCCATACATGACATTTTGTTTACACATTACATGATTGACATTTGACATAGACATTTTGACATGGTTTTCACAATGACATTTGACAATTGGTTTAGACATGGGCAATTTACATTGGTGGTTTGTTTGGGTAAGTGACTTAAGTAACGAGACGTGTGTAATGTGATACAAGCATGGTGGATACGCCGCTGGTACTTCCTATATATAAGTGATTGTACTATATTACATGTCGTAGCGTTATTTAAATCATTTAAATTTGGATTTACACATTTTTACACCAATAACATATTTTTCACAAGACATTGTTTTACAAACAACTTATTTTATACAAATTCATTTTTACTTGGTTATTCATTTAACCTTACACTACTCTTTTACATATCATCTATCTTATTATCGCTTTTCAAACGTTTTCTAAAAGCAAACACTTAAACTGGATTCATGACAAGTTTTCATTAAACATTTTCTTAAACCTAAGTCATGAATCATATTTTCACAAAACATATGTACTCGCCGGCATTTTTATGCTGATATATTTTCACATGTGTTTCAGGTACATAGTGTGACATCTGTGCTTGTGATATCATTTTACAAACTCTGAACAATACAATATTAATAAAACAGTGTGTTTTGATCCCAATGTTTGTCATTTATGTTTGGTTTTGTGCCCATGTTGATTTTTGATCGATTTTGAACTCTATATCGTTTTCTGGAAAGTTATACGCAAACTGATGCGTAAACACGATCAGTTTAACGCGACAAACACTCCGGAACATCATCATAAACTTAACATACCTTAAATAACCTTTACATAACTTAGAAATAAGTTTTAAAGGCTTTGGTATGGCAAAAAACAAGTTTATTCGCTCTCAGGGACTATTTGCGTCAATTTGCAAAAGTCTACCGTTTCGTAAGGAAACGTACAGTCCGGAACTTGATCATAAGTTAAACATACCATATATAACCTAAACATGGCTTAGAAATAAGCTTTGATAGGTTCGGTGTGCGAAAACATGCTTACATGATCTTTCAGGGACTAAAAGTGTCAAAAACGGCGTAAGTTTGCATTTTCGCGCATATCTTACGTTCTGGACACATCTGGACATCAAAATTTTTGTACACACCAAAATATTTTTATTTTAGTGATCGCCATGCAAAAATTCCATTCGTTTCGCAATTTGGATCGATTTTGCGTTCGTTACGACTTCCGTCGTAATTAACCGAACAACGCAATTTTACGATCAAACGAACCGACATCCGAGATGTTTTTGAGCATGTTTTGAGTCCCCTATACTTTAACTTCATTTTAGAGCCTTGAAATGAGGTTAACGGGGTTTAAACGCATCAAAAAAGGCTTTAAACACGTGCAGGGACCATTTCTGCCATTTTTGAAACTTTGCTGAACCTGATACATGGTAGCGTAGCGCGAGCACCTACTGCCTATGCCGTCGCGCTACGCGAGCGTCACATCTGGGCAGAAAGTCTGTTTTCAGCAACAGTTTGTAAATTCAGGGGCTAATCTTGCAATTTCTTTGTGTGGTAACCAAGTTACCACCTCTCCAAGGCTTTGCACCTGCTCCTAACAAATGTATGGTTGTGACTTCATGCTTAATGGCTAAGAAAAACACTTGGAGTGATCTTGTTCTTCATGTCCAACTATAAATACCATGCTCCATCAACTCATTTCTTTGCTCATTCACTCATTCCTCTCTTCACATCTGCTTTGGAGCTCTCTCTCTCAAGCATTTGGGACTTTGTCTTCTTGTAGAAAAGATAGCAAGGACCTTAAGTGAGCTTCTTTCATTCTTTTTCTTGCTTTTTTTCCTTATGTAGTGCAGAAAGTAAAACAGTTTGGCCAACAGTTTGACTTTCGGTTTTGACCATCAATTGGTCAAGTCAAAGTTCAATTGAACTTTGACACGTGATTGTAATCACGATAGTTATAATCCTTCGTGATTATAACCGCTGATTACCACGTTATCTAGTTGTAGTGTCGAGTCAAAGTTTCGGTCAAAATGCGTTTTAGCACGCACTTTGCCTCGAAACTACTTTAGGGTATCAAAACACTTTGTTTTGATACCAAATCAGTAGGTTAGACATGTTTTGACATGTCTAACTCGACACTATTAGTTTGTGCTTGTTTAGGGTCGTAAGTTAAGCGGTCTAAACAACCGCTTAGACTTCCGAACCCGACCCGTTTGGTCGATCTTTAGGATCCGACCAAGCTTGGTTAGTGATCATAGTTGCATAGGGAATAACCACTGAGGTTATACCTTATGATCACATAGGAATGGTTAGTCATATGCTAGTTCGCTTGTATGCCCATAGGAAATGACCAAAATGCCCTTTTGAAGCTAAAACCCGTAATTTGACTATGTGAACATATTTTTGACATATAATCTGATTTAGTAACATGTTTAGGGATAATTGGGCACGTAAGACTTGGCATAGCACATAGCTAACCATCCGAACACAGTTTTGCGCTAACGACGCCTTATAGTAGCTTATGTTACCATAATGTGTCGAAACGGGTCAAAAGCACTTAGGTAGGCTTTCCAATCAGAATGTTGGGACTATTAAATCATACCATATGAGTTCAATTACTCATTTGATTTATAGAACCACATTCTATCCTATCTCCCGATTTAGGAGCCGATTATTAATATAGTTACCTATACTAGGTGCCGGTTGATTCCGTGACCCTTGGAGCTTAAATTGGTCTTATTCTCAAGACTAATTAGCAATCCCAAGTGAGTACATAGTTCCCCTCTTTTACCGTTTTCAAATATTTTGGGGTGATACACATGTACATACATGTTACTTTCGTGCATTTCATGATTTTATAAACATGCTACTTTCACCTAGTACACATATAGTACATGCTTTCCATTGTGTTTTGCTATGTATGTAAAGCATGCTAGCACATTGATTTATTAACACATTTGTTGCATATGTTTACTTAGCATATGTAACACATTGTTTTACATGACGTTTCTGCTATGTATGTTTACTGAGCATGCTAGCACATTGCTTTTACATGAACATTTCTACTAGGCATGTTTACTTAGCATTCCTAGTACATGGTTTTCACATGCTACATTGGTTATGACATTTGGTATGTTCAATCGGGACAATAATACATTCATTAACATTAGCTACGCCGCTCGGACTTATGTAATGGTACCATAGGAATTGACAACTCCCGTTTCCGACTTCCTGGGTTTGTTTGGAAGTTGGGGATGACAGAATCCGACAACATAATTTAGATAAACCTTTAATTCGTTTAAGGGTTTGTCGCCACAGTCTCAAGGCTTGAATGTATGCGATTAACATTACTGCATAAATGTTTGTAATCATAAAGCATTGTTTTTCTGCAAAGCATAACATTTGATTTAAACTTAGGTTTATTCAAAAACATGTTTTGTACATTTTCTATGGGGTTGAGTAACTTCTAGTTATTCACCATACATGACATTTGTTTTCACATTAGACATCATTACATAGTTAAGTAGATGATTTCCTACTTGCTATGCATTTCATTGGTTTTACATGATATACATGACATTGTACATGGTTTACACATACACATTTTGACATGTGTGACAACTCGAGTTTCTGACTTTCACTTTCGCACTTGATGCGTGTTGACTTTGACTGTTTAGTTGTTTGTATTGTGAATTGGAAGTTGTACGTGTTGTGTTTTAATGAAACGATTGTCATTTGGCCTATATGTGATTACTTGCTGTGGTAGAAAATAATGTTAGGATTATTATTAAAACACTTAGTCTAGATCGGAACATGTCATACAGTTCGAAGGATTCGAAGGACCACGAAGGATGACCTTCGATTCGAAGACCCCGAAACATATCCTTCGAGCACGAAACATATCCTTCGAGCACGAAGCATATCCTTCGATATGTTTCGGCCCAGTCTTTCCAATGGGCTTGGCCCATTACTGTGATACGTATATATGGGAGTGCATGTAAACTGATGGTTATTTTCTAAGAAAAACCCTAGTTCCTTTGTGTGTGTGCGACGGCAAAGCAGACTTAGTCCCTGTTCGAAGGATTTTATTTCCGCAACCCCGATTTCCGGTTAGTGTGTGATGTTGTTTATGATGTATGATTTCATGATTGATCAATGGTCTTGCAATATGTTGTTTATATGTTGTCATGAATCGGATAAGCTAGGTTTAGCAAATATAATTGGATTGAATAGTCATGATTACTAGGATGTTGTTGTTGATCGGTTAGCAAATCGGTCAAACTTGTTTGATTAATCGGCCGGATTGTTTGTATACGAATTGGATATGTATGTTAATCAGGTTGATAATCGGCTGAATATGGTAATCGGACATGTTTATGTAATCGACACATATGTGTAAATCGGATAGTTTGAATGATCTTGTTATTCAGATTAGGGTTCTTGATAAACATGAGAATCATGCTTGTTTGATCTTGTGGGTGTTAGCAGAATTGTGAAATTGGTGTTAATTGATAGACGGGTAAACTTGGAAACTTGAATTAAACGTAACTGTTATTTGCCGAAAGATGTTAGTTACCCGAAACATAGCTGTTGACCGAAGGATAGCTTTGACCGAACCATAGTAGCTATGACCGAAAGATATTAGTAGGTCGAAACATAGTTGTGACCGAAAGATAGGTTGGTCGAAAGATGACATATGGTTCGAAGCATAAAAATTGGCCCGAAAGACAACTGTTATAACTTATATGCCGAAAGATAAGAGTGGATCGAAAGATATATGGTTAAAAACCTACTTTGAATGATGGAATGTATGCTTGATCTATTTGACATGCCATGCTTGGTGATGAATGTTAACATTTGTATGCGTGTACACTAGCTGATGATTAAATGTGAAATGATACGTGTTGTGCCGATATGCAAATTGACTGTTATGTGAACATTAGATTGCATGCGTATCATTGTGAACATGAACTGATTTGTTATACGTGCATACGATAGGACTTGATTAATTACTTGTGAGTGCATACCCTAGCATACCGAGCAAACCAAGGTGAGTTCACACTCTTACCAAGGCATGGGATTCCCGGGGTGTTGGGAATGGGATTGAAAGGTTGATTAGATACTCTATTGACACAATGACTAGACTACCACATCACTATCCTCGGTTGTGAAGGATACCTACAGTTACGAGTAGTCTAGTGGTTAAGTAACGTGGAACACCACCACAAGTAACGTGGAACACCACCACAAGTAACGTGGAACACCACCACAAGTAACGTGGAACACCACCACAAGTAACGTGGAACACCACCACAAGTAACGTGGAACACCACCACAAGTAACGTGGAACACCACCACCATTAAAACATGAAATCGGCCCAGTAGAGCCACCTGTTACAAACGAACTTACTTTTACGCATTACTTTTCCTGTGAACTCGCTCAACTAGTTTGTTGATCATTCTGTTACATGCCTTGCAGATCGTTAGGTACATTGGAGCTTGCACTGGAGAAGCGGGTCGTTGTGGACAAGGATCGTGGCTTTTCCGTTGAACTATTAAGACACTTAAACTGTTAACTATTACTGGTTTATTTACTATGCTTCCGCTACATTTTGAAATGATGAATTTGGTTAATCACCTTTTGTATTGAATGGATGGTTTTCATTTCTTATACTTAATATTAAATGCATGTTCAATATGATTGGTGGCTTGATCCTGGTCAGTCACGCTCCCAAGCGGTGATACTCCGCAGGTGGATTTTGGGGGTGTGACAGATTGGTATCAGAGCCATTGGTTATAGAGAACTTGGTTTTAATATGGAAAAACGTTTTTATTAAAACCAGACTATAACCAGAACAGTGCTCTCAACGATCCACAACGACGCTTCGCTCCACGTGCAAGACTCAACTTCTTAGGTAATAAGGTTTATGTTTATTGCCTACATGCTAGAATTTGCTTAGAACTTTGCTCGTAGTATGCTTACATTACCTTGCTCACAACTTGTCATTGCATGAGAATACTTATGTGCTTACACTCTTCTGTCATCGCACTATTCGCGAACCTTTCTCACTTATGTTGCCTTTGATGTGAAGATCAATGGCCGCACGAATTACCATGACTCAAGCCCAGCTAGAGGCTCTCGTTGCTGCGGCAGTTGCAGCCGCCCAAGCAGGTCAACCCGCTCAGCAACAACCTGGGTGCACATTCAAGAATTTCATGGACTGTCGTCCTAGCTCGTTCAGTGGCACGGAGGGGGCAGTTGGACTCCTCCACTGGTTTGAAAAGCTCGAGTCGGTTTTTGAAATGTGTGAATGCCCTGAGGCTCGCAGGGTGAAGTTCGCCACTGGCACACTTGAAGGGATTGCGCTCACTTGGTGGAACGCACAGGTGCAGATCTTAGGGTTGGCAGCTGCTAACGCCACACCCTGGAATGAATTCAAAGAACTGATCAAGAGGGAATACTGCACTAGAGAAGACATTCACAAGTTGGAGGATGAGTTGTACAACTTGAAGATGGTGGGTTCAGAGATTGAAGCTTACACCAAGAGGTCGAACGAGTTGGCTGTGCTATGTCCAACCATGGTAGACCCACCATACAAGCGCATTGAGTTGTATCTCAAGGGGCTTGTACCAGAGATTCAGAGCCACGTTACCTCGGCTAACCTCAACAACATTCAGGAAATCCAGCGTCTCGCTCATCGCATCACCGATCAGGCAGTGGATCAGAACAAACTGCCAAAGCGTATCAGTGCTACTGCTACCGCCACTGCTTCTACTACACTTGCTACTCCTAGTGAAAGTAAGAGAAAATGGGATGGGGATTCTAGCAAGGGGTCAGCTTCAGCACAGTCGCAAGCTCAACAGCGAAAGACAGACAGTTACCAGAGTCCAAGTCAGCACTCCTCAGGCAGCCACAAACAAGGAGGGTATCGAGGAAACCTTCCAAAGTGTAACACCTGCAACAAACATCACAGTGGTCAGTGTAATAAGGTTCGTTGTCAAAGATGCCTCAAGATGGGTCACGAGGCTAAAGATTGTAGAAGCGCTCGTCCTGCAAACCAGAATCAGCAGCAACACCAGGCACAGCAGAATCAGCAGCAGGGTAACAAGGGGTGCTATAATTGTGGTGCAGAGGGTCACTTCAAAAGGCAATGCCCTCAGTTGAACAGGAACCAGAACAACAACAATCACAACAACAATCAGGGCAACGGGAATAGTAACAACAACAACGGGGGAAACAACAACATTAACGGCAATGAAGCTCGTGGTCGGGCTTTTGTGTTGGGTCGAGGAGATGCGGTGAATGATCCCAATGTGGTTATGGGTAAGTTTCTTCTCGACGATATTTATGTTACTGTCTTATTTGATTCGGGTGCTGATACAAGCTATATGTCATTGAAAATGAGTAAATTATTAAAACGTACACCAACACCTCTAGACACCAAACACGTCGTAGAACTAGCCAATGGTAAAAGTGTAGAAGCCACACAGGTAGTCAAGGGTTGTAGTATTGTTCTAGCGGGTCAGACTTTCTCGATTGATCTCATACCCATAGTTTTGGGTAGTTTCGACGTCGTCATCGGTATGGATTGGTTATCCCAACATCATGCGGAGATCTTATGCAAAGAAAAAGTTATTCGTATTCCTCGCTCCAGACAGGAACCTCTCGAAGTACAAGGTGACAAGAGTGGTGCTGTGGTTGGCATCATCTCTTACTTAAAGGCGCAGAAATGTTTACGAAAGGGACATACTGCCATTCTGGCACTTGTCACTGACGCATCAGCCAAGGAAAAGAAGCTGGAGGATATACCAGTTGTGCGTGATTTTCCTCAAGTGTTTCCTGAAGATTTACCTGGTTTACCTCCTCATCGTCAAGTTGAGTTTCAGATTGAGTTAGCTCCTGGAGCAGCACCAATAGCCCGCGCACCGTATCGTTTGGCTCCAACCGAACTGGAAGAACTGTCGAAGCAGCTACAAGAGCTCTTGGAAAAGGGCTTTATTCGTCCAAGCTCTTCGCCTTGGGGAGCTCCAGTGTTATTTGTGAAGAAGAAAGACGGTACGTTCAGGATGTGCATCGACTACCGCGAACTCAACAAGGTCACAGTGAAGAACCGTTATCCTCTTCCGCGCATAGATGACCTATTCGACCAGTTGCAAGGGTCGTGTTACTATTCCAAGATTGATTTAAGGTCAGGGTATCATCAGCTGAGAGTCCGGGATGAGGACGTCTCCAAAACCGCTTTCAGAACTCGCTACGGTCATTACGAGTTTCTGGTCATGCCATTCGGGCTTACGAACGCGCCTGCAGTCTTCATGGATCTTATGAACAGGGTGTGCAAACCTTATCTTGACAAGTTCGTCATTGTTTTCATCGACGACATTTTGATCTACTCCAAGAGTCAGGAGGAGCACGAGCAGCACTTACGCCTTATCTTGGAACTTCTTCGAAAGGAGCAACTGTACGCAAAGTTTTCAAAATGCGACTTCTGGCTTCGTGAAGTCCACTTCTTAGGCCATGTGGTAAACAGGGATGGGATTCATGTTGATCCATCCAAGGTTGATTCGATCAGAAACTGGCCAGCACCACGTACACCGACAGAAATACGCCAATTCTTGGGTTTGGCGGGTTACTACAGGCGATTTATTAAAGACTTCTCCAAGATCGCGCAACCACTTACTATGCTAACACAGAAAGGTGTCGTTTACAGATGGGGTAATGCGCAAGAGACCGCTTTTCAGTACTTAAAGGATAGGCTTTGCAGCGCACCTATTCTTTCATTGCCAGAGGGCACGGATGACTTCGTGGTATACTGTGATGCATCCATCCAGGGTCTTGGATGTGTGTTGATGCAACGTGATAAAGTGATAGCCTACGCTTCTCGGCAACTCAAGGTTCATGAACGGAACTACACGACGCACGATTTAGAGCTGGGAGCTGTTGTTTCGCGCTTAAGATATGGCGACACTACCTGTACGGTACCAGGTGCACGATTTACACCGATCACAGGAGTCTCGAGCATATTCTTAAGCAAAAGGATTTGAATATGCGTCAACGGAGATGGGTTGAACTTCTGAACGACTACGAATGCGCCATCAAGTATCATCCAGGCAAGGCCAATGTTGTGGCTGATGCCCTCAGTCGGAAAGACACTCTACCTAAGCGCGTGCGAGCGCTACAACTTACTATTCAGTCCAGTCTTCCTGCACAGATACGAACTGCTCAGTTAGAAGCACTGAAACCCGAAAACGTCAAAGCTGAAGCCTTACGCGGCTCAAGGCAACGCATGGAACAAAAGGAAGACGGCGCCTACTATGTAACGGGGCGTATTTGGGTCCCACTTTATGGCGGTTTACGCGAACTTGTAATGGATGAAGCTCACAAGTCTCGCTATTCGGTACATCCAGGGTCGGATAAAATGTACCACGACATCAGCACTACTTACTGGTGGCCTAGTATGAAAGCCCACATCGCTACCTATGTTGGCAAGTGTTTAACCTGTGCGAGAGTCAAGGTTGAATATCAGAAACCAGCAGGTCTACTTCAGCAGCCCAAGATACCGCAGTGGAAATGGGAAGAAATTTCCATGGATTTCGTTACGGGCTTACCTAGATCCCAGCGTGGGAATGACACTATTTGGGTGATCGTTGATCGACTCACAAAGTCTGCTCACTTCTTGGCTATCAAAGAAACGGATAAGTTTTCTACCCTAGCAGACATCTACTTGAAAGAAGTTGTTTCGAGGCACGGAGTGCCCACCTCTATTATTTCGGATCGCGATGCACGATTCACGTCAGAGCTATGGCAAGCAATGCACAAATCCTTCGGCTCACGATTAGACATGAGCACAGCATATCATCCTCAGACGGATGGGCAGTCTGAGCGAACTATCCAAACTCTAGAAGACATGCTTCGAGCGTGTGTTATCGATTTCGGCAACGGCTGGGAAAAGCACCTCCCTTTAGTGGAGTTTTCATACAATAACAGCTATCATACAAGCATTCAAGCCGCTCCATTCGAGGCATTGTACGGACGAAAATGCCGGTCACCTCTCTGTTGGGCAGAGGTGGGGGATAGTCAAATTACGGGTCCAGACATTGTAGTGGACGCCACAGAAAAGATAGCACAGATACGGCAACGCATGGCGGCAGCACGCGACCGTCAGAAAGCCTACGCGGACAAGCGTAGAAAACCATTGGAATTTGAGGTCGGGGACCGGGTTTTATTGAAAGTTTCACCCTGGAAGGGTGTGGTACGTTTTGGCAAAAGGGGCAAACTGAATCCGCGGTACGTCGGACCATTCGAAATCTTAGAAAAGATTGGCAAAGTAGCCTACAGATTAAAACTACCAGCTGAACTCGGTGCAGTTCACAATGTATTTCACGTGTCGAATCTGAAGAAATGCCTATCAGATGAGACCCTTATAGTTCCTTTTAAGGAACTCACTATCGACGAGCGGTTGCAGTTCGTCGAGGAACCAGTTGAAATCACGGACCGGGATGTTAAGGTCCTCAAACACAAGAGGATCCCTCTTGTTCGAGTTCGTTGGAACTCTCAGCGTGGCCCAGAGTATACCTGGGAACGCGAAGACCAGATGAAAGAAAAGTATCCCCAGTTATTCGAAACCAATGCATCCACTTCTGAGGCTGAAGCTACTACTACTGAATTTCGGGACGAAATTCCAAATCAACGGGGGGATGATGTGACACCCCAGGAAAACCAGTGAACGACGTAACTTACCTAGCTTCCTCAGTGAGTGCGTACCAAATTTCGGGACGAAATTTCTTTTAAGTTGGGGATAATGTGACAACTCGAGTTTCTGACTTTCACTTTCGCACTTGATGCGTGTTGACTTTGACTGTTTAGTTGTTTGTATTGTGAATTGGAAGTTGTACGTGTTGTGTTTTAATGAAACGATTGTCATTTGGCCTATATGTGATTACTTGCTGTGGTAGAAAATAATGTTAGGATTATTATTAAAACACTTAGTCTAGATCGGAACATGTCATACAGTTCGAAGGATTCGAAGGACCACGAAGGATGACCTTCGATTCGAAGACCCCGAAACATATCCTTCGAGCACGAAACATATCCTTCGAGCACGAAGCATATCCTTCGATATGTTTCGGCCCAGTCTTTCCAATGGGCTTGGCCCATTACTGTGATACGTATATATGGGAGTGCATGTAAACTGATGGTTATTTTCTAAGAAAAACCCTAGTTCCTTTGTGTGTGTGCGACGGCAAAGCAGACTTAGTCCCTGTTCGAAGGATTTTATTTCCGCAACCCCGATTTCCGGTTAGTGTGTGATGTTGTTTATGATGTATGATTTCATGATTGATCAGTGGTCTTGCAATATGTTGTTTATATGTTGTCATGAATCGGATAAGCTAGGTTTAGCAAATATAATTGGATTGAATAGTCATGATTACTAGGATGTTGTTGTTGATCGGTTAGCAAATCGGTCAAACTTGTTTGATTAATCGGCCGGATTGTTTGTATACGAATTGGATATGTATGTTAATCAGGTTGATAATCGGCTGAATATGGTAATCGGACATGTTTATGTAATCGACACATATGTGTAAATCGGATAGTTTGAATGATCTTGTTATTCAGATTAGGGTTCTTGATAAACATGAGAATCATGCTTGTTTGATCTTGTGGGTGTTAGCAGAATTGTGAAATTGGTGTTAATTGATAGACGGGTAAACTTGGAAACTTGAATTAAACGTAACTGTTATTTGCCGAAAGATGTTAGTTACCCGAAACATAGCTGTTGACCGAAGGATAGCTTTGACCGAACCATAGTAGCTATGACCGAAAGATATTAGTAGGTCGAAACATAGTTGTGACCGAAAGATAGGTTGGTCGAAAGATGACATATGGTTCGAAGCATAAAAATTGGCCCGAAAGACAACTGTTATAACTTATATGCCGAAAGATAAGAGTGGATCGAAAGATATATGGTTAAAAACCTACTTTGAATGATGGAATGTATGCTTGATCTATTTGACATGCCATGCTTGGTGATGAATGTTAACATTTGTATGCGTGTACACTAGCTGATGATTAAATGTGAAATGATACGTGTTGTGCCGATATGCAAATTGACTGTTATGTGAACATTAGATTGCATGCGTATCATTGTGAACATGAACTGATTTGTTATACGTGCATACGATAGGACTTGATTAATTACTTGTGAGTGCATACCCTAGCATACCGAGCAAACCAAGGTGAGTTCACACTCTTACCAAGGCATGGGATTCCCGGGGTGTTGGGAATGGGATTGAAAGGTTGATTAGATACTCTATTGACACAATGACTAGACTACCACATCACTATCCTCGGTTGTGAAGGATACCTACAGTTACGAGTAGTCTAGTGGTTAAGTAACGTGGAACACCACCACAAGTAACGTGGAACACCACCACAAGTAACGTGGAACACCACCACAAGTAACGTGGAACACCACCACAAGTAACGTGGAACACCACCACAAGTAACGTGGAACACCACCACAAGTAACGTGGAACACCACCACAAGTAACGTGGAACACCACCACAAGTAACGTGGAACACCACCACCATTAAAACATGAAATCGGCCCAGTAGAGCCACCTGTTACAAACGAACTTACTTTTACGCATTACTTTTCCTGTGAACTCGCTCAACTAGTTTGTTGATCATTCTGTTACATGCCTTGCAGATCGTTAGGTACATTGGAGCTTGCACTGGAGAAGCGGGTCGTTGTGGACAAGGATCGTGGCTTTTCCGTTGAACTATTAAGACACTTAAACTGTTAACTATTACTGGTTTATTTACTATGCTTCCGCTACATTTTGAAATGATGAATTTGGTTAATCACCTTTTGTATTGAATGGATGGTTTTCATTTCTTATACTTAATATTAAATGCATGTTCAATATGATTGGTGGCTTGATCCTGGTCAGTCACGCTCCCAAGCGGTGATACTCCGCAGGTGGATTTTGGGGGTGTGACAACATGGAACAAGACATTTTGGTTGGTTATTGATAAGTGACTTATGTAACGGGGCTATGTGTTATATGATAAAAGCATGGTGGATACGCCGCTGGTACTTCCTATATATAAGTGCTTTTATCGTATTATACATCGTTGCGTTATATAAACCACTTGGGCAACACATGAAACATTTCATACATAAACATGACATTGTTTTACAAATTACATATTTTATACAAATTCACTTTTACTTGGTTATTCATTAAACCATGCATTATCATTTCATCATCATTTGATTTTCATTGATTTTCACATGGTTTTACAAAGGAAAACATTTTACAAGGTTCATGACTACATTTTATTAAACTCTCCTTTCAAATACAAGTCATGAATCTGCATAAACAAAACCTATGTATCTCACAGGCATTTTTATGCTGACGTACCTATTTTTACATGTGTTTCAGGTGCTAATGCATGATGATGCTTGTGCTTCACTTAGGTGGACTCGGGCCTTAGTGACTTAAAAGACAGTTATTATGTTAGTTTAGTTTGAACTCAAAGACAATGTAACTTTAAATTTTAATAATACATAACTTTATTTGCCATGGTTGTTGAAACAATAATTCTGTCGCCACTCACCTCCCCGGCGTTTCCGCCGCGGTTTGTTGTTTTACGCGGCCGGGGTGTGACAGAAGAGTTGGTATCAGAGCCAATGGTTATAGGGAACTAGGTTATTAGTAATGCTTTGACCTAGACTGTCACACCCCCAAAATCCACCCGTGGGGTATCACCGCTTGGGAGCGTGACTGACCAGGATCAAGCCACCAATCATACAGAACAATACATATAATAAGAGTAATTGTCATTTAAACCAAACCAATTCCATATGAAAGGTGTTCCACATCATAATAAAGTTATCTTTGTTTAGCGGAAGCGTATAAATAAAACCCATCGTAAACAAGTATTAAATATCAAAAGTGTTTAACACGATAGTCACGATCCAAGCCCACAACGACCTGGTCCTCCCTGTGCAAGCTCCATATACCTAACGACCTGCAAGGCATGTAACAGAGGATCAACAACTAGTTGAGCGAGTTCACAGAAAGAAAATGCGTAATAGTAAATTCGTTTGTAACAGGTGGCTCTACTGGGCCGTTAGTACGTTCTACTGGTGGGGGCTTCCCATGTTGTATAACCACTAGACTACTCGTAACCATATGTGTTCTTCACAATCCGAGAATAGTAGTAAGTATAAGTTCATGTAGGTCTTACGTGGGTATCCTTCACATCCGAGGATAGTAATTAAGTATAAGTATCCTTCACAACCGAGGATAGTAGTACGTATAAGTATCCTTCACAACCGAGGATAGTAGTATGCATAAGTATCCTTCACAACCGAGGATAGTAGTATGTATGAGTATCCTTCACAACCGAGGATAGTAGTAAGTATATGTGTACGTAGATTGTACGTATGTGTCCTGCACCACCGAGGACAATGGTAGGGTAGTCTAGTAATAGTGTCAGTACGAATCTATTCAACCTTATTCCTTTAATACCCATTCCCAAGCCCCGGGAATCCCATGCCTTAGTAAGGGTGTGAACTCACCTTGGTTTGCTCGGTATGCTTAATTATGTGCTAGCAATTATTCAATCAAATCCTATAGTAAGCACGTATACTTGATTAGTTCATGTTCGAAATGTTTCATATGCAATTAATACCACAGAGTATGTTCGACAATCGATATCATGCATCATACGTCAGTTAATCACATTAGTACGATCTCTGTTTCTCATCAAGGCTTTCTCAAATTAATCTAACAATAATATCCGCGCATAGCTGGATTAATACACTTTGCATAGTTCACATGCGCATCAGAGTTAATCAGGACAGTGTTACAGTTAATTCACGCAACGCGGTTATCATACGGAGTCAATCACATTTAACATATCATATTTAACAGTGTTCGTGGCTTAGCAAAGTAACCTTCACATCTTAACAGATTCAACACGTTATAGCATACATTCATAGTTTCAATTTATCATCACACAAAGTCTTGCCCTATCTAAAACTCAGACAAGAAGTGAGGGGGGGGGGAGTTTCCCATGTTTAAAAGTCGGATAGCATAAGGGGGTTTCAAAACTTGTACAACATAACTTACACATGAGAATTTCAGACCACAAGGGTGTTTAAAACTCGGGTAGGGGTGTGGGGGTGTTAAAACTCGGACAAAGAGTTTCATCAAAGAAACTCGGACCACATTAATTTCATGAAGCTCGGACATATATCCTCCCCCTAAACTCGGACCAAGTAACTCAATAACCTCGGACCAAATAACTCAATAAACTCGGACCAAAGGTCCCCTTTGCACAACCTCGGACCCCTTTTCAATTGATTCAATTGTCGGACAAGTATTTGGGGTCCAATACTCGGACATCATAGATGATTTGTCACACCCCCAAAATCCACCTGCGGAGTATCACCGCTTGGGAGCGTGACTGACCAGGATCAAGCCACCAATCATATTGAACATGCATTTAATATTAAGTAAAATAACTGAAAACCATCCATTCAATACAAAAGGTGATCAAACAAATCATCGTTTCAAAATGTAGCGGAAGCATAGTAAATAAACCAGTAGTAGTTAACAGTTTTAAGTGTCATAATAGCTCAACAGAAAAGCCACGATCCTTGTCCACAACGACCCGCTTCTCCAGTGCAAGCTCCAAGTACCTAACGATCTGCAAGGCATGTAACAGAATGATCAACAAACTAGTTGAGCGAGTTCACAGAAAGTAAATGCGTAATAGTAAGTTCGTTTGTAACAGGTGGCTCTACTGGGCCGTTTGTATGTTCTATTGGTGGTGGTGTTCCACGTTATTGGTGGTGGTGTTCCACGTTATTGGTGGTGGTGTTCCACGTTATTGGTGGTGGTGTTCCACGTTATTGGTGGTGGTGTTCCACGTTATTGGTGGTGGTGTTCCACGTTGTATAACCACTAGACTACTCGTAACTATAGGTATCCTTCACAACCGAGGATAGTGATCAGTATAAGTATCCTTCACATCCGAGGATAGTGATCAGTATAAGTATCCTTCACATCCGAGGATAGTAATGTGGTAGTCTAGTCATAGTGTCAATAGTGTATCTATCAACCTTTCAATCCCATTCCCAACACCCCGGGAATCCCATGCCTTGGTAAGAGTGTGAACTCACCTTGGTTTGCTCGGTATGCTAGGTTATGCACTCACAAGAATTTAATCACGTCCTATTGTATGCACGTATAACAAATCAGTTCATGTTCGCAATGATACGCATGCAATTTAATGTTCACATAGCAGTCAGTTTGCATATCGGCACAACACGTATTATTGCACGTATACAATTGTTAACGTTCATCAAGCATGGCATGCCAAATAAATCAAGCATATAATTCCATCTTTCAAAGTAGGTTCATAAATCCCTAGTATCTTTCGAATCCAACTATTATCTTTCGACAACAGTTATCACAATTACACTTCGGACCGAATGTTATGTTTCGGACCAATGTCATCTTTCGGTCAAAGCTATCTTTCGGTCCAAACTATCTTTCGGTCAAAGTTATGGTTCGGTCCAAACTATCTTTCGGTCAAAGTTATGGTTCGGTCCAAACTATCTTTCGGTCAAAGTTACTATGGTTCGAAGGATAGGCATCTTTCGGTTCACAGCAACCATGTTTCGGATAACAAGTATCTTTCGGCATATTGGTTATCCTTCGATAAATAACAGTTACATTTTATTCAAGTTTTCCAAGTTTATCCGATTATCAATTAACACAACTTTCAAGTAATCGGTTACCTATAATCGATCAAACAGTCAGTTTCATATTAAAACCTTATGAACCCTAATTTAACCGTATGAACAATAATAATACTCAATCATGTGTGTTCCGATTTCATGAACGATAACAATTTCGGATTGCATAAAATCACATCCGATCCACAATCACATCCGATTCACCAAACAGTATCATTAAACATAGTTCACAACAGATCCGACTAGCATACAAATCCGATTAACATCAATATACAATCATTATACGTAACCGGTTAACATACAAACAACATATTGACATGTGATTGATAAATCATGAAATCATATACTTTAGACACTAACCGGGATAGAAAGCAAAAGAATTGATCAGCAAGTAGTCTCCGTAAATTTGTGGTTGCCGTCACAAGTAAAGGTGTTCTAGGGTTTTTAGAAAAACTCCGACTTTGCATGCCATTCACCGTATATAAACATATTACAGGAGTGGGCCGAGCCCATTAGAAGACTGGGCCGAAAGATGTCGAAGGATCTCTTCTTGGCCCGAAGGATATGTTTCGAGACCCTTCAAGCCGAAAGTTGATCTTTCGGATCGAAGGATATGTTTCGTGATCCTTCGATCCTTGAGCCATGTTTCGTGGACATCCTTCGAAGGTTGGACATCCTTCGAAGGTTGTTTGTGTGATGTAATGTGTTTCACACTAACTAGTTTACACATTTACAAGCTTCACAATGTAACAAACAAACAACTATGTACAGTCAAACAATCAAAACGTATAAAATTTCATGGCAACCAAACGTACAAATAAACAACTAGTCAATACATGATCGTGTAATACATATGAAATCGAATCTTGGAAATTCGAGTTGTCACATGATTACCCAAGGTCGGGCATTCACCACATATCACCAACCTCGGACCTATCCCCTTTCCTAACAAAGTCGGACTAGATAACTCTATCATTAAACTCGGACGTACTTGATTAATTTAAACTCGGGACCATACTTAATGGATGAAACTCGGGCAGCACATAATCAATCAAAAGAGTTCGGACCAGAAATATGTAAAGGAAATTCGGACCTAATCATGCCCTCATTAAACTCAGACAAGAGCATCCAATAAAACTCTGACTAACAGCAACATACATACAGATGATCAAGTTCAACAGGATTATATCAGTTACGTTTCTTATATTCAACCAGTTACGTTTACATGAAATCAAACCCTAATTCACATTACAGAAATCATAGGCAGTCAATCGATGATTACAATAACTATCACAAAACAAACGATCCATCAAGCATACAATTAATCATCATCGTCATCACAGTAATTCTGAATCAAATCAATAATCACAGCCTATCTCATGAAGAACTAGGGTTTTAACATCAATCAATCAATCAACAATTAATCATGAACAATGATTAAACAATTACCTTGATTCGATTCTAGATGGATTGAAGGATCAAACTTTGATGCAAAAGACTTGTGAAATCAAGGATGATGATAAGATGGTTGTAGAGAGGATTAGGAGGTGAGAGTACGTGTTTTGATTCCTTGAGAATGATTAGTGAATGATTAGGGAAGGAGATTAGGGTTAAGTATTATTTATGTTTCACTAATGACTCTTTACACCCTCTATTGTTATATTTTACACAAGTACACCATCTCACAACAATTTCACAGTTTCATCACCAAGTTTATATATATGACAAATCTTTCATAATTAACAAACAACCATGTACAATCACACACTATGGTTTATTGCACCAAAGCGTATACAATTCCATAGCCAATTATTTGCACAATTAACAACTAAACAAAACAAGAACGTGCAATAAACGCGAATTAGAATCTTGGAAATTCGAGTTGTCACATTATCCCCAACTTAAAAGAAATTTCGTCCCGAAATTTGGTACGCACTCACTGAGGAAGCTAGGTAAGCTGTATTGTTCACTGGTTTTCCTGGGGTGTCACATCATCCCCCCGTTGATTTGGAATTTCGTCCCGAAATTCAGTAGTTGTAGCTTCAGCCTCAGTAGTGGTTGCATTGGTTTCGAATAATTGGGGGTACTTTTCTGTCATCTGGTCTTCGCGTTCCCAGGTGTACTCTGGGCCACGTTTGGAGTTCCAACGAACTCGAACAAGAGGGATTCTCTTGTGTTTGAGGACCTTAACATCCCGGTCCGTGATTTCAACTGGTTCCTCGACGAACTGCAACCGCTCGTCGATAGTGAGTTCCTTAAAAGGAATTATGAGGGTCTCATCTGACAGGCACTTCTTCAGATTCGACACGTGGAATACGTTGTGAACTGCACCGAGTTCAGCTGGTAGGTTTAGTCTGTAGGCTACTTGGCCTATTCTTTCAGTGATTTCGAACGGTCCAACATACCGTGGATTGAGTTTGCCTCGTTTACCAAATCGAACCACACCCTTCCAGGGTGAGACTTTAAGTAAAACCCGGTCCCCGACCTGAAATTCCAATGGCTTCCTACGCTTATCCGGGTAGCTTTTCTGGCGATCGCGAGTTGTCGCCATGCGTTGTCGTATTTGTGTTATTCGTTCAGTAGCGTCAACTACCGTTTCTGGACCTGTAATCTGACTATCTCCCACCTCTGCCCAACCGAGAGGTGACCGGCATTTACGTCTGTACAATGCCTCGAATGGAGTGGCTTGTATGCTGGTGTGGTAACTGTTATTGTACGAAAACTCCACTAAAGGGAGGTGTTTTTCCCCGCTGTTGCCGAAATCAATAACACATGCCCGAAGCATGTCTTCTAGGGTTTGAATAGTGTGCTCAGACTGCCCATCCGTCTGAGGGTGATACGCTGTACTCATGTCTAGGCGAGAGCCAAAAGCTTTATGCATCACTTGCCATAGTTCTGACGTGAATCGTGCATCCCGATCCGAAATGATGGAGGTGGGCACCCCGTGCCTCGAAACAACTTCCTTAAGATAGATGTCTGCAAGAGTGGAGAACTTATCCGTTTCCTTTATAGCCAGGAAGTGTGCAGACTTGGTGAGTCGATCCACGATCACCCATATAGTATCATTCCCACGCTGGGATCTAGGCAGGCCAGTAACAAAATCCATGGAAATTTCTTCCCATTTCCATTGCGGTATCTTGGGTTGCTGAAGTAGGCCCGCTGGTTTCTGATACTCCACCTTGACTTTTGCACATGTCAAACACTTGCCAACGTAGGTTGCAATGTGGGCCTTCATGCTAGGCCACCAGTATGTAGTTCTGATGTCGTGGTACATTTTGTCCGACCCTGGATGTACCGAGTAGCGAGACTTGCGTGCTTCATCCATCACAAGTTCTCGTAAACCGCCGTATAGTGGGACCCAAATACGCCCCGTTACACAGTACGCACCGTCTTCCTTTTGTTCCATTCGTTGCCTTGAGCCGCGCAAGGCTTCAGCCTTAACGTTTTTCTGGTTTTAATGCTTCCACATGAGCATCACGTATCTGTGCAGGAAGACTGGACTGGATAGTAAGCTGTAGTGCTCGTACGCGCTTAGGTAGGGTGTCCTTTCGACTGAGGGCGTCGGCCACAACATTGGCCTTGCCTGGATGATACTTGATGGCGCATTCGTAGTCGTTCAGTAGTTCAACCCATCTCCGTTGACGCATGTTCAAATCCTTTTGCTTAAGAATATGCTCGAGACTCCTGTGATCGGTGTAAATCGTGCACCTGGTACCGTACAGGTAGTGCCGCCATATCTTAAGCGCGAAAACAACAGCTCCCAGCTCTAAATCGTGCGTCGTGTAGTTCCGTTCATGAATCTTGAGTTGCCGCGAAGCGTAGGCAATAACTTTATCACGCTGCATCAATACACAACCAAGCCCCTGTATCGATGCGTCACAATCTACTATGAAATCGTCCGTGCCCTCTGGCAATGAGAGAATAGGTGCGCTGCAAAGCCTATCCTTTAGGTACTGGAAAGCGGTTTCCTGGGGATCTCCCCAACGGTAGGTGACACCCTTCTGTGTCAGTAGTGCAAGTGGCTGAGCAATCTTTGAGAAATCTCTGGTAAACCGTCTGTAGTAACCCGCCAAACCCAAGAATTGGCGTATTTCCGTCGGTGTACGCGGTGCTGGCCAATTCCTGATCGAATCTACCTTGGATGGATCGACATGGATCCCATCCCTGTTCACCACATGGCCTAAGAAGTGGACTTCACAAAGCCAGAAGTCGCATTTTGAAAACTTTGCGTACAGTTGCTCCTTTCGAAGAAGTTCCAAGATAAGGCGTAAGTGCTGCTCGTGTTCCTCCTGACTCTTGGAGTAGATCAGAATGTCGTCGATGAAAACTATCATGAACTTGTCTAGGTAGGGTTTGCACACCCTGTTCATAAGGTCCATAAATACGGCAGGCGCGTTTGTTAACCCAAATGGCATGACGAGAAACTCGTAGTGACCGTAGCGAGTTCTGTATGCTGTCTTGGAGACGTCCTCATCCTGGACTCTCAGCTGATGATAACCAGACCTTAGATCAACCTTGGAGTAGTAACTCGACTCTTGCAACTGGTCGAATAAGTCGTCAATGCGTGAAAGAGGATAACGGTTCTTCACTTTGACCTTGTGTAGTTCACGGTAATCAATTTCACATCCTGAAGGTGCCGTCCTTCTTTTTTTCACAGATAATTGGTATCCAATAGTTCTTGTAGCTCCCCAAGGTGAAGAGATGGGTCGGATAAATCCCTTATCCAAGATTTCTTGTAGATGCGTCGATAGTTCTTCCGATTCTGGTGGAGCTAAGCGATACGGTGCTCGAGCTATGGGTGTTGCTCTTGGAGCGAGCTCGATTTGAAATTCGACCTGACGATGAGGCGGTAGAACAGGTAAATCTTTAGGAAACACCTGAGGAAAGTCGCGTACAACTGGATGGTCTTCCAACTTCTTTTCTTTCGCTGATGCGTCAGTAACGAGAGCCAAAATTGCGATGTGGCCCTTCCGCAAACATTTCTGAGCCTTCAAGAAAGAGGTGATACCAACCACAGCACCACTCTTGTCGCTTTGAACTTCGAGAGATTCTTGACCGGAACGAGGAATGCGAACAATCTTTTCTTTGCATAGGATTTCTGCTTGATGTTGCTGCTGGCGATTCCGATTTGCAGGCCGTGGGCTCCTGAATCCTTAGCTTCATGGCACATCTTAAGACACCTCTTGCAACGTCCCTCGTTGCACTAACCACCGTGGTGTCTGTTGCATTAGTTACACATTGGGTGAATTCCCCGATATCCACCCTGCCCCTGACCACCAGAAGTTGGCTGACTCGGCCCTGGTGATCACTATTCTTGCGCTGCTGCTGAGTTTGAGACTGAACGGTAGCTGAACCCTTGCTGGAATACCCATCCCATTTCCGCTTGTTGTCACTAGGAGTAGCGGGAGTAGCAGAAGTGGTAGCGGTAGTAATAGCGCTGATACAACTAGGCAGTCCGTTCTGTTCCACTGCCTGATCCGTGAGGCGATGAGCAAGACGCTGAATGTCTTGGATATTGTCGTGGTTAGCCGATGTAGCATGGCTCTGAATCTCTGAGGCTAGACCCTTGAGGTAAAATTCAATACGCTTGCTTGAAGGGTCCATCATGGTTGGACACAAGATGGCCAGTTCGTTCGACCGTTTCGTATGAGCTTCAATTTCTGACCCCGTCATTTTCAAATGGTAAGGCTCCACTTCCAACTTGTGGATGTCATCACGCGTGCAGTATTCCCTTTTAATGCGTTCTTTGAATTCGTTCCAGGGGGTGGCGTTAGCAGCTGCCAACCCTAGTATCTGTACTTGCGCGTTCCACCAGGTTAGCGCGATTCCTTCAAAAGTACCAGTGGCGTACTTGACCCTACGAGCCTCAGGGCGTTCACACATGAAGTTCTTGAATGTGCCACTGAATGTGCTTGGACGACAGTCCATGAAGTTTTGGAATGTGCTGAGAGGTTGATGTGCGTTCTGACCCGTTGCGCGAGAAAGATAGGTCAAGATTAAGCGCGAGAGTTGGGTCACGAGAGTAGGATCTAACGTCCTAGGATAGGTTTGGAATAGCAGGTTATACCTCCTGCTGGTGCGGCTGCAAGCGCCGCAGCAACTTGTTCGTTAATGAGAGCCGTCAACTGGGCTTGAGTCATGTCAACACGTCCAGACATGATCGAACAGTAAAGGTAGCATAAGTATGAATGGTTAGCGAGTAGTGCGTTGACAGAAAAGTGTAGGCACATAGGTGTTCTCAAGCAGTATAAAGTAGTGAGCAAAGTAATGTAAGCATACTACGAGCAAAGTTCTATGCAATTCTAGCATGTAGGCAATAAACATAAACCTTATTACCTAGGATGTTGAGTCTTGCACGTGGAGCGAAGCGTCGTTGTGGATCGTTGAGAGCACTGTTCTGGTTATAGTCTGGTTTTAATAAAAACGTTTTCCCATATTAAAACCAAGTTCTCTATAACCAATGGCTCTGATACCAATCTGTCACACCCCCAAAATCCACCCGTGGGGTATCACCGCTTGGGAGCGTGACTGACCAGGATCAAGCCACCAATCATACAGAACAATACATATAATAAGAGTAATTGTCATTTAAACCAAACCAATTCCATATGAAAGGTGTTCCACATCATAATAAAGTTATCTTTGTTTAGCGGAAGCGTATAAATAAAACCCATCGTAAACAAGTATTAAATATCAAAAGTGTTTAACACGATAGTCATGATCCAAGCCCACAACGACCTGCTCCTCCCTGTGCAAGCTCCATATACCTAACGACCTGCAAGGCATGTAACAGAGGATCAACAACTAGTTGAGCGAGTTCACAGAAAGAAAATGCGTAATAGTAAATTCGTTTGTAACAGGTGGCTCTACTGGGCCGTTAGTACGTTCTACTGGTGGGGGCTTCCCATGTTGTATAACCACTAGACTACTCGTAACCATATGTGTTCTTCACAATCCGAGAATAGTAGTAAGTATAAGTTCACGTAGGTCTTACGTGGGTATCCTTCACATCCGAGGATAGTAATTAAGTATAAGTATCCTTCACAACCGAGGATAGTAGTACGTATAAGTATCCTTCACAACCGAGGATAGTAGTATGCATAAGTATCCTTCACAACCGAGGATAGTAGTATGTATGAGTATCCTTCACAACCGAGGATAGTAGTAAGTATATGTGTACGTAGATTGTACGTATGTGTCCTGCACCACCGAGGACAATGGTAGGGTAGTCTAGTAATAGTGTCAGTACGAATCTATTCAACCTTATTCCTTTAATACCCATTCCCAAGCCCCGAGAATCCCATGCCTTAGTAAGGGTGTGAACTCACCTTCGTTTGCTCGGTATGCTTAATTATGTGCTAGCAATTATTCAATCAAATCCTATAGTAAGCACGTATACTTGATCAGTTCATGTTCGTAATGTTTCATATGCAATTAATACCACAGAGTATGTTCGACAATCGATATCATGCATCATACGTCAGTTAATCACATTAGTACGATCTCTGTTTCTCATCAAGGCTTTCTGAAATTAATCTAACAATAATATCCGCGCATAGCTGGATTAATACACTTTGCATAGTTCACATGCGCATCAGAGTTAATTAGGACAGTGTTACAGTTAATTCACGTAACGCGGTTATCATACGGAGTCAATCACATTTAACATATCATATTTAACAGTGTTCGTGGCTTAGCAAAGTAACCTTCACATCTTAACAGATTCAACACGTTATAGCATACATTCATAGTTTCAATTTATCATCACACAAAGTCTTGCCCTATCTAAAACTCAGACAAGAAGTGAGGGGGGGGGGAGTTTCCCCTGTTTAAAAGTCGGATAGCATAAGGGGGTTTCAAAACTTGTACAACATAACTTACACATGAGAATTTCAGACCACAAGGGTGTTTAAAACTCGGGTAGGGGTGTGGGGGTGTTAAAACTCGGACAAAGAGTTTCATCAAAGAAACTCGGACCACATTAATTTCATGAAGCTCGGACATATATCCTCCCCCTAAACTCGGACCAAGTAACTCAATAACCCCAGACCAAATAACTCAATAAACTTGGACCAAAGGTCCCCTTTGCAGAACCTCGGACCCCTTTTCAATTGATTCAATTGTCGGACAAGTATTTGGGGTCCAATACACGGACATCATAGATGATTACCCAAGGTCGGGCATTCACCACATATCCCCAACCTCGGACCTATCCCCTTTCCTAACAAAGTCGGACTAGATAACTCTATCATTAAACTCGGACATACTTGATTAATTTAAACTCGGGACCATACTTAATGGATGAAACTCGGGCAGCACATAATCAATCAAAAGAGTTCGGACCAGAAATATGTAAAGGAAATTCGGACCTAATCATGCCCTCATTAAACTCAGACAAGAGCATCCAATAAAACTCTGACTAACAGCAACATACATACAGATGATCAAGTTCAACAGGATTATATCAGTTACGTTTCTTATATTCAACCAGTTACGTTTACATGAAATCAAACCCTAATTCACATTACAGAAATCATAGGCAGTCAATCGATGATTACAATAACTATCACAAAACAAACGATCCATCAAGCATACAATTAATCATCATCGTCATCACAGTAATTCTGAATCAAATCAATAATCACAGCCTATCTCATGAAGAACTAGGGTTTTAACATCAATCAATCAATCAACAATTAATCATGAACAATGATTAAACAATTACCTTGATTTGATTTAGATGGATTGAAGGATCAAACTTTGATGCAAAAGACTTGTGAAATCAAGGATGATGATAAGATGGTTGTAGAGAGGATTAGGAGGTGAGAGTACGTGTTTTGATTCCTTGAGAATGATTAGTGAATGATTAGGGAAGGAGATTAGGGTTAAGTATTATTTATGTTTCACTAATGACTCTTTACACCCTCTATTGTTATATTTTACACAAGTACACCATCTCACAACAATTTCACAGTTTCATCACCAAGTTTATATATATGACAAATCTTTCATAATTAACAAACAACCATGTACAATCACACACTACGGTTTATTGCACCAAAGCGTATACAATTCCATAGCCAATTATTTGCACAATTAACAACTAAACAAAACAAGAACGTGCAATAAACGCGAATTAGAATCTTGGAAATTCGAGTTGTCACATAGACTATAACTTTCTAGGACCCTAACACAAGTTTACTTGTGTTTAGATTTTAAAACAATACCTGTCACCTATCCTTAGGTGATTTCCAAAACTTGAACATAATATTCCAAAACGATTTTGAAATCAATCATCTATCCTTGGATGATTTCTTTCGGCCTTGTGCCTTCCAAATTTTCAAAATCTCGTCAAAGTTTTGGGTCTAAATAATGTGAACTCGTGCAAACTGGAAGAGTGAATGCCTGTACCCTGAGTTTTCTGTCTAAGGCTAGAGTGTTCGTACAAATCCGCAGTATCGGACCAGTCACTCTTACCTGGGAACTCTTGGGGTGAGTGTTCACTTATAGGCGAGCATGTCTTCGGTGATACATTATTATGACTCATTTACTTTGATTTGTCACTGTGTGTTGTTTGTTTGCTTTGTGGTAACAAACAAATGACCACCTTCCTTGCTTTTGTCGATTTCGTTGTTATCTCATTTTTCATCGCCATCTCACTCGTTTTCTCTCATGTTTCCTCTTTTAGAATGCCTCCTCGACGTAACGTTCAGCAACCTGATGCCGAACTGGCAGCTATTATAGCACAGCAGATGGCTGCTATCATAACTCAAATAAACCAAGCCACCAATAACAATGTTAATGCACCTGCTCCGTGCAACTTTAAACAGTTTAACTCGGCTAAACCGCTCAAGTTTAGTGGTACTGAAGGAGCAACTGGGCTTCTCCAGTGGTTTGAGAGTCTTGAGAGCACGTTTCGCCATGTTCAGTGTCCGAACAACCGTAAGGTCGAGTTTGCTTCGAGTGTATTCCAGAAGAGGGCTCTTACCTGGTGGAATGGGGTAATGAGAGATAGAGGTGCTGATGTTGCTTTGGGTCAGACTTGGGAGGAACTCAGGACTCTCATGATGAGAGAATTTTGTCCTCAACATGAGCAGAGGGCACTCGAAGATGAGTTCAATGATCTAAAGCAAGTCAGTGGTGAACACCGGGCTTACACGGACAGATATGAGGAGTTAAGCTTGCTCTGTCCGACCATGGTCACGCCTTTGGATAAGGCTATTGAGAGGTACATAGACGGTTTGCCAGATCCTGTTCAGGATATTGTCACTGGCAGTCATCCTACTACCGTCCGACAGGCCATTGAGTTAGCTGCTACCCTAACTGAATCACAGATCAAGAAGGGTAAACTCCACAGGAAGGGTGACAAGAAGCAGAAACAGTCTGATAGCGCCAAGGAGAGTAAGGGCAAGAAGGCTGCTGAGTCTTCAAAGAAATCTAGGAAGCGTAAGGCTTCCAAGAATTTCGCGGTCACTGCTCAGACTAACCAGGCTGCTACCAATCAGGCAGCACAGAATCAGGCTGCACAACCTGCTGCCAAGAGGCAGTATGCGGGAAATGCACCTCTGTGCAACAGATGTAACAGCCACCACCAGCCACAGATGCAATGCCGTATCTGCACGAATTGTGGCAAGTCTGGTCATCTTGCAAACACCTGCCGCTTTGCTCCTAATCAGAATCAGGCAGCTCAAAACCCAGCAGTACAAAACCCAGCCCAGAATCCTGCACGACCTCACTTTCCGCCTGGTTCATGTTCCAACTGTGGGGATCTGTGTCACACCCCCAAAATCCACCCGCGGAGTACTACCGCTTGGAGGCGTGACTGACCAGGATCCAGCCACCAATCATACTGAACAAGCATATAAACAGTTATAAAAGTTTAACCAATATGATTGGTGTTTCAAACAAACAAAGTTTAAATTGCAAGCGGAAGCATAAGTCATAAAGTTAAAACATAAGTTCAAATGGTTTCAAGTTCAACATAGTACGCAGCAATCCGTGTCCCACAACGACTCTCCTCCATGCAAGCTCCCGTTGAGAACCTAGGGTCCTGCAAAGCATGTAGTAACGAGTCAACAACTAGTTGAGTGAGTTCACAGTGGGTGTTCGTTTTAGTTGTTTCGAAAACAGTTTCCTTTATCTGGCATCCTGCCGTGGGGGTTACCCCATAGTTTAAAAACGTGACTTGTTCATTCCCAGTTACTCCGGCACTCCAGCCGTGGGGGCTACCCCATGATAGTTATCAGGCATTTCGGCCGTGGGGGCTACCCCATGCGTACACTAGACTCGTTACCATATCGACTGCTGACTGTAGTCATGTTTATGTGCCCTGAAAACATCAATGTCTATCATCATTGACGTGCCCCAGATCCATTAGTTCACGCCCGTCCTCTGCGGCACGGTGTGAGGTTTGTCAGACCTAAATAGCGCTATCTAACTAATGACCCGCTCGCCATTGGCCCGGCGATTAAGTCGATACAAAAAGGAGGGACTTCGTGATAGAGTTTTAGTCTAGTACGAGTTATCCGTCCATCCGGACGAGGAATCACATTCCTGAACCATAGCCGTCCTACCCAAGGAGGACGAGGAACCCACGTTCCTTAACCCCGTTCCCAACCCAGGGAATCCCATGCTTTGTAGAGGGTGTGAACTCACCTTGGTTTGCTCGGTAGTAACACAGAAAGTCAATCAAATTGCAGGTAATCAATTAGGTCCTATCACAGATATTATTCGTATCAGATTCAAGCCAAGCAGTGCACGAATGTTCAACACGTATGGCAAACACGTTTAACAGCTCACAGTATTTTCAATTAACAGTAGTACATTCGGCTCATAAGTTCAGTCCAACTACTTAAGCCCAAAACACGTAATAGCAGTTAACACAGAAGCCCATAAGTCCGGCCCATTAATTTAGGCCCATAACTAAGCAAGTCCAATAAGTGTGGTCTCGAGTCGCAACCGGACTCGCAAACATGGTTTCGAGTTGTGCCGTCTATGCTGGTCGTTGGTGGTTGCGAGTCGCAACCTATGTCGCAACCACGGTCTCGGCTGGTCATGTTATGATCTCGAGTCGCAACAGGACTCGCAACCTGTGGTCTCGGTTCATCATGCTGTGGTTGCGAGTCGCAACAGGACTCGTAACCTCTGTCGCAACTGGCGGTCTCGATTTGTAATGTTGTGGTTGCGAGTCGCAACCAGGGGTTTCGACTCCCCAACAGTTGCTGATCCTACGCAGATTGTACTAACCAATGAAATTCATGCAGAAATATGTACCGTCCACTAAACATGTTTTGTTGTCTAAAATTTACCCAAAATGGATCAAACAATGCAGGTTTCAAATATTCAAACCACATTCAAAGCATATTCAAGTAGTTCTTCATGTTCTTCAAACATTCAACAAGTTCTTCAAATATTCAAATCATGTTCATCATATATTCATAACACAAACATTAAGTTCTTTATTTATTCAAAGCATAAACAACCCTTATTCTACCAAATTATGAACAAGCATCAAAATACTTAGCACAACACACAAACTCGGTTTTTATACAAATCCGATTATATGACAAATACAAACCGATTTCATGCTCCTTAAAAACTAGTGGTTCAACCTCCTTTAAACACAAAGCATCATCAATCCGAAATCAAGCATGTTAACCGGTTCACGTAATATCATCTTTTTGTCAACAAATACAATTTTCTATCAAACCAACACTTATCATAACAATTAGCAAGCAAACAAAGTGTCAAAATCATTAATTCAAGCACAAACACAATAAGAATCACTAAACGGTTAAGAGGTAGGAAAGGTGAACTCCAAGTGTTGATTCCCAAGCTTGAGCCGAAATCCTAGTGCTAACCGGTTGGATCCGAAAATGATGTGTGTTTGTGTTCTTAGGGTTTTAGTGAGAGTGTGTGTGTAGGAGTGTGAGTGTGGTTGCCCAAAGAGTGACAAGGTTGGCTAGAGGTGTGGTATAAATACTAGTTTCCCCAAGGTGCACCCTAATGGGTTTATAAATTGGTTAAGGGGTTTACGGCCCAAATGGCCCAACCGGCCAAAGGCCCAAACCGGTTACTGTTCACTCGAGACCTCATGGTCTCGAGTCGGGTTCTCGGCTCACATATAACACATACATATATACATACAAGTGCACACATAACAAGGTACATATCACATAAAGGTTCACGTTTATCATTAAGTTTAATCAGTTACTAGTCACATAACGTACAAGCATGTTACATCAAGGCACAAGAAAGGTTCTAAATTTCGAGTTGTCACATCATCCCCAAGTTGAAAGAAATTTCCTCCCGAAATTTGATGGCACTCACTGAGGAAGCTAGTCAAGTTGTAAGGTTTTCCCGGTTATCCTGGGGTGTCACATCCACCCCCCGTTGATCTGGAATTTCGTCCCGAAATTCCGTAGCTTCAGCCTCAGTAGCGGTTGTACTGTTCTCAAACAGTTGGGGATACTTTTGTTTCATCCGATCTTCGCGCTCCCAGGTGAACTGTGGGCCGCGACGTGAGTTCCAACGAACTCGAACCAGAGGTATTCTAGTGCTCTTGAGGACCTTAACATCCCGGTCCGTGATTTCGACTGGTTGTTCGACGAATTTCAACTGTTCGTCGATCGTGAGTTCCTTCAGAGGAACTACGTGGGTCTCATCTGACAGACACTTCTTCAGATTCGACACATGGAAAACGTTGTGAACTGCACCGAGTTCTGCTGGTAGGTTCAGTCTGTAGGCCACCTTGCCTATTTTCTCAATGATTTCGAAAGGTCAACGTATCGTGGGTTGAGTTTGCCTCGTTTACCAAAACGAACCGCACCCTTCCAGGGTGAAACTTTGAGTAATACCCGCTCCCCAACCTGGAGCTCAAGTGGTTTCCTGCCCTTATCGGCGTAGGCCTTCTGACGGTCTCGAGCGGCCGCCATGCGTTGTCGTATTTGAGCAATCCGCTCAGTAGTGTCTACCACATGTTCTGGACCAGTGATCTGACTATCCCCCACCTCTGCCCAACAAAGAGGTGACCGGCATTTACGTCCGTACAATGCCTCAAACGGAGCAGCTTTGATGCTGGTGTGGTAGCTGTTATTATACGAGAATTCCACGAGTGGCAGATGCCTTTCCCAGCTGTTGCCAAAGTCGATTACACAAGCGCGAAGCATGTCTTCTAATGTCTGGATAGTGCGCTCGGACTGCCCGTCCGTCTGTGGGTGATACGCTGTGCTCATATCTAATCGTGAGCCAAAGGACTTGTGCATTGCTTGCCACAGTTCCGAAGTAAAACGTGCATCTCGATCAGAGATGATAGAGGTGGGCACCCCGTGCCTCGAAACAACTTCCTTGAGGTATATTTCCGCTAAAGTGGAGAACTTATCCGTCTCCTTAATTGCCAAAATGTGTGCGGATTTTGTGAGTCGATCCACGATCACCCAAATAGTATCGTTTCCGCGCTGTGATCTAGGTAGGCCAGTAACGAAATCCATGGAAATTTGCTCCCATTTCCATTGTGGTATCTCTGGTTGTTGGAGTAGGCCTGAGGGTTTCTGGTATTCCGTCTTGACTCGCGCACAAGTCAAACACTTACTGACATAAGTTGCTATGTGGGCCTTCATGCTAGGCCACCAATACGTAGTTTTAATATCGTGGTACATCTTGTCCGAACCAGGGTGTACCGAGTAGCGAGATTTGTGCGCTTCATCCATCACAAGTTCTCGTAAGTCGCCATAGAGTGGGACCCAAATGCGTCCTGTCACGTAGTAAGCACCGTCTTCCTTCTGTTCTAAGCGTTGTCTCGACCCGCGTAGGGCTTCGGCCATTACGTTTTCTGGTTTTAGTGCTTCTATCTGAGCAGCTCGTATTTGCGAAGGTAGACTAGAATGGATCGTGTGTTGTAGGGCTCTTACGCGCTTAGGCGCAGTGTCCTTTCGACTGAGGGCGTCAGCCACAACATTGGCCTTTCCCGGGTGATACCTGATGGAGCACTCGTAGTCATTCAGCAGCTCGACCCATCGTCGTTGCCGCATATTCAGTTCCTTCTGCTTGAATATGTGCTCTAGGCTCCTGTGGTCGGTGTAGATGGCGCACTTGGTTCCGTACAGGTAGTGCCGCCACAACTTAAGTGCGAAAACAACAGCTCCCAGCTCCAAATCGTGTGTAGTGTAGTTCTTCTCATGAACCTTGAGTTGTCGTGAGGCGTAAGCTATGACCTTATCTCGTTGCATCAATACACAACCAAGACCTTGAATTGATGCATCACAATAAACCACAAAATCTTCTGTGCCCTCTGGCAGTGAAAGGATAGGTGCACTACAAAGTCTATCCTTTAGATGCTGAAAAGCTAACTCTTATGCATCTCCCCAATGATAGGCAACGCCTTTCTGTGTCAGCGAGGTGAGAGGCTGTGCGATCTTAGAAAAATCCTTAATGAATCTCCTGTAGTAACCTGCCAATCCCAAGAATTGGCGAATTTCCTTTGGTGTACGAGGCGCAGGCCAGTTCCTAATAGAATCCACTTTGGATGGATCAACGTGAATCCCATCCTTGTTCACCACATGGCCTAGGAAATGGACTTCACGAAGCCAGAAGTCGCATTTCGAGAATTTTGCGTAAAGCTGTTCCTTCCGAAGGAGTTCCAGAATAAGCCGCAGATGCTGTTCGTGCTCCTCTTTACTCTTAGAATAGATCAGGATGTCGTCGATGAAGACTATAACGAATTTGTCCAGGTAAGGCTTGCACACACGGTTCATCAAATCCATGAAAACTGCGGGTGCGTTCGTCAGCCCAAACGGCATGACCAAAAACTCATAGTGCCCATAACGGGTCCTAAAGGCTGTCTTAGAGACATCCTCTTCTCGAACTCTCAGCTGGTGACATCCCGATCTCAGATCGATCTTTGAATAGTAGCTTGACCCCTGCAACTGGTCGAACAAGTCGTCAATGCGCGGTAGAGGATAACGATTCTTCACAGTTACCTTGTTGAGTTCACGATAGTCGATACACATTCTGAAGGTACCGTCCTTCTTTTTCACAAATAGTACTGGAGCTCCCCAAGGCGATGAGCTAGGACGAATGAAGCCCTTATCCAAGAGTTCTTGTAGTTGCGTGGAGAGTTCTTCCAACTCTGATGGAGCTAAACGATAAGGTGCACGGGCTACGGGCGCAGCTCCAGGAGCTAGTTCAATCTGAAACTCGACTTGGCGATGGGGCGGAAGACCAGGTAATTCCTCAGGGAATACCTCAGGATAGTCACGTACAACTGGAAAATCTTCTAGCTTCTTCTCTTTCTCTGTGGTATCAGTAACTAGAGCCAAAATCGCAGTGTGGCCCTTTCGTAAGCACTTCTGGGCCTTAAGAAGAGAGATGATGTTCTCAACAGCACTTCTCTTGTCGCCACGAATCATGAGAGGTTCACTACCTAAACCAGGAATACGAACGATCTTCTCGTGGCAAAGAATCTCTGCTCGGTGTCGGGATAACCAATCCATCCCAATGACAACGTCGAAACTACCCAAGACGATAGGAATAAGGTCGATAGAGAAGGTCTGGTTAGCGAGAATAAGTTTACAACCTTTGACTACGTGCGAGGCCTCCAAACTCTTACCATTAGCTAGCTCTACTGTGTGCTTGTTGCTCAGGGGTGTTGGAATACGCTTAAGCATCTTACTAACTTCTAGTGACACATAGCTAGTATCGGCACCCGAATCAAATAAGACTGTAACATAAAAGTCGTCGAGAAGGAACTTACCCGTCACCACGTTGGGATCATTCCTTGCTTCACCTTGACCAATCACGAACACTCGTCCCCTGGCACCATTGTTGTTGTTGTGGTTCCCATTGTTACCATTCCCCTGATTGTTGTTGTTGTTGTTCTGGTTCAGTTGGGGACAATCTTTCTTGAAGTGGCCTTCAGCTCCACACTAAAAGCACCCTTTGTTGTTACCCTGCTGCTGTCGCTGGTTCTGCTGAGGTTGCTGACGATTCTGGTTGGCGGGGTATGCGCTCCTGCAATCCTTTGCAACATGACCAGGCTTGTTGCACCGATGACAGTTGCCCCTGGTGCATGGCCCACTGTGGTGTAGGTTGCAACGATTGCATTTGGGGTGATTCCCTTTGTACCCACCATGACTTTGACCACCAGACGACAGCTGACTGGGGCTCTTGTGGTCGTCAGTCTTTCTCTGCTGAGACTGAGATTGCACAGAAGTTGAACCCTTGCTTGAAGTTCCATCCCATTTCCGTTTGTCCCCACTAGAAGTACCAGAAGTAGTTGCAGCACCTATGCGCTTTGGTAACTTGTTCTGCTCCACCGCCTGATCAGTGAGACGGTGAGCCAACTGAACAACCTGCTGGATAGTAGTCAAGTTTGCTGAAGTCACATGGCTTTGGATCTCTGGCACCAAGCCCTTGAGATAAAGTTCAATTCGCTTATACGGAGGGTCCACCATAGTAGGACACAACAGGGCAAGCTCATGCGATCTCTTAGTGTACGCCTCAATCTCTGACCCCGTCATCTTGAGATTGTAGAACTCATCTTCCAGCTTATGAATGTCATCGCGACTGCAGTATTCCTCCCTGATCATTTCCTTGAAATTCTCCCATGGGGTGGCGTTGGCAGCAACCAACCCCAACATCTGCACTTGAGCATTCCACCACGTGAGGGCCAAACCCTCGAGAGTGCCAGTAGCATACTTCACCCTGCGCGCTTCAGGGCATTCGCACATTTCGAACACAGACTCTAGTTTCTCAAACCAGTGTAGGAGACCTACTGCTCCTTCAGTTCCGCTAAAAGTAGTGGGTCGGCAGTCCATAAAGGTCTTAAAAGTACACACCGGTGCCTGAGCATATTGACCTCCTGCGTTTGCAGCTGCAAGCGCTGCGGCAACTCGTTCGTTGATCAAAGCCGTCAACTGGGCTTGTGTCATGTTAACGCGTCCAGACATGATTCTTCATAATAAGAGTAATACGAGTGAGAGAGGTTCGTGAAGGTACGATAGTAGGACAGAGTAAGCACGCACGTGTTCAAACAACAGTAGTTATACTAATCAAGCATACCATGGGCAATGTACTATGTATCTAACAAGTAGGCAATATACACATATCATATCACCTAGAATGTCGAGCCTTGCACGTGGAGTGGAGCGTCGTTGTGGACCGTTGAGCACTATACCGGTTATAGCCTGGTTTTAACAAAAAGATTTCTCCTTTATTAAAACCAAGTTCACTATAACCAATGGCTCTGATACCAATCTGTCACACCCCCAAAATCCACCCGCGGAGTACTACCGCTTGGAGGCGTGACTGACCAGGATCCAGCCACCAATCATACTGAACAAGCATATAAACAGTTATAAAAGTTTAACCAATACGATTGGTGTTTCAAACAAACAAAGTTTAAATTGCAAGCGGAAGCATAAGTCATAAAGTTAAAACATAAGTTCAAATGGTTTCAAGTTCAACATAGTACGCAGCAATCCGTGTCCCACAACGACTCTCCTCCATGCAAGCTCCCGCTGAGAACCTAGGGTCCTGCAAAGCATGTAGTAACGAGTCAACAACTAGTTGAGTGAGTTCACAGTGGGTGTTCGTTTTAGTTGTTTCGAAAACAGTTTCCTTTATCTGGCATCCTGCCGTGGGGGTTACCCCATAGTTTAAAAACGTGACTTGTTCATTCCCAGTTACTCCGGCACTCCAGCCGTGGGGGCTACCCCATGATAGTTATCAGGCATTTCGGCCGTGGGGGCTACCCCATGCGTACACTAGACTCGTTACCATATCGACTACTGACTGTAGTCATGTTTATGTGCCCTGAAAACATCAATGTCTATCATCATTGACGTGCCCCAGATCCATTAGTTCACGCCCGTCCTCTGCGGCACGGTGTGAGGTTTGTCAAACCTAAATAGCGCTATCTAACTAATGACCCGCTCGCCATTGGCCCGGCGATTAAGTCGATACAAAAAGGAGGGACTTCGTGATAGAGTTTTAGTCTAGTACGAGTTATCCGTCCATCCGGACGAGGAATCACATTCCTGAACCATAGCCGTCCTACCCAAGGAGGACGAGGAACCCACGTTCCTTAACCCCGTTCCCAACCCAGGGAATCCCATGCTTTGTAGAGGGTGTGAACTCACCTTGGTTTGCTCGGTAGTAACACAGAAAGTCAATCAAATTGCAGGTAATCAATTAGGTCCTATCACAGATATTATTCGTATCAGATTCAAGCCAAGCAGTGCACGAATGTTCAACACGTATGGCAAACACGTTTAACAGCTCACAGTATTTTACATTAACAGTAGTACATTCGGCTCATAAGTTCAGTCCAACTACTTAAGCCCAAAACACGTAATAGCAGTTAACACAGAAGCCCATAAGTCCGGCCCATTAATTTAGGCCCATAACTAAGCAAGTCCAATAAGTGTGGTCTCGAGTCGCAACCGGACTCGCAAACATGGTTTCGAATTGTGCCGTCTATGCTGGTCGTTGGTGGTTGCGAGTCGCAACCTATGTCGCAACCACGGTCTCGGCTGGTCATGTTATGATCTCGAGTCGCAACAGGACTCGCAACCTGTGGTCTCGGTTCATCATGCTGTGGTTGCGAGTCGCAACAGGACTCGTAACCTCTGTCGCAACTGGCGGTCTCGACTTGTAATGTTGTGGTTGCGAGTCGCAACCAGGGGTTTCGACTCCCCAACAGTTGCTGATCCTACGCAGATTGTACTAACCAATGAAATTCATGCAGAAATATGTACCGTCCACTAAACATGTTTTGTTGTCTAAAATTTACCCAAAATGGATCAAACAATGCAGGTTTCAAATATTCAAACCACATTCAAAGCATATTCAAGTAGTTCTTCATGTTCTTCAAACATTCAACAAGTTCTTCAAATATTCAAATCATGTTCATCATATATTCATAACACAAACATTAAGTTCTTTATTTATTCAAAGCATAAACAACCCTTATTCTACCAAATTATGAATAAGCATCAAAATACTTAGCACAACACACAAACTCGGTTTTTATACAAATCCGATTATATGACAAATACAAACCGATTTCATGCTCCTTAAAAACTAGTGGTTCAACCTCCTTTAAACACAAAGCATCATCAATCCGAAATCAAGCATGTTAACCGGTTCATGTAATATCATCTTTTTGTCAACAAATACAATTTTCTATCAAACCAACACTTATCATAACAATTAGCAAGCAAACAAAGTGTCAAAATCATTAATTCAAGCACAAACACAATAAGAATCACTAACCGGTTAAGAGGTAGGAAAGGTGAACTCCAAGTGTTGATTCCCAAGCTTGAGCCGAAATCCTAGTGCTAACCGGTTGGATCCGAAAATGATGTGTGTTTGTGTTCTTAGGGTTTTAGTGAGAGTGTGTGTGTAGGAGTGTGAGTGTGGTTGCCCAAAGAGTGACAAGGTTGGCTAGAGGTGTGGTATAAATACTAGTTTCCCCAAGGTGCACCCTAATGGGTTTATAAATTGGTTAAGGGGTTTACGGCCCAAATGGCCCAACCGGCCAAAGGCCCAAACCGGTTACTGTTCACTCGAGACCTCATGGTCTCGAGTCGGGTTCTCGGCTCACATATAACACATACATATATACATACAAGTGCACACATAACAAGGTACATATCACATAAAGGTTCACGTTTATCATTAAGTTTAATCAGTTACTAGTCACATAACGTACAAGCATGTTACATCAAGGCACAAGAAAGGTTCTAAATTTCGAGTTGTCACAATCTGACCCACTATAGGAACAATTGCCCGAGGTTAGCAAATGCAAATCAGGCACCAGCTCGTGGTAGAGCTTTTAATCTGAATGCAAATGAGGCGCGTGCGGTTAACGAAGTGGTGAACGGTACGTTCCTTGTTAACAACCATCCTGCTTCTGTTCTATTTGATTCGGGTGCCGATAAGAGTTTTGTGTCCTTAGCATTTGAACCTTTACTTGCGATGACTAGAACAAAACTAGGAAAGCCCTTGACAGTAGAAGTAGCTAGTGGTGAACCTGTTGTCCTCGACTCTGTTCTTCGAAATTGCCAGTTGAATCTCAATGACCATCTTTTCCCTATCGACCTCACACCGATGCAACTCGGGAGCTTTGATGTTATAGTTGGAATGGATTGGTTATCCAAGTACCATGCTGAGGTGGTATGTTTTGAGAAGTTGGTTCGTATACCGCTTTCGACTGGTGAGATCTTAGAAGTTCATGGGGAGAAACCCGTTAAACTCATGTCATGTACCCAAGCCCGCAATTATCTACGCAAGAAATATGTTGCTTTCTTAGCACATGTCGTAGAGGATAAAGGCAAGGGTAAGACTATCCAAGATATCCCTGTTGTTCGGGATTATCCAGAGGTATTTCCTGAGGAATTACCTGGTTTACCCCCTGTGTGCCAAGTTGAGTTTCGCATCGATCTTGTACCTGGTGCAAATCCCATTGCTAAATCACCTTATCGTCTTGCACCGTCTGAGATGCAAGAGTTGTCTAAGCAGCTTCAGGAGCTATCTGACAAAGGATTCATCCGTCCAAGCTTTTCACCTTGGGGTGCTCCTGTCCTATTTGTGAAAAAGAAAGATGGATCTTTTAGGATGTGTATCGATTACCGTGAGCTTAACAAGCTTACCATCAAGAATCGATATCCCCTACCTCGCATTGATGATCTCTTTGATCAGCTACAGGGTGCTACTTGCTTTTCAAAGATTGATCCGCGTTCTGGGTATCATCAACTTCGAGTTCTCGAAGAAGATATTCCCAAGACAGCTTTCCGTACTCGATATGGTCATTATGAGTTTACTGTTATGCCTTTCGGTTTAACAAATGCTCCTGCTGTTTTCATGGACTTGATGAATAGGGTTTGTAAGCCTTATTTGGACAAGTTCATTATCGTCTTCATTGATGATATTTTGATCTATTCTAAGACTCGAGCTGATCATGAGCAACATCTTCGTCTTACTATGGAGCTACTAAAGAAAGAACAACTTTTCGCCAAGTTCTCCAAGTGTGAATTCTGGCTTAAGGAAGTTCAATTTTTAGGGCACATCGTCAACGAACAAGGTATTCATGTAGATCCCGCCAAAATCAGTGCGATTAAGGATTGGGATACTCCTACTACTCCTACCGAGGTTCGTTCATTTCTTGGTCTAGCGGGTTACTACCGCCGTTTCATAGAAAACTTCTCCAAGATTGCGGTTCCTCTCACTGCTTTAACTCAGAAAAGCAAACCTTTTGAGTGGGGATCCAAACAGGAAGAAGCTTTCCAGACCTTGAAACAGAAGCTTTGTGATGCACCTATTCTATCTTTGCCCGAGGGTAATGACGACTTCGTCGTGTACTGTGATGCATCCAACTTAGGTCTTGGCTGTGTTCTTATGCAAAGAAACAAAGTTATAGCCTATGCATCAAGACAGCTGAAAGTGCACGAGAAAAACTACACAACTCATGATCTTGAGTTAGGTGCAGTAGTCTTTGCTCTCAAAATCTGGAGACACTACCTTTACGGTACAAAGTGTGTAGTGTTTACTGACCACAAGAGTCTCCAACATATCTTCAATCAGAAAGAACTAAACATGAGGCAACGACGTTGGGTTGAACTCCTAAACGACTACGATTGCGAAATTCGCTACCATCCTGGTAAAGCGAATGTCGTGGCTGACGCATTAAGTCGTAAGGAACGTGTCAAGCTTCACTGTGTTCAGGTTCGATCTGACATTCAATCTCGCATAATTCAGGCTCAACATACTTGTGTTGCACAAGACTTGATGGGTAAAGAGTTACCCTGTCATACTAATCCTGAGCTTGAACTGAGAGATTTTGGGATTTTCTATTACATGGGCCGTTTGTGGGTCCCAAGTATAGACGATCTTCGCACTTTGCTTATGGATGAAACTCACAAGTCTCGTTATTCTATTCATCCTGGTGCAGACAAAATGTATAAGGATCTTCGAACCCAGTACTGGTGGCCGGGTATGAAGAAAGACATTGCCTTATATGTTTCAAAATGCCTTACTTGTCTTAAGGTTAAGGCAGAACATCAACATCCCTCTGGATTATTAGAGCAACCAGAGATTCCGGTTTGGAAATGGGATAACATTTCTATGGATCTCATTACCAAGTTACCGCGCACTAAGAAGGGTCATGACGCCATTTGGGTTGTTGTTGATCGTCTTACAAAGTCAGCACATTTTTTGCCGATCCGTGAGGATCTATCTGCTGACAAGCTTGCCAAAATCTATGTTGATGAGATTGTATCTCGACATGGTGTTCCTTTGAACATTATATCTGACAGAGATGCTCGATTCTCGTCTCGCTTTTGGAGAACCATGCAATCTGCCATGGGTACTCAACTTCATTTAAGCTCAGCGTACCATCCGCAGACAGATGGTCAATCTGAGAGAACAATCCAGACACTGGAGGATATGCTTAGAGCGTGTGTGATTGACTTTGGTGGTAGTTGGGATTCGCATCTACCTTTGCTCGAATTCTCTTACAACAACAGTTATCACTCTAGCATCAATATGGCTCCTTTTGAAGCTTTATACGGTCGAAAATGTCGTTCACCGGTCTGCTGGAATGAGATAGGTGAAGCTCAGCTTACTGGACCTGAACTCATTCTAGAGACTACAGATAAGGTCAAGAAGATTCGTGAAAACCTTCAGACAGCTAGAAGCCGTCAGAAGTGTTACGCGGATCGACGACGCAAGCCCTTGGAATTCCAAGTTGGTGATCACGTCCTACTCAAGGTATCCCCTTGGAAAGGTGTGATTAGATTTGGAAAGAAAGGAAAACTTGCACCTCGTTATGTTGGACCATTTAAGATCGTTGAAAGAATCGGAAAAGTAGCCTACAGACTTGAGCTACCTCCTGAACTTGGAAATGTTCATCCAACATTCCACGTGTCCAATCTCAGAAAGTGTTTAGCTGATGAGAACCTCCACATACCACTTGATGAAATTCGTGTTGATAATACAATGCACTTCGTTGAGAAACCTGTGGAGATAGTGGACCGTTCGTTTAAACAGTTGAAAGGCAAGCGGATTAAATTGGTCAAAGTTCGCTGGGAATCTAAACGTGGCCCAGAGTTTACTTGGGAACGTGAAGATCAGATGAAAGCGAAATATCCGCATCTATTCTCACAAGCTTCCTCTAAATAAATTCGGGACGAAATTTCCTGAAGTAGGGGAGACTGTGACATCTGTGCTTGTGATATCATTTTACAAACTCTGAACAATACAATATTAATAAAACAGTGTGTTTTGATCCCAATGTTTGTCATTTATGTTTGGTTTTGTGCCCATGTTGATTTTTGATCGATTTTGAACTCTATATCGTTTTCTGGAAAGTTATACGCAAACTGATGCGTAAACACGATCAGTTTAACGCGACAAACACTCCGGAACATCATCATAAACTTAACATACCTTAAATAACCTCTACATAACTTAGAAATAAGTTTTAAAGGCTTTGGTATGGCAAAAACAAGTTTATTCGCTCTCAGGGACTATTTGCGTCAATTTGCAAAAGTCTACCGTTTCGTAAGGAAACGTACAGTCCGGAACTTGATCATAAGTTAAACATACCATATATAACCTAAACATGGCTTAGAAATAAGCTTTGATAGGTTCGGTGTGCGAAAACATGCTTACATGATCTTTCAGGGACTAAAAGTGTCAAAAACGGCGTAAGTTTGCATTTTCGCGCATATCTTACGTTCTGGACACATCTGGACATCCAAAATTTTTGTACACACCAAAATATTTTTATTTTAGTGATCGCCATGCAAAAATTCCATTCGTTTCGCAATTTGGATCGATTTTGCGTTCGTTACGACTTCCGTCGTAATTAACCGAACAACGCAATTTTACGATCAAACGAACCGACATCCGAGATGTTTTTGAGCATGTTTTGAGTCCCCTATACTTTAACTTCATTTTAGAGCCTTGAAATGAGGTTAACGGGGTTTAAACGCATCGAAAAAGGCTTTAAACACGTGCATGGACCATTTCTGCCATTTTTGAAACTTTGCTGAACCTGATACATGGTAGCGTAGCGCGAGCACCTACTGCCTATGCCGTCGCGCTACGCGAGCGTCACATCTGGGCAGAAAGTCTGTTTTCAGCAACAGTTTGTAAATTCAGGGGCTAATCTTGCAATTTCTTTGTGTGGTAACCAAGTTACCACCTCTCCAAGGCTTTGCACCTGCTCCTAACAAATGTATGGTTGTGATTTCATGCTTAATGGCTAAGAAAAACACTTGGAGTGATCTTGTTCTTCATGTCCAACTATAAATACCATGCTCCATCAACTCATTTCTTTGCTCATTCACTCATTCCTCTCTTCACATCTGCTTTGGAGCTCTCTCTCTCAAGCATTTGGGACTTTGTCTTCTTGTAGAAAAGATAGCAAGGACCTTAAGTGAGCTTCTTTCATTCTTTTTCTTGCTTTTTTTCCTTATGTAGTGCAGAAAGTCAAACAGTTTGGCCAACAGTTTGACTTTCGGTTTTGACCATCAATTGGTCAAGTCAAAGTTCAATTGAACTTTGACACGTGATTGTAATCACGATAGTTATAATCCTTCGTGATTATAAACGCTGATTACCACGTTATCTAGTTGTAGTGTCGAGTCAAAGTTTCGGTCAAAATGCGTTTTAGCACGCATTTTGCCTCGAAACTACTTTAGGGTATCAAAACACTTTGTTTTGATACCAAATCAGTAGGTTAGACATGTTTTGACATGTCTAACTCGACACTATTAGTTTGTGCTTGTTTAGGGTCGTAAGTTAAGCGGTCTAAACAACCGCTTAGACTTCCGAACCCGACCCGTTTGGTCGATCTTTAGGATCCGACCAAGCTTGGTTAGTGATCATAGTTGCATAGGGAATAACCACTGAGGTTATACCTTATGATCACATAGGAATGGTTAGTCATATGCTAGTTCGCTTGTATGCCCATAGGAAATGACCAAAATGCCCTTTTGAAGCTAAAACCCGTAATTTGACTATGTGAACATATTTTTGACATATAATCTGATTTAGTAACATGTTTAGGGATAATTGGGCACGTAAGACTTGGCATAGCACATAGCTAACCATCCGAACATAGTTTTGCGCTAACGACGCCTTATAGTAGCTTATGTTACCATAATGTGTCGAAACGGGTCAAAAGCACTTAGGTAGGCTTTCCAATCAGAATGTTGGGACTATTAAATCATACCATATGAGTTCAATTACTCATTTGATTTATAGAACCACATTCTATCCTATCTCCCTATTTAGGAGCCAATTATTAATATAGTTACCTATACTAGGTGCCGGTTGATTTCGTGACCCTTGGAGCTTAAATTGGTCTTATTCTCAAGACTAATTAGCAATCCCAAGTGAGTACATAGTTCCCCTCTTTTACCGTTTTCAAATATTTTGGGGTGATACACATGTACATACATGTTACTTTCGTGCATTTCATGATTTTATAAACATGCTACTTTCACCTAGTACACATATAGTACATGCTTTCCATTGTGTTTTGCTATGTATGTAAAGCATGCTAGCACATTGATTTGTTAACACATTTGTTGCATATGTTTACTTAGCATATGTAACACATTGTTTTACATGACGTTTCTGCTATGTATGTTTACTGAGCATGCTAGCACATTGCTTTTACATGAACATTTCTACTAGGCATGTTTACTTAGCATTCCTAGTACATGGTTTTCACATGCTGCATTGGTTATGACATTTGGTATGTTCAATCGGGACAATAATACATTCATTAACATTAGCTACGCCGCTCGGACTTATGTAATGGTACCATAGGAATTGACAACTCCCGTTTCCGACTTCCTGGGTTTGTTTGGAAGTTGGGGATGACAGAATCCGACAACATAATTTAGATAAACCTTTAATTCGTTTAAGGGTTTGTCGCCACAGTCTCAAGGCTTGAATGTATGCGATTAACATTACTGCATAAATGTTTGTAATCATAAAGCATTGTTTTTCTGCAAAGCATAACATTTTATTTAAACTTAGGTTTATTCAAAAACATGTTTTGTACATTTTCTATGGGGTTGAGTAACTTCTAGTTATTCACCATACATGACATTTGTTTTCACATTAGACATCATTACATAGTTAAGTAGATGATTTCCTACTTGCTATGCATTTCATTGGTTTTACATGATATACATGACATTGTACATGGTTTACACATACACATTTCGACATGGAACAAGACATTTTGGTTGGTTATTGATAAGTGACTTATGTAACGGGGCTATGTGTTATATGATAAAAGCATGGTGGATACGCCGCTGGTACTTCCTATATATAAGTGCTTTTATCGTATTATACATCGTTGCGTTATATAAACCACTTCGGCAACACATGAAACATTTCATACATAAACATGACATTGTTTTACAAATTACATATTTTATACAAATTCACTTTTACTTGGTTATTCATTTAACCATGCATTATCATTTCATCATCATTTGATTTTCATTGATTTTCACATGGTTTTACAAAGGAAAACATTTTACAAGGTTCATGACTACATTTTATTAAACTCTCCTTTCAAATACAAGTCATGAATCTGCATAAACAAAACCTATGTATCTCACAGGCATTTTTATGCTGACGTACCTATTTTTACATGTGTTTCAGGTGCTAATGCATGATGATGCTTGTGCTTCACTTAGGCGGACTCGGGCCTTAGTGACTTAAAAGACAGTTATTATGTTAGTTTAGTTTGAACTCAAAGACAATGTAACTTTAAATTTTAATAATACATAACTTTATTTGCCATGGTTGTTGAAACAATAATTCTGTCGCCACTCACCTCCCCGGCATTTCCGCCGCGGTTTGTTGTTTTACGCGGCCGGGGTGTGACACATAGTTGATGAAATTTGATGATGATATTGATGCATGCTCACATAGGATTTGACGAGGCCTTAGTGACATTAAAAGATGCAAGACTAGTTAAATTTTGTATTACTTCTTTGTTTGTTAAGACGTTGTAACTCTTTTAAATCAATAAAACAACATTTTTATTTTTCCATGTGTTATGAAACAATGATTCTGTTACAACACTCCCCGACGATTCCGCCACGTTTTGTTGTTTTACGTGGTCGGGGTGTGACATGATACGAGAAATGATACAGGAATGAAACGAGAAATCGTGTCACGAATAGGGTACCATAAGCACCATTAATCGTGTACATACTAAGACCACAGAACAAAAGGTTAGATCTAATGGGTTTTCGGGCAGCCACACTTTGGGTGAAAACTAGTAACGAGTAGTGCTTTTGTGTCTCAGTCATTAATCGACAACTAGAAAAATGCCTATGGTTTGGATGCTTCCTATGTCGTGTCACATGTTAATGGCCTTGCAACCCATTAACAACTTGATACATATAGATATACTTGATTTATACAAGATACATACCATGTTTTTCATACAAAATATACAAACGTTCAATATAAGAACTGCATGAATTCACACCAACATTATGTTGACGTTTTTTCCAAAAACTTACATGTACTTCTGGTAACTAAAGTGGATGTGCGCGGGGTCTTACTCATGCTCCTGGATGTTGTTTATGTTTATCCTTAAATAAAGTTGTAAACTTTCAGACAATTTACTGTCTCGTGATGTAAACACTTAATCTATGTTTTCAGTAATGTAATGTTATCAGCATTTGAAGTTATTTTTACGAGCATGTAGTATGTTTACCTTTCGTATGCAATGAGAACCATTCATGATCACACCTCGTGCTTCCGCCTAAGAAAGGGGTGTGACAGTTTGGTATCAGAGCTGCGATTGTAGTGAACCAGGATTCCTTCCCGAGTCTAGTCTACAATCTCTAGGATCCTTTCAAGAAAACAATTTTTCAAAAAGTTTTCATTGCATAAAACTTTTCGTGACATCCACTACCTGAAACTGTTCACAAGGAGTCAAGAAAAGACACTACGAGACTTAGGGTGCACTAGAGTAGCTGCCACACCCCCAAAATCTGTCACACCCCCAAAATCCACCTGCGGAGTATCACCGCTTGGGAGCGTGACTGACCAGGATCAAGCCACCAATCATATAGAACAACATAATAGTAAAATTAAATGTCATCAACCCAAACCAATCCATATGAAAGGTGTTCAAAACATAATTATAAATTCAACGTTTAGCGGAAGCATAATTGTAAAAGCCCAACATAAATAAAGTATGTAATGTTATAATGTTTAATCAAGCAATCACGATCCTTGTCCACAACGACCGCGCCTCCCTGTGCAAGCTCCATGTATACCTAACGACCTGCAAGGCATGTAACAGAGAGTCAACAACTAGTTGAGCGAGTTCACAGAAAGTAAGTGTGTATGTGACAACTCGAGTTTCTGAGATTTCATCTTTGTATTATTGCATGTTAATTTCATAGATCGTTTGTTGGTATGATTATTCGTTCACAACTATACTCGGGTGTAGTATGATAAATCGTATTGTGATTTATATGATGTATATGATTTATATGGTGTGTGGATTAAGTATGTATGTGGTGTATGTTAATAGGGTGTCTTGTGTTAATTGGTATTTTATATTTAAATATGGATTTTGGCTGAACACACTCCTACTCCTACGAAATCACCTACACTTGAAGGCATTCCCTTGGTGAAAACCCTACCTCACGAAAACACCCATGATGAAAACACTTTAAGTGTTTTCGTCCATTGATTACTACTGAAAGTCGAATGGGCTTTAGGCCCAGTAGTGGACCAGTTTTATGTTGTTCCAAACTTTTATGCGAGAACCATTATGCCACAAAACCCTAACCACCTCTTGTATTCTCTCTCGCTATCCTTCGAACCCGATGGCAGTCTTGAGACCGCGATCTCGAAGCTTTTGTATTGATCGAGTCATTCATCGTCTTGCATCGGTTAGTGTTTAATCCACACCAGTTAGATTATGCGATATCACTGTTGAATGTGTTATTGAGATCATGATTTCGTGATATTATGTAATACTTGAATGTATGTTGTATAAGAAGTTGTTTATCATAGATTACTAGATTGTCGATTTCGGTTTGCATGTGACTTATGATTTCAGCCTAACCTTAGTCAAACCCACCTTTAATCAAATTGGTCCAATAATATCTTGTGTTGTCTATTGATGTCGGCCATTGATGTGAATATTGATAAAAATAATGATGAAGAGCATATGATTGTGGACTGGTTTGCAGATTAGGGATCCGTTTAAGCTGATGCATGATCGGTTGTGTGATGCGTGTTGTCTATGTTCGAATAATTTCGATGATCTTGTTATGATTATGATTTATGTGTTACTCTTTGGAAGTGATGATGGCTGACAACTTGGGACAAATAAACACATGGGGGCTGAAACAAACTGACATTAGTATAGGATGTCTCTTTTAATTAATAGCCTGACTAAACTTCAATTAGTGTGTTGCACATGATGATAATGATGGGTATGTTAGGGCACTATGTGTTGTCATGTTTTGATAATTGTTTTCTTTGCAAACTGATGCTGACTTTGGGCATTGCTGCCGCCAGACGATGATGCCTTCCGATGTGTGTGTCTATTGATGATTACTAGTAAATTGTATGTTGTTATATATAATTTACTTAGGTTATACAAAGCATGGTATGTATGTAAGTTGAATAAATAGAACTGCTGACTGGTTAACGAACCCCCACCCTACTTTAAAATCATCTCGATGAAATCCCAAAGGGATTTCGGCTCAAGGTGTTTTCGGCCAAGTTCGGATTTCGGCCCAAAAGTGAATTCGGCCCACCTTGTATTCCCGGCCCACTAAGTGTTTTCGCCAGGTATTGTGATTTCAACAGAACATGATTTCGTTGCATGTGTTTTAGTCATACATCCTGAGCAGTGATCCGTTACTTCTATTAACTCTACTAGTTGTCAAACTCTGTGAGTTTATTATTCCTGTTGGGTATGATAGTCCTGTTACGTGGTTAACTTTGTCATGTATATTAACAGATACCCACGTTAGAACAAACTGTGAGAAACATTTATGTGAAGCTGGAATTGCACGAACTTGACTAACTGCTTACGTGATATATGATGATTAACTGCCAAACACACCTTGTGATAATACTGTGATGCAAGTTGCATGAGAAACCTTACGAACTTGAACTGATTGTAAATACGTGCGTACTATAGGACTTGATTGATTTCTGGTGAGCACATAACTTAGCATACCGAGCAAACCAAGGTGAGTTCACACAGCCAAGGCATGGGTTCCCGGGCGGGAATGGGATTGGATGGATTATTGTGTATACTCAGATGGTAGAACTTAACGAATACGAACCTACTAGACTAGTAACACTTATTGAACTGATCTTCGCACACCTGCCAAGGGTTGGCCGCGATATTATGACATCTTCGCACACCTGCCTTTGGAAGGCCGCGAACTGAACTTACTAACCTTCGCACACCTGCCTGGGAGGCCGCGATACAAAATAAACCTAGTCTAGAATACTTGGGAAGAACATCCCCTAATATCTTCGCACACCTGCCTGGGAAGCCGCGATGGAAATATGATACATGATATAAACGAACGAACTTACTATTACTCATACCATACTATTATTGAACTGTTATCTGTGAACTCGCTCAACTAGTTGTTGACTCTCTGCTGCATGCCTTGCAGGACCTTAGGTACTTATGGAGCTTGCACTGGAGGCGCGGTCGTTGTGGGCAAGGATCGTGGTTTCTACGTTGAACTATTATGACATTTAAAACTATTAACTAATGTTGGATTATTTACTATGCTTCCGCTATACTTTGAAACTATGGTTATGTTTTGAACACCTATCGTATTGGATGTTTGGTTTACATTTATTTTACTTGATATTAATTACATGTTCAATATGATTGGTGGCTTGATCCTGGTCAGTCACGCTCCCAAGCGGTGGTACTCCGCAGGTGGATTTTGGGGGTGTGACAGATTGGTATCAGAGCCATTGGTTATAGAGAACTTGGTTTTAATATGGAAAAAAAAACGTTTTTATTAAAACCAGACTATAACCAGAACAGTGCTCTCAACGATCCACAATGACGCTTCGCTCCACGTGCAAGACTCGACATCCTAGGTAATAAGGTTTATGTTTATTGCCTACATGCTAGAATTGCATAGAACTTTGCTCGTAGTATGCTCACATTACTTTGCTCACTACTTATTATTGCTTGAGAACACCTATGTGCCTACACTTTTCTGTCATCGCACTACTCACGGACCATTCATACTTATGCTACCTTTACTGTTCGATCATGTCTGGACGTGTTGACATGACTCAAGCCCGGTTGACGGCTCTCATTAACGAACAAGTTGCTACGGCACTTACAGCCGCACAAGCAGGAGGTATAACCTGCTATTCCAGACCTATCCTAGGATGTTAGATCCTACTCTCGTGACCCAACTCTCGCACTTAACCTTGACCTATCTTTCTTGCGCAACGGGTCAGAACGCACAGCAACCTGTCTGCACATTCAAGAAGTTCATGGACTGTCGTCCAAGCACATTCAGTGGCATGGAAGGAGCAGTGGGACTACTCCATTGGTTTGAGAAGCTCGAGTCAGTGTTCGAGATGTGTGAATGCCCTGAGGCTCGCAGGGTTAAGTACGCCACTGGCACGTTGGAAGAAATCGCGTTAACTTGGTGGAACGCGCAAGTACAAATCCTAGGGCTGGCAACTGCTAACGCCACCCCTGGAACGAATTCAAAAGAACGCATTAAAAGGGAATACCGCACGCGTGATGACATCCACAAGTTGGAAGTGGAACTTTACCATTTGAAAATGACGGGGTCAGGAAACTGATGCTTATACGAAACGGTCGAACGAACTGGCCATCTTGTGTCCAACCATGGTGGACCCTTCAAGCAAGCGTATCGAATTTTACCTCAAGGGTCTAGCCTCAGAGATTCAGGGCCATGCTTCATCGGCTAACCACGACAATATCCAAGACATTCAGCATCTTGCTTATCGCCTCACGGATCAGGCAGTGGAACAGAACATGTTGCCTAGTGGTATCAGCGCTATTACTACCGCTACCACTTCTGCTACCCCCGCTACTCCTAGTGACAACAAGCGGAAATGGGATGGGTATTCCAGCAAGGGTTCGGCTACCGTTCAGTCTCAAGCACAGCAGCAGCGCAAGAATAGTGATCACCAGAGCACAGTAGAAGTCCTATGCAAAGAAAAGATTGTTCGCATTCCTCGTTCAGGTCAAGAACCTCTCGAAGTTCAAGACGACAGGAGTGGTGCTGTGGTTGGCATCACCTCTTTCTTGAAGGCTCAGAAATGTTTGCGGAAGGGCCACACCGCAATTTTGGCTCTCGTTACTGACACATCAGCGAAAGAAAAGAAGTTGGAAGACCATTCAGTTGTACGCGACTTTCCTCAGGTGTCTCGCAAGGATTTACCTGGTCTACCGCCGCATCATCAGGACGAATTTCAAATCGAGCTCGCTCCAGGAGCAGCACCCATAGCTCGAGCACCGTATCGCTTAGCTCCACTAGAATCGGAAGAACTATCGACGCAGCTACCAGGAATCTTGGATAAAGGATTTAACCGACCTATCTCTTCGCCTTGGGGAGCTACAAGAACTATTAGATACCAACTATCGGTGAAAAAGAAGGATGGCACCTTCAGGATGTGAAATTGATTACCGTGAACTGAACAAGGTCAAAGTGAAGAACCGTTATCCTCTTTCACGCATTGACGACTTATTCGACCAGTTGCAAAGGTCGAGTTACTACTCCAAGGTTGATCTAAGGTCTGGTTATCATCAGCTGAGAGTCCAGGATGAGGACGTCTCCAAGACAACATTCAGAGCTCGCTGCGGCCATTACGAGTTTCTTGCCATACCATTCGGGCTTACGAACGCACCTGCAGTTTTCATGGATTTTATGAACAGGGTGTGCAAACCCTATCTAGACAAGTTCGATCAGGAACTGGCCTGCACCGCGTACACCAACGGAAATACGCCAATTCTTGGGTTTGGCGGGTTACTACAGGCGGTTTATCAAAGACTTCTCTAAGACCGCGCAGCCGCTTATTATGCTGACACAGAAAGGTGTCGTTTACAGATGGGGTAGTACGCAGGAAACTGCTTTTCAGTACCTGAAGGATAGACTATGCAGCGCACCTATCCTCTCACTGCCCGAGGGCACGGATGACTTCGTGGTTTATTGTGACGCATCGATACAGGGACTTGGTGGTGTATTGATGCAGCGGGATAAAGTTATTGCCTACGCCTCTCGTCAACTCAAGGTTCATGAACGGAACTACACGACGCACGATTTAGAGCTGGGAGCTGTTGTTTTGCGCTTAAGATATGGCGACACTACCTGTACGGTACCGAGTGCACTATTTACACCGATCACAGGAGTCTCGAGCATATCTTCAAGCAGAAGGAATTGAACATGCGTCAACGACGATGGTTCGAGCTACTCAATGATTATGAATGCGCTATCAAGTATCATCCAGGCAAGGCCAATGTTGTGGCTGACGCCCTCAGTCGAAAGGACACTTTACCGAAGCGCGTGCGAGCGCTCCAGCTTACGATTCAGTCTAGCCTTCCTGCTCAGATACGAACTGCTCAGATAGAAGCTTTAAAACCCTGAAAATGTCATGGCTGAAGCCTTACGCGGTTCAAGGCAACGAATGGAACAAAAGGAAGACGGCGCCTACTATGTAACGAGGCGTATCTGAGTCCCAATTTATGGCGGTTTACGAGAGCTTGTGATGGACGAAGCACACAAGTCTCGCTACTCGGTACATCCAGGGTCAGATAAAATGTACCACGACATCAGTACTACTTATTGGTGGCCTGGCATGAAGGCCCACATCGCCACCTATGTTGGCAAGTGCTTGACTTGTGCGAGAGTCAAGGTTAAATATCAGAAACCCGCAGGTCTACTTCAGCAACCCAGGATACCACAGTGGAAATGGGAAGAAATTTCCATGGATTTTGTTACGGGCTTACCTAGATACCAGCGTGGGAATGATACAATATGGGGAAATCGTGGATCGACTCACCAAGTCTGCACACTTACTGGCTATAAAGGAAACGGATAAGTTCTCCACTCTCGCAGACATCTATCTTAAAGAAGTTGTTTCGAGGCACGGGGTGCCCACCTCCATCATTTCGGATCGGGATGCACGATTCACGTCAGAATTATGGCAAGCGATGCACAAATCTTTCGGCTCACGATTAGACATGAGCACAGCGTACCATCCTCAGACCTATGGGCAATCTGAGCGAACAATCCAAACTCTCGAAGACATGCTTCGGGCATGTGTTATCGATCTCGGCAACAGCTGGGAAAAGCACCTTCCTTTAGTGGAGTTTTCGTACAATAACAGTTACCACGCTAGCATTCAAGCCGCTTCATTTGAGGCATTGTACGGACGTAAATGCCGGTCACCTCTCGGTTGAGCAGAGGTGGGGGATAGTTAGATTACAGGCCCAGAAATGGTAGTTGACGCTACTGAACGAATTGCACAGATACGACAACGCATGGCGGCAGCTCGCGATCGCCAGAAAAGCTACGCGGATAAGCGTAGGAAGCCATTGGAATTTTAGGTCGGGGACCGGGTTTTATTAAAAGTCTCACCCTGGAAGGGTGTGGTTAGTTTTGGTAAAAGAGGCAAACGCAATCAACGGTATGTTGGACCGTTCGAAATCACTGAAAGAATAGGCCAAGTAGCCTACGGACTAAACCTGCCAGCTGAACTCGGTGCAGTTCACAACGTATTCCACGTGTCGAATCTGAAGAAATGTCTGTCAAATGAGACCCTTATAGTTCCTTTTAAGGAACTCACCATCGACGAGCGGTTGCAGTTCGTCGAGGAACCAGTTGAGATCACGGACCGGGATGTGAAGGTCCTCAAACACAAGAGAATCCCTCTTGTTCGAGTTCGTTGGAACTCCCGTCGTGGCCCAGAGTACACCTGGGAACGCGAAGACCAGATGAAAGAAAAGTACCCCCAGTTATTCAGAACCAATGCAACCACTACTGAGGCTGAAGCTACTACTGCGGAATTTCGGGACGAAATTCCAGATCAACGGGGGAAGGATGTGACACCCCAGGAAAACCAATGAACGATATAACTTACCTAGCTTCCTCAGTGAGTGCATACCAAATTTCGGGACGAAATTTCTTTTTAGTTGGGGATAATGTGACAACTCGAGTTTCTGAGATTTCATCTTTGTATTATTGCATGTTAATTTCATAGATCGTTTGTTGGTATGATTATTCGTTCACAACTATACTCGGGTGTAGTATGATAAATCGTATTGTGATTTATATGATGTATATGATTTATATGGTGTGTGGATTAAGTATGTATGTGGTGTATGTTAATAGGGTGTCTTGTGTTAATTGGTATTTTATATTTAAATATGGATTTTGGCTGAACACACTCCTACTCCTACGAAATCACCTACACTTGAAGGCATTCCCTTGGTGAAAACCCTACCTCACGAAAACACCCATGATGAAAACACTTTAAGTGTTTTCGTCCATTGATTACTACTGAAAGTCGAATGGGCTTTAGGCCCAGTAGTGGACCAGTTTTATGTTGTTCCAAACTTTTATGCGAGAACCATTATGCCACAAAACCCTAACCACCTCTTGTATTCTCTCTCGCTATCCTTCGAACCCGATGGCAGTCTTGAGACCGCGATCTCGAAGCTTTTGTATTGATCGAGTCATTCATCGTCTTGCATCGGTTAGTGTTTAATCCACACCAGTTAGATTATGCGATATCACTGTTGAATGTGTTATTGAGATCATGATTTCGTGATATTATGTAATACTTGAATGTATGTTGTATAAGAAGTTGTTTATCATAGATTACTAGATTGTCGATTTCGGTTTGCATGTGACTTATGATTTCAGCCTAACCTTAGTCAAACCCACCTTTAATCAAATTGGTCCAATAATATCTTGTGTTGTCTATTGATGTCGGCCATTGATGTGAATATTGATAAAAATAATGATGAAGAGCATATGATTGTGGACTGGTTTGCAGATTAGGGATCCGTTTAAGCTGATGCATGATCGGTTGTGTGATGCGTGTTGTCTATGTTCGAATAATTTCGATGATCTTGTTATGATTATGATTTATGTGTTACTCTTTGGAAGTGATGATGGCTGACAACTTGGGACAAATAAACACATGGGGGCTGAAACAAACTGACATTAGTATAGGATGTCTCTTTTAATTAATAGCCTGACTAAACTTCAATTAGTGTGTTGCACATGATGATAATGATGGGTATGTTAGGGCACTATGTGTTGTCATGTTTTGATAATTGTTTTCTTTGCAAACTGATGCTGACTTTGGGCATTGCTGCCGCCAGACGATGATGCCTTCCGATGTGTGTGTCTATTGATGATTACTAGTAAATTGTATGTTGTTATATATAATTTACTTAGGTTATACAAAGCATGGTATGTATGTAAGTTGAATAAATAGAACTGCTGACTGGTTAACGAACCCCCACCCTACTTTAAAATCATCTCGATGAAATCCCAAAGGGATTTCGGCTCAAGGTGTTTTCGGCCAAGTTCGGATTTCGGCCCAAAAGTGAATTCGGCCCACCTTGTATTCCCGGCCCACTAAGTGTTTTCGCCAGGTATTGTGATTTCAACAGAACATGATTTCGTTGCATGTGTTTTAGTCATACATCCTGAGCAGTGATCCGTTACTTCTATTAACTCTACTAGTTGTCAAACTCTGTGAGTTTATTATTCCTGTTGGGTATGATAGTCCTGTTACGTGGTTAACTTTGTCATGTATATTAACAGATACCCACGTTAGAACAAACTGTGAGAAACATTTATGTGAAGCTGGAATTGCACGAACTTGACTAACTGCTTACGTGATATATGATGATTAACTGCCAAACACACCTTGTGATAATACTGTGATGCAAGTTGCATGAGAAACCTTACGAACTTGAACTGATTGTAAATACGTGCGTACTATAGGACTTGATTGATTTCTGGTGAGCACATAACTTAGCATACCGAGCAAACCAAGGTGAGTTCACACAGCCAAGGCATGGGTTCCCGGGCGGGAATGGGATTGGATGGATTATTGTGTATACTCAGATGGTAGAACTTAACGAATACGAACCTACTAGACTAGTAACACTTATTGAACTGATCTTCGCACACCTGCCAAGGGTTGGCCGCGATATTATGACATCTTCGCACACCTGCCTTTGGAAGGCCGCGAACTGAACTTACTAACCTTCGCACACCTGCCTGGGAGGCCGCGATACAAAATAAACCTAGTCTAGAATACTTGGGAAGAACATCCCCTAATATCTTCGCACACCTGCCTGGGAGGCCGCGATGGAAATATGATACATGATATAAACGAACGAACTTACTATTACTCATACCATACTATTATTGAACTGTTATCTGTGAACTCGCTCAACTAGTTGTTGACTCTCTGCTGCATGCCTTGCAGGACCTTAGGTACTTATGGAGCTTGCACTGGAGGCGCGGTCGTTGTGGGCAAGGATCGTGGTTTCTACGTTGAACTATTATGACATTTAAAACTATTAACTAATGTTGGATTATTTACTATGCTTCCGCTATACTTTGAAACTATGGTTATGTTTTGAACACCTATCGTATTGGATGTTTGGTTTACATTTATTTTACTTGATATTAATTACATGTTCAATATGATTGGTGGCTTGATCCTGGTCAGTCACGCTCCCAAGCGGTGGTACTCCGCAGGTGGATTTTGGGGGTGTGACAGTGTAATAGTAAGTTCGTTTGTAACGTGTGGCTCTACTGGGCCGATAGTATGTTCTATTGGTGGGGGCTTCCCATGTTGCATATACACTAGACTATTTATAACCATAAGTGTTCTTCTTACCGAGAACAGTTGTACGTACAAGTTTACGTAGGTCTTACGTAAGTGTCCTTCACAACCGAGGACAGGGGTACGCGGGGGTTTACGTAGGTTTTACGCAAGTGCCTGACATAAACGAGGCAGTAGTGAGTATAAGTTCACGTAGGTTTTACGTGAGTGTCCTTCGCAACCTGAGGACAGTGATGAGTACAAGTATACGTAGGTTTTACGTATGTGTCCTGCGCATCCGAGGATGATGGTAGATAGTCTAGTAACAGTGTAAGTACAAATCTATTCCTTCAATCCCATTCCCAAACCCCGGGAATCCCATGCCTTGGTAAGAGTGTGAACTCACCTTGGTTTGCTCGGTATGTTATTGCTTCTAGTGTTAATTAATGGTTAGGTTCTGTGACAACTCGAATTTCTAAGATTGATTTCATACGTATTACAAGAGCATGTGTTTGACTAATTACTTAATTTCACATTTGATTGATATGAAAGTATATATATATGTTTGATTGCTTGATTGTGCATAATTGTTTGATTGTGTATAATGGGTTCCATATTGTGAAACTTGTACTGTATGTTAGCTAGTTAGTGTGAATCATGGCCCAACCTACGAAGGATGTTCCACGAAACATGATGCATGAATCGAAGGATGTCGAAACATATGAAGTCTCGAAACATATCCTTCGCGCTCGAAACATATCCTTCGCGCTCGAAACATATCCTTCGCGCTCGAAACATATCCTTCGATATGTTTCGGCCCAGTTGCTCTGTTGGGCTTGGCCCATTACTGTGATACGTATATATAAGGATGCATGTAAACTGATGGTTATTTTCAAAGAAAAACCCTAGTTTTCAGTTCGTGTGTGACGGCAATTACAAACACCCGGAGATTATTTGCTGAACAATTCCCTTTTTGCTCTCAATTCCGGTTAGTATTTAAGGTGTATGTGATTATATGATTTACCGATTTACTTGTAATATGTGGATTGTATGATTTATCGGATACGTATATTAGTCGGATATATGTTAACCAAATTGTTCATATCGTGATCGGATAGTATGTATGTTTTGAAAGATATTAGGGTTGCATGTTTTTCGGTTGTGAATGATTGGTAGAATTTGGATGTTCCTCGGATTTGTATACGAATTGGATATGTATGTTAACCAGATTAATAATCGGCTGGATATTGTAATCGGACAAGTTTATGTAATCAAAACTTATGTGTAAATCGGATGGTTTGAATAATCTTGTAGCTTGAATGATCTGGTTATTCAGATTAGGGTTCTTGATAAACATGAGAAGTATGCTTGTTTGATCTTGTTGATGTTAGCAGATTTGTGAAAATTGTGTTAAGGGTTAATCGGATAAACGTAACTGTTACTAGCCGAAGGATACTTATTGATCGAACCACTGTTGGACCGAAAGATACCTATCCTTCGAATCATAGTAGTAGTGACCGAAGGATAGTTTGACCGACAGATAGTTTGACCGAACCATTAATTGACCGAAACCTAGTTTGACCGAAAGATAACTTGGGTCGAAAGATAGTGTTAGTTCGAAACATAACCTTCGGACCGAAGGATCATTTTGATGATTATGATTACTGATGTCGAAAGATAATGATTTGATTCGAAAGATATTAGGGTTTTGAATAATGTCTGGAACAATAGAACATATGCTGATTTAATTGACATGCCATGCTTAGTGATGAACGTATTCGTGCCATACTACGTGCTGTGCCGATATGCAAACTAACTGCTATGTGAACAATTAATTGCATGCGTAACATTTCGACCATGAACTGATTTACTATACGTGTATACAATAGGACGTGATTAATTACTTGTGAGTGCATAACTTAGCATACCGAGCAAACCAAGGTGAGTTCACACAGCCAAGGCATGGGTTCCCAGGGTGGGAATGGGTTGGATGATTACTTGTGCATACTTTGATACTGTAACGAACGATTAAACTGTTGATGCTTACGAACTACTCAACTGCCTTCGCACACACCCTGGTCGGTAAAGACTATGGTCGCGAACGAACTGATCAATTGCCTTCGCACACACCCTGGTCGGTAAAGACTACGGTCGCGAACTAACGAACATAATCTTCGCACACATGCCTGTGAGGCCGCGATGGAACTGATACGATACGAAACTTAATTGAACAAACGCACTATTACCCAAACTAAACTATAAACTGTGAACTCGCTCAACTAGTTTGTTGATTATCTGCTGCATGCCTTGCAGGACCTTAGGTACTTATGGAGCTTGCACTGGAGGAGCGGGACGTTGTGGGCAGTGGGTTAAGAACGCTATGTTTAAACATTTCGAATAATTGAACTTATGGTTTACTTGGGTTATTTACTTATGCTTCCGCTACTGATACTATGATTGTTTTGAAACGTCAATTGTATTGAATGGAGTTTTACGAATTACTTTATTTATATTATGCTATGTTCAATATGATTGATGGCTTGATCCTGGTCAGTCACGCTCCCACGCGGTGGTACTCCGCAGGTGGATTTTGGGGGTGTGACAGATTGGTATCAGAGCCATTGGTTATAGAGAACTTGGTTTTAATATGGGAAAAACGTTTTTATTAAAACCAGACTATAACCAGAACAGTGCTCTCAACGATCCACAACGACGCTTCGCTCCACGTGCAAGACTCAACTTCCTAGGTAATAAGGTTTATGTTTATTGCCTACATGCTAGAATTTGCATAGAACTTTGCTCGTAGTATGCTTACATTACCTTGCTCACAACTTGACATTGCATGAGAATACTTATGTGCTTACACTCTTCTGTCATCGCACTATTCGCGAACCTTTCTCACTTATGTTGCCTTTGATGTGAAGATCAATGGCCGCACGAATTACCATGACTCAAGCCCAGCTAGAGGCTCTCGTTGCTGCGGCAGTTGCAGCCGCCCAAGCAGGTAGTATACCCTGCAGTATAGACACTAGGATCTTTAGATCCTACATTAATTCTCGTACTTAACTTTGCCCTATTCGTACACAATAGGTCAACCCGCTCAGCAACAACCTGCGTGTACCTTCAAGACTTTCATGGACTGTCGTCCTAGCTCGTTCAGTGGCACGGAGGGAGCAGTTGGACTCCTCCACTGGTTTGAAAAGCTCGAGTCAGTTTTCGAGATGTGTGAATGCCCTGAGGCTCGCAGGGTGAAATTCGCCACTGGCACACTTGAAGGGATTGCGCTCACTTGGTGGAACGCACAAGTGCAGATTTTAGGGTTGGCAGCTGCTAACGCCACACCCTGGAATGAATTCAAAGAACTGATCAAGAGGGAATACTGCACTAGAGAAGACATTCACAAGTTGGAGGACGAGTTGTATAATCTGAAGATGGTTGGTTCGGAAATTGAAGCTTACACCAAGAGATCAAATGAGTTGGCTGTGTTATGTCCAACTATGGTGGACCCTCCTTACAAGCGTATCGAGTTGTATCTTAAAGGTTTGGTGCCAGAAATACAGAGCCACGTTACCTCGGCTAACCTCAACAATATCCAGGAAATACAGCGTCTCGCTCACCGCATCACCGATCAGGCAGTGGATCAGAATAAACTGCCGAAGCGTGTCGGCGCTACTGCTACAGCTGTTACTTCAGTCACTCCCACTGCTGCTACTTCTGCCACACCCAGCGAGAATAAAAGAAAGTGGGACGGGGATTCCAGCAGGGGATCAGCGTCTGTTCAGTCCCAAACTCAGCAACGTCGCACCAACGATTACCAGAGTCCGAGTCAGCAGTCATCGGGCAGTCAGGGACATAGTGGTTATAAGGGAAATCACCCGTGGTGTAACAGGTGCAACAAACACCACAGTGGAAGATGTCGCAGGAGTCAATGTCAAAGATGCCACAAGATGGGCCATGAGGCCAAAGATTGTAGAAGCGCGCGACCAGTGAATCAGAACCAGCAACTTCCACCGCCAGCTCCACAGAATCAGCAGCAGCAGCCACAGCGTGGAAACCGGGGGTGTTTCCAGTGTGGGGCTGAAGGTCACTACAAACGCGATTGTCCCCAGTTGAACCAGAATCGCAATAACAACAACAACCAGGGCAACGGGAATAACAACAATCAGGGTAATGGTAACAACAACAACGGGGGAAACAACAACGGCAATGAAGCTCGTGGTCGTGCTTTTGTGTTGGGTCGAGGAGATGCAGTGAATGATCCCAATGTGGTTATGGGTAAGTTTCTTCTCGACGATATTTATGTTACTGTCTTATTTGATTCGGGTGCTGATACAAGTTATATGTCCATGAAAATGAGTAACTTATTAAAACGTACACCAACACCTCTAGACACTAAACACGTCGTAGAACTAGCGAATGGTAAAAGTGTAGAAGCCGCTCATGTAGTCAAGGGTTGTAGCATTGTTCTAGCGGGTCAGACTTTCACGATTGATCTTATACCCATAGTCTTGGGTAGCTTCGACGTCGTCATCGGCATGGATTGGTTATCTCAACATCACGCAGAGATCTTATGCAAGGAAAAGGTTATTCGTATTCCTCGCTCCAGTCAAGAACCTCTCGCAGTTCAGGGCGACAAGAGTGGTGCTGTGGTTGGCATCATCTCTTACTTGAAGGCGCAGAAATGTTTACGAAAGGGGCATACTGCCATTTTGGCCCTCGTTACTGATGCATCAGCAAAGGAAAAGAAGCTGGAGGATATCCCAGTTGTACGCGACTTCCCTCAGGTGTTTCCTGAAGATTTACCAGGCTTACCGCCTCATCGTCAAGTCGAGTTTCAGATTGAATTGGCTCCTGGAGCAGCGCCAATAGCCCGCGCACCATATCGTTTAGCTCCAACCGAACTGGACGAACTGTCGAAACAGCTGCAAGAGCTCTTGGAAAAGGGCTTTATTCGTCCAAGCTCTTCGCCTTGGGGAGCTCCAGTGTTATTTGTGAAGAAGAAAGACGGTACGTTCAGGATGTGCATCGACTATCGTGAACTCAACAAGGTGACGGTGAAGAACCGTTATCCTCTTCCACGCATAGATGACTTATTCGACCAGTTGCAAGGGTCGTGTTACTATTCCAAGATCGATTTGAGGTCAGGGTATCATCAGCTGAGAGTCCGGGATGAGGACGTCTCCAAAACTGCTTTCAGAACTCGTTATGGTCACTACGAGTTTCTGGTCATGCCATTCGGGCTTACAAACGCGCCAGCAGTCTTCATGGATCTTATGAACAGGGTGTGCAAACCCTATCTCGACAAGTTTGTTATCGTCTTCATCGACGACATTTTGATCTACTCCAAGAGTCAGGAGGAGCACGAGCAGCACTTACGCCTTATCTTGGAACTTCTTCGAAAAGAGCAATTGTACGCAAAGTTTTCAAAATGCGACTTCTGGCTTCGTGAAGTCCACTTCTTAGGTCATGTGGTAAACAAGGATGGGATTCATGTCGATCCATCCAAGGTTGGTTCGATCAGAAACTGGCCAGCACCACGTACACCGACAGAGATACGCCAATTTTTGGGTTTGGCAGGTTACTACAGGCGATTTATTAAAGACTTCTCAAAGATCGCGCAACCACTTACTATGCTTACACAGAAAGGTGTCGTTTACAGATGGGGTAATACGCAAGAGACCGCTTTTCAGTACTTAAAGGATAGGCTTTGCAGCGCGCCTATTCTCTCACTGCCCGAGGGCACGGATGACTTCGTGGTTTATTGTGACGCATCAATACAAGGGCTTGGTTGTGTATTGATGCAACGGGATAAAGTTATCGCATACGCCTCTCGGCAACTCAAGGTTCATGAACGGAATTATACGACGCACGATTTAGAGCTGGGAGCTGTTGTTTTCGCGCTTAAGATATGGCGACACTACCTGTACGGTACCAGGTGCACGATTTACACCGATCACAGGAGTCTCGAGCATATCCTTAAGCAAAAGGATTTGAATATGCGTCAACGAAGATGGGTTGAACTTCTGAACGACTACGAATGCGCCATCAAGTATCATCCAGGCAAGGCCAATGTTGTGGCTGATGCCCTCAGTCGGAAAGACACTCTACCTAAGCGCGTGCGAGCGCTACAGCTTACCATTCAGTCCAGTCTTCCTGCACAGTTACGAGCTGCTCAGTTAGAAGCACTGAAACCCGAAAACGTCAAAGCTGAAGCCTTACGCGGCTCAAGGCAACGCATGGAACAAAAGGAAGACGGTGCTTACTATGTAACGGGGCGTATTTGGGTCCCACTTTATGGCGGGTTACGCGAACTTGTAATGGATGAAGCTCACAAGTCTCGCTATTCGGTACATCCAGGGTCGGATAAAATGTACCACGACATCAGCACTACTTATTGGTGGCCTAGTATGAAGGCTCACATCGCTACTTACGTTGGAAAATGTTTGACCTGTGCGAGGGTCAAGGTCGAATATCAGAAGCCAGCTGGTCTACTTCAGCAGCCCAAGATACCGCAGTGGAAATGGGAAGAAATTTCCATGGATTTCGTTACGGGCTTGCCTAGATCCCAGCGTGGGAATGACACTATTTGGGTAATCGTTGATCGACTCACAAAGTCTGCTCACTTCTTGGCTATCAAGGAAACGGATAAGTTCTCCACCCTAGCAGATGTTTACCTTAAAGAAGTTGTTTCGAGGCACGGAGTGCCCACTTCTATTATTTCGGATCGCGATGCACGATTCACGTCAGAGCTTTGGCAAGCGATGCACAAATCCTTCGGCTCACGATTAGACATGAGCACAGCATATCATCCTCAGACGGATGGGCAGTCTGAGCGAACTATTCAAACTCTAGAAGACATGCTCCGAGCGTGTGTTATCGATTTCGGCAACGGCTGGGAAAAGCACCTCCCTTTGGTGGAGTTCTCGTACAATAACAGTTACCATACCAGCATTCAAGCCGCTCCATTCGAGGCATTGTACGGACGTAAATGCCGGTCACCTCTCTGTTGGGCAGAGGTGGGGGATAGTCAAATTACGGGTCCAGAGATTGTTGTGGACGCCACAGAAAAGATAGCACAGATACGGCAACGCATGGTGGCAGCACGCGACCGTCAGAAAGCCTACGCGGACAAGCGTAGAAAGCCATTGGAATTTGAGGTCGGGGACCGGGTTTTATTGAAAGTTTCACCCTGGAAGGGTGTGGTTCGTTTTGGTAAAAGAGGCAAACTGAATCCGCGGTACGTCGGACCGTTCGAAATCTTAGAAAAGATTGGCAAGGTAGCCTACAGATTAAACCTACCTCCTGAACTCGGTGCAGTTCACAATGTATTTCACGTGTCGAATCTGAAGAAGTGCCTGTCAGATGAGACCCTCATAGTTCCTTTTAAGGAACTCACTATCGACGAGCGGTTGCAGTTCGTCGAGGAACCAGTTGAAATCACGGACCGGGATGTTAAGGTCCTCAAACACAAGAGAATCCCTCTTGTGCGAGTTCGTTGGAACTCCCAGCGTGGCCCAGAGTATACATGGGAACGCGAAGACCAGATGAGAGAAAAGTACCCCCAGCTATTCGAAACCAATGCATCCACTTCTGAGGCTGAAGCTACTACTACTGAATTTCGGGACGAAATTCCAAATCAACGAGGGGATGATGTGACACCCCAGGAAAACCGGTGAACTATGTAACTTGCCTAGCTACCTCAGTAAGTGCGTACCAAATTTCGGGACGAAATTTCTTTCAAGTTGGGGATAATGTGACAACTCGAATTTCTAAGATTGATTTCATACGTATTACAAGAGCATGTGTTTGACTAATTACTTAATTTCACATTTGATTGATATGAAAGTATATATATATGTTTGATTGCTTGATTGTGCATAATTGTTTGATTGTGTATAATGGGTTCCATATTGTGAAACTTGTACTGTATGTTAGCTAGTTAGTGTGAATCATGGCCCAACCTACGAAGGATGTTCCACGAAACATGATGCATGAATCGAAGGATGTCGAAACATATGAAGTCTCGAAACATATCCTTCGCGCTCGAAACATATCCTTCGCGCTCGAAACATATCCTTCGCGCTCGAAACATATCCTTCGATATGTTTCGGCCCAGTTGCTCTGTTGGGCTTGGCCCATTACTGTGATACGTATATATAAGGATGCATGTAAACTGATGGTTATTTTCAAAGAAAAACCCTAGTTTTCAGTTCGTGTGTGACGGCAATTACAAACACCCGGAGATTATTTGCTGAACAATTCCCTTTTTGCTCTCAATTCCGGTTAGTATTTAAGGTGTATGTGATTATATGATTTACCGATTTACTTGTAATATGTGGATTGTATGATTTATCGGATACGTATATTAGTCGGATATATGTTAACCAAATTGTTCATATCGTGATCGGATAGTATGTATGTTTTGAAAGATATTAGGGTTGCATGTTTTTCGGTTGTGAATGATTGGTAGAATTTGGATGTTCCTCGGATTTGTATACGAATTGGATATGTATGTTAACCAGATTAATAATCGGCTGGATATTGTAATCGGACAAGTTTATGTAATCAAAACTTATGTGTAAATCGGATGGTTTGAATAATCTTGTAGCTTGAATGATCTGGTTATTCAGATTAGGGTTCTTGATAAACATGAGAAGTATGCTTGTTTGATCTTGTTGATGTTAGCAGATTTGTGAAAATTGTGTTAAGGGTTAATCGGATAAACGTAACTGTTACTAGCCGAAGGATACTTATTGATCGAACCACTGTTGGACCGAAAGATACCTATCCTTCGAATCATAGTAGTAGTGACCGAAGGATAGTTTGACCGACAGATAGTTTGACCGAACCATTAATTGACCGAAACCTAGTTTGACCGAAAGATAACTTGGGTCGAAAGATAGTGTTAGTTCGAAACATAACCTTCGGACCGAAGGATCATTTTGATGATTATGATTACTGATGTCGAAAGATAATGATTTGATTCGAAAGATATTAGGGTTTTGAATAATGTCTGGAACAATAGAACATATGCTGATTTAATTGACATGCCATGCTTAGTGATGAACGTATTCGTGCCATACTACGTGCTGTGCCGATATGCAAACTAACTGCTATGTGAACAATTAATTGCATGCGTAACATTTCGACCATGAACTGATTTACTATACGTGTATACAATAGGACGTGATTAATTACTTGTGAGTGCATAACTTAGCATACCGAGCAAACCAAGGTGAGTTCACACAGCCAAGGCATGGGTTCCCAGGGTGGGAATGGGTTGGATGATTACTTGTGCATACTTTGATACTGTAACGAACGATTAAACTGTTGATGCTTACGAACTACTCAACTGCCTTCGCACACACCCTGGTCGGTAAAGACTATGGTCGCGAACGAACTGATCAATTGCCTTCGCACACACCCTGGTCGGTAAAGACTACGGTCGCGAACTAACGAACATAATCTTCGCACACATGCCTGTGAGGCCGCGATGGAACTGATACGATACGAAACTTAATTGAACAAACGCACTATTACCCAAACTAAACTATAAACTGTGAACTCGCTCAACTAGTTTGTTGATTATCTGCTGCATGCCTTGCAGGACCTTAGGTACTTATGGAGCTTGCACTGGAGGAGCGGGACGTTGTGGGCAGTGGGTTAAGAACGCTATGTTTAAACATTTCGAATAATTGAACTTATGGTTTACTTGGGTTATTTACTTATGCTTCCGCTACTGATACTATGATTGTTTTGAAACGTCAATTGTATTGAATGGAGTTTTACGAATTACTTTATTTATATTATGCTATGTTCAATATGATTGATGGCTTGATCCTGGTCAGTCACGCTCCCACGCGGTGGTACTCCGCAGGTGGATTTTGGGGGTGTGACAGGTTCGTTACACACGACCTAAGGTACATTGCATATAAACTCGATGTAAGTGTTTACGTTCAATTAGGGTTTACAAGTCCTTGATGTCTAAACAGTTGTGATTCGTGTGCTAGTTGTGTACAGAATGATATGACATAGGTAGTTCATACATACAGCATCATCCAGTAACTTTCGGTATCATACAGTAGCATGTTGTTCTTTATACAAGGTTATGCACTTAACCATTCAAGAAATTCGTACCGTAAAGCATAAAACTCAGACATGATCATCCAGTAATCAAAGCACGGACTAGAACATCAAGCAAACAAATTCAGGCCCTCATGTCTTTGTGAGAAATTCGGACCATGTGTGTATATATGTAAAAATTCGGACAATGCACATGCAAGCAAGAACTCGGACAAGCTATATTAAACAAGTTCGGACCACATGAATATCTTTCAAGAAATTCGGACTAGCTATTAACCCTTAATGTCACACCCCCAAAATCCACCATGCGGAGTATCACCGCTTGGAGGGGTGACATGACCAGGATCGAGCCACCAATCATATCGAACAACGTAATTAAGTAAATAAAACCAAACACAATACGATTGGTGACCAAAAGGAAGTAAACCGATTTTAGTTTAACAGCGGAAGCATAAAACATAAATTCAAAACATAGTCCATAGTTCATGTCACACCCCGACCGCGTATAACATGCAACCGCGGCGGAAACGCCGGGGAGTGTTGTGGACAGAATTAAATTGTTTCATAACCATGGCATACAAGTTGTATTTTATTTATAAACAAAGGTGTTACATTGTCTTAGAAAGAGAGTACGGAAATCAAAACATAATTAAGCTAGTTCAAACTTCATTTTTAGGCTCTAAGGCACAGGTCCGCCCTAGAATCATGATCATCGTCCTATGGAATAGTTCCTGAAAACACATGTGAAAGTAGGTACGTCAGCATAAAAATGCCTGTGAGATACATAGGTTTTGTGAAAATGGGATTCATGACTTGAGTTTAAAGAATATTTAATAACAGTCAGTCATGAACCTTGTACTTTGTCTTGCTTTGTAAATCATTTGAAAAACGATAACATCAGATGATATATATAGATAAGTGCAAGGTTAAACGAGTAACCAATTAAAATGAGTTGAATATAATAAGTTGTTTTGTAAGACAATGTTTTATGAAAAGTGTGTTATTCGTATAAAATGTTATATGTCTAAACTGAAATGATTTAGATAACGCTAAGATATGTAATATTATACAAACATTTATATATAGGAAGTACCAGCGGCGTATCCACCATGTTTGTATCATATTACATACGGCACGTTACTCCAACCATTTACCCAAACCAATCCACCATGTAAATTGTTCATGTATAAACCAAATGTCAAGTGTTATTGAGTAAACCATGTCAAATGTTTTGTTCAAATGTAAACCACCAATGTGTATGTCAATGTCGACGTGTTTATGTTCAATGTAAATCATGTAATGTGTAATCCCAAAATGTATCATGTATGGTAAGCGAAATGTATCAACTTAAACCATATGCACAAAACAAGTCGTTGAAGTAAAACGTGGTTTAAATCAGCGTTATGTTCTGCGGGAAATGCATGCTCTATTGATATTAACATTTATGTGGTATTGTAAACTATGCATACATCCAAGCCTTGAGACTGCGGCGATAAACCCTTAAACAAATTAAAGGTTTATCTAAGTTATGTATATCGAATTCGGTCATTCCTTCCAGTCCTATCAAACCCAGGACTTCAGGAATGGGAGTTGTCAATTCCTATGGTACCACTACCTACTAACGAACGGCGTAGCTAATGTTAATGAATGTATTGTCCCATGTTAAACAAACCAAATGTCATAACAAAATGAAGGCATGTGATGTAAAAAATTGTACTAAGTATGCTAAGTAAACATACGAAGCAGAAATGTTCATGTAAATCAATGTGTCCATATGCTGAGTAAACATACGCAACAGAAATGTTCATGTAAATCAATATGTCCATATGCTGAGTAAACATATGCGACAAAAATGTAATGTAAATCAATGTACTAAGTATGCACACAATGGGCATACATAGCATGAAATGTAATGAAATCATGTACTATAATGTACTAATGAGCATAGCAGATATACGATGTGAAAACATGGAAAGCATGAAAGTAACAGATAGGCACATGTGTTTCACCCCAAAACAGTTTGGAAAACAGTAAAAGAGGGGTTCTATGTACTCACCTGAGATTGCTTTGAGTTCCTTGTATAATAACCAGATAGTGCTAAAGATCACGGAATATCAACGGCACCTAATAGGTAGCTTATGTTAATATACCGGACCGAATCGGAAGGATCGGACAGTACGCGGGTTCGAAAACCAAACGAGTATGGAGACTCGTGTAATATGGTTTAACAACGCCTACATACTAAAATGAAACTTAACCTAAGTGCTTACGGTCCATCACGACCCGTTTAGGTAGCTTACGCTACCCTAACGCGTCATTCGCGTAGAACGCGTTCGGAACGCCTAACATTGCGACCACAAGGTATAACCTCGGAAGGTTATAGCTATGGTCACCTAATATGTTTGGTCGGATCCCAAAGATCGACCAAATGGGTCGGGTTCGAAAGTATAAGCGATGGTTTAGATCGCTTACCTTACGACCCTATATAAGCACTATACTAAACGTGACGAGCTAAGCATGTTAGAACATGCTTAACTAAGTTTAGAAACAGGTTTGACATCAAAACAAACGGCTTTGATGCCCACGAGTAGTTTGGTTACAAAATATGCAAGAATGCACATTTTGGCCGAAACTACGACTCGTCACTGAGCCTAGATAACGTGGTGATCAGTAGGTATGGTTACTACGGACCATAACCATCGTGATCACGCTCACGTTATGAAGTTCCATGAACTTCACATCGACCAAAAGCTGGTCAATGCAGAAAGTCAACAAAACGTTGACTTTCGGACTCGAAAAGCGAATAAAAGAGCGAAAGAAGACTTACGGAGGGTCCCCGAGTGCTAATCTAGATCAAATAGCTCAGGTATGAAACAATGGTTTCAACTTAGAGCTTCAAGATCAGATTGTTGTGATTTTTACACAAAGGGGGGGGGGTATTTATAGGAAAAGTGGAACCGTTAGGATCGTTTTATCGAATATCGTGCCTTGATCTCGTGCGTACATGTGTCCAGTGGTTAAATTCACTGAACTTGGCTCTTGGCCCTTCATTGGGTGAAAAGGCATCGCCCCTTGATCGAACGAAAGGCCAGATTTTGCATTAAATGCAAAATCTTTCTGTCAGACATCCTTACGCGGCCCGCGTGAAAGTGTGTGCAGGTCTTACGCGGGTCGCCTGGCCCCGTCTGATCTGCACCACTTGCAGAATTTATGTATTTGGCCCCTGTTGCGTTTTTAAGCTATTTCCAGCCCCTTTAAGACCTGTAAAGCCATCTTTAAGGCCCTAAAATGATGCCTAAACATTGTGGACATGAAACATGCCCAAAAATGTTCCGGATGTTGGCTCGTTTGGCCGTACGATCGCGATGTTCGCTTAATTACGACGGAATGCGCATAAGCGCGACAGACGATCCAAATGACGCGACGAATGGATTTTTCTCATGCCAAACACTAAGGCATAATATAAGGATGCTTACACAAATTTTTGGATGTCCAGATGTATTCAGAACGTAAGTTATGCGTAAAAGTGCAAACTTGTGCACTTTTTGACACTTTTAGTCCCTGAATGACCCAAAAGTTTATTTTAGCATACCAAACCCCTCAAAGCCTATTTCTAAGCTATGTAAAGGATATTTATGGTATGTTTAACTTATGGACATGTTCCGGAATGTTCGTTACAGTTCAAATTGGCATACTTTTACAGTTTGTCAAGTTTAGTCCCTGTAAGCGAATTATCTTGTTTTTGCCATACCAAAGCCTTTAAAACTTATTTCTAAGTTATGTAAAGGTTATTTAAGGTATGTTGAGTATATGTTGATGTTCCGGAGTATTTGTCGCATTAAACTGAGTACGTTTACGCACCAGTTTGCGTATAACGCTCCAGAAAGCGATGTAGAGTTTGAATTTGAACAAAAGTCAAAACATGAAAAATGTAAAACACAACCAAACAAACATTGGGATAAAATAACATTGTTTTATTGATAATTGAACTGTTCATAATGATTACAAGCACAAATGTTACAGTTCATAAGTTTAAAGTCCAAAACGTAGGTTTAATAAGTTCATAAAGTTTATTTATTAAATACGGGACATATCAGTTCGCATCCCACAACGACACCTCCATATGTAAGCTCCAAGCATTTAGCGACCTGTAAGGCATGTAACAACGAGTCAACAACAAAGTTGAGTGAGTTCACGTTTGGTTGTTTAGTTTTAAGTTGTTTCTGAAAACGTGGTTTGTCTTTCGTTGGCGTAATTGCCGTGGGGGTTACCCCGTAGTTGAAAGAAAATTTAACAAGTTCATTCTTTATTACCCATACCCTGTCCATGATTAGTGGGGGCTTCCCCATGTGAACTACTAGACCGTATGATATCGACTACTACGCAAGTAAGTTGTGCCCTACATCAGTGTCTATCATCACTGATGGTTTGCCATAGTCCATTAGTACACGCCCGTCCGACTGGCACGGTGTGAGGTTTGTTAAACCTAATAGCGCTATTAACTAATGACCCGCTCGCCATTGGCCTCGGCGATTAAGTCGATATAAAATGAGGGACTTATGATAGAGTTTTGTCTAGTAAGTTAAAGGTTGTTGTCCTACACAAGGAGGACGAACGTACGTAGTTCTCCCAAAGAGAATACGCAGGATTAATACTGGCATCCTACCCGAGGAGGATGGCCGTACATATCCTACCTAAGTAAGATATGTAGATTCCGTTTTAATTCTTTAACCCATTCCCAAACCACCGGAAATCCCATGCCTTAGAAAGTGTGTGAACTCACCTTGGTTTGCTCGGTTAGATTCTCAAATATAGCTAACAGTCAAGGTCGGTCAATCACGTCTTAATATAATTTACCAGTTAGTCATTTAGTGGCTTTCAAACAGAACACAAAGTTCCTACACGTATCTATCACACAACATGCATCGTTTTAACGGTTTATGCCCATCTAAGTTTCCCATCTATTCCCCACTCAAAATTAAACATACGATAATGCACATAACATATATAACATGTTAGATCATTCACGGATAGCATACTCGACATTTAGACACGCAAGTCACAACTTATCCCAATTCAGCATTTATATTCAAAACCGGCTGTTTTCGGACGTTTTAATAAAATAGTTAAATTATTCCAAAAATTCCCAAATTTTTACAAGATGTCTTAAACGTCCCATATTTTATTGTGTAAAAATATCAGGGTCCGGTTCACTACCAATATTTTATAAAAAATCATATTCCGGACTGAACTCAGATTTATGCATTTCTGACCACAGTCCACGGAACAATTTATTAAAAATTCATCGAGTGTCCGATTTATGAAATTCCAGTGGGGTAATTACAGATACATCAGTTGTCATCTACTGTATGAATTCCATAAGCTGATTCATCTTATTTTTCCAGTTACGACCAAAAACATAACACCTATTTTCAGCAGCAAAAATGCAGCTTGAGCTGCTGTTACAAAATGACCTTTTCAAAATAGTAAACGGAGTCCAAAAATTGTGATTCCAGTGCCATTAGAACCGTATTTCATAATAACATGTTTTAGACTTGAAATATCAGTTTTTCGTAGAGTTTATGACCTGTTTACAGCCAACTGAAGTTGGCTGTAAAACTTGGACAGATTCTGATTTTCGGTGTTTAACCTTCTAAATCGTGTTCGATCGATTCCGTTAACAAGTTTAGTGATCACAACAACGTTAAACATCAATATTAACCAGTAAATTATCAAGAAATCAGCAAGAATCATATCCACACAAGATCTACATGATTTACACCACTAGTTACTCTTTAACCAACATGTTCAAGACTTTAATGCAAGTTCTTTAGTGTTTCATAACTTTAATCATCAAATCACCTATTAACCACTTAAATAACATGAAGAATGAACGGATCTAAGTTCTTACCACTAGCACAAGGCTAGGAGAGTTCGAGTGTAGAAAAGTGGTGGTTAAAAGCGAATAGAGAAGGTCTTTGCTCTACCGAGTACACCAAGCTTACTTGTTCGGTCTCTAGCACCTTTGGATGAGTGTAGAATGTTTGAAAGAAGTTTGAAGGTGGTGGTATGGTGGTGTGGTGATGGCTGCCGAACCAAAGAGAGGAGAGAGTGAGGGTTTGGTTGAAGTTGTGATGTTGGTGAATGAATGGTTAATGTTCTCATGGTTCACACTTATATCCATCTTCTCATGAAATCCTTTGTGTAATATGTTCATCATGGGGGGACAATATCTATTAAATTAATGAAATAAAATCCAAGTGTGTAAGGGCCATAATGGCCGTAGACTAGGTGGGGGGGGGGGTATGTAGGCTAGGTTATAACCAAGTTAAGATAATTAGTTAGAATCTAATGATCTAGTTAGGTGGTTTTAGTTATGAGATATTTGTATAGGGTGTTATGATGTTCGGGGATCATAACTAGCTCAGAAAAATAAAGATAATGTGTTTGGCAATATTTTTGTGTTCCGGGTAAAGTCCGGTTGTTCGGTTCAGTGTTGTTCCGTTAAAGTGCTTAACTAATCCGTAAAGTGTCCTACATATATATTTTTGTAACGTTTTTAATTTTCAATACTCAGGAAAGCATACCGGACTATTTAGTAACTTTTCTGTACACTACTAGTATGTTAACAAGCACATGTAAGTATAACACAGTATTCAGAGAGCAGTTAAGTAATTCCACACAATCGTCAAGCACTTTAATTATCATTAATAAATTGTACGGAATACATGGAATTTTGAGGGTTGTCACATTCTTCCCCTGTTAAGAAAATTTCGTCCCGAAATTTAGCACGTGGTTACTGAGGAAGCTAGTTATGTTGCGTTGTTTTCCTGGTTTTTCTGGGGTGTCACATCATCCCCCCGTTGATTTGGAATTTCGTCCCGAAATTCTTCAGTAGCTTCGGCCTCAGTAGTGGTTGCGTTTTTCTTAAACAGCTGGGGGTACTTGAGTTTCATTTTGTCTTCTCGTTCCTAGGTATACTCTGGGCCACGACGGGAATTCCAACGAACTCGGACGAGAGGTATTCTGGTGTGTTTGAGAATCTTAACGTCTTGATCCGTAATTTCTACTGGTTCCTCGACGAATCGCAGCTGGTCGTCGATAGTGAGCTCCTTGAGAGGAACTATGAGGGTCTCATCTGACAGACACTTCTTCAGATTGGACACATGGAAAACATTGTGAACTCCGCTGAGTTCTTCAGGTAGATTCAACCTGTAGGCGACTTTTCCAATTCTCTCAATGATCTCGAACGGTCCGACATAACGCGGGTTGAGCTTGCCCCGTTTGCCAAATCGGACTACACCTTTCCAAGGTGAGACTTTGAGTAGCACTCGATCCCCAACCTGGAACTCGAGTGGCTTTCTTCGCTTATTAGCATAGCTTTTCTGACGGGCACGAGCTGGCGCCATTCGTTGTCGTATCTGAGCAATCTTATCGGTTGTATCTACTACGAGTTTTGGACCAGTGATTTGACTGTCACCAACTTCTGCCCAACAGAGAGGTGATCGGCACTTGCGTCCATATAATGCCTCGAACGGAGCGGCCTGGATGCTGGTGTGGTAACTGTTGTTATATGAAAACTCCACTAACGGGAGATGCTTTTCCCAGCCATTGCCAAAATCGATTACACATGCCCTAAGCATGTCTTCAAGGGTCTGAATGGTTCGTTCAGATTGCCCATCCGTTTGTGGATGATAAGCGGTGCTCATGTCTAATCGTGAGCCAAAAGACTTATGCATAGCTTGCCATAGTTCAGAGGTAAAACGAGCGTCACGATCAGAAATGATGAAGGTTGGCACTCCGTGCCTTGATACCACTTCTTTTAGGTAGATGTCTGCTAGAGTAGAAAACTTATCCGTTTCTTTGATAGGCAGAAAATGTGCAGACTTGGTTAGTTGATCCACGATCACCCAAATGGTATCATTTCCGCGTTGAGATCTGGGCAGGCCAGTAACGAAATCCATAGATATTTGCTCCCATTTCCATTTTGGGATCTCTGGTTGTTGAAGTGGGCCTGATGGTTTCTGGTATTCGACCTTGACCCTAGCACAAGTCAAGCATTTACCGACGTAGGTTGCTATGCTGGCTTTCATACCAGGCCACCAGTATGTAGTGTTTAGGTCGTGGTACATCTTATCCGAACCAGGATGTACTGAATAACGAGACTTATGTGCTTCATCCATCACAAGCTCGCGTAAGTCTCCATACAGTGGAACCTAGATGCGTCCGTTAACATAGTAGGCGCCGTTTCCCTTTTGTTCTAGTCGTTGCCTCGATCCTCGTAGGGACCCAGCTCTGATGTTCTCTGCTTTCAATGCTTCAACCTGAGCATCACGAATCTAAGCTGGAAGGTTGGATTGGATGGTAAGCTGTAACGCACGTACACGCCTAGGTATAGTATCCTTCCGACTGAGGGCGTCAGCCACAACATTGGCCTTGCCCGGATGATACTTGATCGCGCATTCGTAGTCATTCAAGAGTTCGACCCATCGACGTTGACGCATGTTTAACTCCTTTTGCTTGAAGATATGCTCGAGACTCCTGTGATCGGTGTAAATGGTGCACTTGGTACTTACAGGTAATGTCTCCATATCTTAAGCGCGAAAACAACTGCTCCCAGTTCCAGATCGTGAGTAGTGTAGTTCCTTTCGTGAACTTTAAGTTGGCGTGATGCGTAGGCAATGACCTTGTCGCGTTGCATGAACACGCAACCAAGTCCTTGGATGGAAGCGTCGCAATAAACCACAAAATCATCTGTGCCTTCAGGCAATGAGAGGATAGGCGCGCTACAGAGTCTATCTTTTAGGTGCTGAAATGCGGACTCCTGTGCATCACCCCAACGATAGGTAACACCTTTCTGAGTCAGTGAAGTGAGAGGTTGCGCAATCTTTGAGAAATCCATGATAAACCTTCTGTAATATCATGCCAAACCCAAGAATTGGCGGATTTCTGTTGGTGTGCGGGGTGCAGGCCAATTGTTGATCGATTCAACCTTAGATGGATCCACATGAATTCCATCCTTGTTTACCACATGGCCTAGAAAGTGGACTTCGCGAAGCCAGAAGTCACATTTCGAAAACTTGGCATACAGCTGCTCTTTACGAAGTAGTTCCAGAATAAGCCTCAGGTGTTGCTCGTGTTCCTCCTGACTCTTAGAATAGATCAGGATATCGTCGATGAACACAATAACGAACTTATCCAGGTAAGGCTTGCACACTCGATTCATGAGGTCCATGAAGACCGCTGGTGCATTCGTCAGCCCGAATGGCATAACCAGAAACTCGTAATGGCCGTAACGAGTCCTGAATGCTGTTTTGGAGACGTCCTCCTCTCGGACTCTCAGCTGATGGTAGCCTGACCTTAGGTCAATCTTAGAATAGAAGCTCGACCCTTGCAACTGGTCGAACAAGTCATCAATGCGTGGAAGAGGATATCGATTCTTCACGGTTACCTTGTTGAGTTCGCGGTAGTCAATACACATCCTGAAGGTACCGTCTTTCTTCTTTACGAACAACACTGGGGCTCCCCATGGCGAAGAGCTAGGACGTATAAAACCCTTTTCCAGAAGTTCTTGTAGTTGCGAAGACAGTTCTTCGAGTTCTGATGGAGCAATTCGATAAGGCGCACGAGCTATTGGTGCTGCTCCAGGAGCTAGCTCGATTTGAAACTCGACTTGTCGATGAGGCGGAAGGCCAGGTAATTCCTCAGGAAATACCTCGGGAAAGTTGCGTACAATAGGAATGTCTTCTATCTTCCTTTCTTCCGCGGATGCATCAGTAACGAGGGCTAGGATAGCGGTGTGGCCCTTTCGTAAACACTTATGGGCTTTAAGGAAAGAGATGATGCCTACAACAGCACCACTCTTGCCGCCACGAATCACGAGCGATTCTTTACCAGAACGAGGGATACAGACGATTTTCTCCGTGCAAATAATCTCCGCTTGGTGTCGAGATAACCAATCCATTCCAATGACAACGTTGAAACTACCCAGAACGATAGGGATAAGATCGATGGAGAAGGTCTGACCAGCTAGGACGAGGTTACAGCCCTTAACTATGTGTGTGGCTTCAAGACTTTTACCGTTTGCTATTTCTACCGTGTGCTTGGTGTTCAAAAGTGTTGGAGTGCGCTTAAGCATTTGGCTAACTTTTAAGGACACGTAGCTAGTATCGGCACCCGAATCAAATAAAACAGTAACAAAGAAATCATCCAGAAGAAACTTACCCATCACAACGTTGGGGTCGTTCCTTGTATCACCCACATGCGAAGGAGGAATAATTCACCTAGATCCACAAGCTTAGATGAATTTTCAATTTATCAAGTCGGTAAGCAATCAAGTTTGGAGGAGTTTCCTTAGGTCGTGTGAATGAATTTAAAAATACGTTCGTGTAATCGTGAGGTTCCAAAGAAAGGATGCGAAAACGCGTTCAAGAGAGTATAAACACACCATCACACTCAAGGTTTCAATAAGTTATCACCAATGATAGAAATTCGAGCCTTCCAACCCTCTAATCTAGAGTGAGTTCGCATTAGTGTCTAGCGTCACTGTGGTAAAGGAATGATGGTTCTATGTATGTCAATAGTAGAAATTAGGCATTGCCTTAAGCATAGGTCGGTACAAAGGCTAGCGAAAAGATTTCACATAATTATGATAAACCATCGTAGGATCAAAGTGCGACTCTTGTAGTGTAAGGGGGACAAGGGGTGAGGTAAATGTGTAGCTCGTCGTGTCCGTATGTAAGTTGAGTAATCCGTATCGCCGTCCTCGAATGTCCCAAAGACTATCCCATCATTAGGAGGCATCCGCTTGCTAAGTTGGGTATACGAGGGTGTAGATCAAAATATGATAATTAACTACCCAACAAGGTAATGAGGGGGTAATCTTGTGATTGGTGGAAATCGCGGTGTGGTTGTTAGCGTTTCGTTATATCGGTTGCTGATCGAAGGAACGGGAGGTTGGGCATGTTGACCTGTGGTGCGATAATAAAGGACAAGGTTAAGCACAAGAGTTGGTTCACGAAGGTGGGATTTAAACGTCCTAAGATGGGTTGATATGGCAGGTTATACCTCCTGCAGGAACAACTGCGAGTGCCTCAGCAACTCGTTCGTTGATCAAATCCGTCAGCTGGGCTTGAGTTAGGTTAATACGTCCTCCGCGTCCGTTCATGATCTTCATAACGAAGCAACGTAAGCGAGGAAAGTGTCGCCAAAGTGCGTAAGTGTGGGACGACAATAGAGAGTAAGCACACAAGGTTCAAATAGTAACTACCACATTATCTAATGCACAGTGAGAACTATCTAACGACAATATAACATAAATCATACCACTTATGGCGTCGAGTCTTGCACGTGGAGCGTAGCGTCGTTGTGGATCGTTGAGCACTGTACCTGTTATAGTGTGGTTTTATCAAAATCTTTTCCCTTTTTAAAACCAAGTTCACTATAACCAATGGCTCTGATACCAATCTGTCACACCCCCAAAATCCACCTTGCGGAGTATCACCGCTTGGAGGGGTGACATGACCAGGATCGAGCCACCAATCATATCGAACAACGTAATTAAGTAAATAAAACCAAACACAATACGATTGGTGACCAAAAGTGTCACACCCTGGCTTTGCGGAAGCGTGGTTAATTTGGTGTGACTTCTTAATACCATAGCTTAATCATAACAAAGCTATATGAATTAAAACATACAAGAATCATCCATTAAGTTTTAAAAACCAAATACAGTACCATTGTTTTAACGGAAAACACCCTGACAACTATAACATTGTTCAACAAACATTACAACTTAAACATAACATAAACACAGTTTAAGGACTGTGACTTGTCCAGGAAAGAGATTCCCTAAACCCCGGATGATCTTGGAAACTAGTGCAGCGGGAAAACGTGCCATACCGTGCCAGATCTTTTAATTCCCTGAAATACATGTAAGTTGAAAAATCAACAATAATGTTGAGCGAGTTCATGTGTAAGTGAGTAAATAAACCTTTGTATTTATCAAAAATCCTGGTATGTAGCAAATAAGGAAAAAGAGATCACCAATGGTTTGCAAGGCCATTGATATGTGTGAAGTGCAAGTAGGAAGACTCAAACCTAGCGGATTTTGCGTCGGGCACAAAGTCACCCCGAGGTCTGTTATGCTGGGCCTGGGGCTGGGCTCGCTACACCCAGATAGATCTACCGCTACTGTCCCTCGGTCCTACAATGAGGATTAATGGCCTTAAGTTGCGCCTACCCACTCACATGATCTAAGTAGTAACCCTCCTTACGCTAACCATACCATGTATAAAGTACTCGTAAATAGTAACATGTATTTCACCCCCGCAGTTTAGAAAACTGAAAACAGTTAAGAGAAAAGGGGGACATGAACTCACAGTCAGTGCGTCTCTACCAAGTACACCGAATGTCAGCTGTGCGACGACCTACATGTACTAATTCTATTAGACGGATGGCCGTGCCTTAGCTTTATAGTTTAAGTTTTTGAGAAATAGTTAGACAACTATTCCGTGTTTATATTTTGCATGTACTTGGTAGTTAATCTCCTTCCCAAGGATGGGGGATTTAATACATGTGCGTTCAATTTATAATATTAAGTCTCACTTAATATATTCTCATTTCTAATTCCAAATATAAATATTTTTCTCAAAAATATTATATTTCCATTTCACATAATTTTCCCCAAAAATAATACGTTGATAAAATATACGTTCATAATCATTTCCGTATAATGCGTAAGTTACGTTTTAGTAATCGTGTGGTAATAATAATTACCGTTGTAACTTATATGTTCATCGTGAAAGCGTTCGTATTATTTTGGATTCGTCAACGTTTGTAAATATTATTTTTACCCTATAATAATATTTGTGTATTTTTGACAAAATAATCATAAACAGTGTCGTGAAAAATATATTTACCAAATATATATTTGTCACGTTTAGTTTTGTGAAAATCCCACCTCCGAATACTTGTAAATAAAGTCGTGGCGAAATATATTTTGAAAACATATCAAAAATAATTCTAACACTTGTAAATAATTCTAAGTGTTAGGTTTTAGAAAAATTTCGCCAGAGTTTCCTCTGTAACTGGAGGTGGCCACGCTTTCAAGCGTATCATTTTCTTTTACAAAATCATTTCAACAACTTATTGATTCAATCAAACAATTTCTGACGCATCAACTAGTCGACAAGTATGTAAATCGCATGATCGCATGAACTTGTAGTTTTTCCGAAAACTATAGTGTAGATCCCGTTATATTTTGTGGATCTTTGTATAAAATAGTTTAATCTCGTAAAAACCTCATTTTTAGAATAAATCTATCTTTACAACTTCCCGTCATCTTTCACAAAGATTGTTATTTTGTCGAAACTTTTCGTTTCACAAGTGTTTATACACTTGTGGTTTGTAAAAATCATGCTTGTTAGTGTGTTATCCGACTTTTAGAAAACATGATTTTTCTCGGCACTTGGTCCTTTAAAAATACCACTTGCAGATACGTAGATCCGCTAGTTTTAAACTCTATTCTACAAGTAAAAGTACTTTTACACAAGTTCATGTTTCTTGTGTGGTAGAGTTTCACCTTTTAACCCTTGTACCGTCCGAAACAAGCTTATGCCAAGATCCATGATCTTAACCAAACCGGGTTAAATGGTGATCCGAGCTACCACAACGTAGATCGGGCTTAAATATTCACAACTTTCAAATACTACAACTTTTACACAACTATTATGCTTTTAACCAACAAGATTCATGTTTTTAGTAGACTTTAAAGCTTCAAAATGCAAGTTTCCGAGTTTTAACCGTTACAAATCTTATTAACCACCTTAGATTAGTTCGAGTATGAGTTTTAAGCATTATACCTCTAGCTCGAGGCTAGGGAAGAATCTATGCGAAGAAGTGGTGGATAAAGGCAAGATAACGAGGTCCTTCGCCTTCCGTTAGCTCCAAGACTCCTTATGCGTGACCTTGAACACTTGTCTGATGTTGGAATGGAATGAACTAAACTCGAAAATGGATGTAGAGGGGGAGGGGTGTTCGGCCGAGAATGGTGGAGCAAGAGGGAGAGAGTTGTGGTTGTGTTATGAAATGATAATGATCTTGTGTGTAACCCTTGATACTTATAGACAATTAGGGTGAGCTTAGTCCAATGGGTTTCATGTCTCCTAGATATTGTGCACAAACAATAAAATAATCAAAGTGTGTACCATGGTGTCCCCCTAGTTATGGGGCCGGTTACAAGGGGGGGGGGGGTCTTGGTCCGATTCCAACTAGATTAGTTAGGTTAGAGTTTAGTTAAGTAGGTTAGATTTAGGGGTTAACTCGGTTAGTGGTGTGATGCGTTCTAATGCGTGTGTTAGGGTATTCAGGGACCCTAACTGGCTCAAAAAAAGACCAATATTGTTAATGTCAATATTTTTATGTTCCGGGTAAAGTCCGGTTGTTCGGTTGGATAGTAATCCGTTAAAGTGCTTAAATAAGCTTTTAAGTGTCGCAAATAACATTTTTAGTGACACAACTTATTTCTCAAAGTGTCAGGAATATTTTCCTCATGTTTTGGCACTTTATTAGTTAGCCAGAAGCTGGTATGTTAATTAAAGTGCTGTGTCTGGTGCTTAGAGTACGTTTTAGGCACATCCAGTCATTATATCTTATTCCTAGAGACGCAGTTCTACAATCCTTGTATCCCTACACTCACTATGGGTGTAGTAAAATATTTCTGGCTCATACAGGCCTTAGAGGCAGTGTCTGCCTGATGCTGGCTTTATCAGCATGTTCAATTGGTTATCCGTTCTAATGCTACTGTGCTTTTGTGCATCATGTTTGTCACTAAGGTTCAGCATGTAAAATAATGGAGTGACGGTATGTAAAGTATGATGCAGATATGTTCAAGTAATAAAGTCAAGTAGCAGTTCATCAGCAATTTCAGTTTAGCACAGTAAGCAGGCAGCAATTAATTATTAATTAAATCGTACGGATACCTGGTTTAGTGAGGGTTGTCACATTCTCCCCCCGTTAAAGAAATTTCGTCCCGAAATTTTAAGTTCTGCTTGTAGAAGCAGGGTTCTCAGGAAATAGGTGGGGGTATTTCTCTTTCATTCGGTCCTCACGCTCCCAGGTGAATTCAGGACCATGTCTAGTATTCCAACGAACTTTGACGAGCTTGACACTGCTCCGGCGGGTCTTGTTTACTTTCCAATCCGTGACCTCAACAGGTTCTTCAACGAAATGGAGCGTGTCGTCAACATGAATTTTGTCGGTGGGAATGGCAATGGTAACTTTTGTTGGACTCTTCTTCAGATTGGATACATGGAATGTATCGTGAACACCATTCAGTTCGGCAGGTAGGTCCAACTTGTGTGCTACAGTCCCCAATTCTTTCCAAGATCTTGAACGGTCCAATATACCTCGGATTCAACTTCCCACGCTTCCCAAAGCGTGCCACACCCTTCCAGGGTGATACCTTCAAAAAAACCATATCACCAACCTCAAACTCTAGAGGTTTCCTGCTTCGATCCGCGTAGGCTTTCTGCCGGTCACGAGCCGCACTGATGCGATCTCGTATGTGTGCGATCTTATCTGTGGTTTCCTGTACCATGTCAGGACCAACCAACTGTCTATCACCTGCGTCAGACCAACAGAGCGGTGATCTGCATTTGCGCCCATATAAAGCTTCGAATGGCGCGGCACCAATACTGGTGTGGTAGCTGTTGTTGTATGAAAACTCAACCAGAGGCAAATGTTTATCCCAGCTACCGCCCAAATCCATCACACATGCTCTCAGCATGTCTTCTAGCGTCTGTATCGTCCGCTCACTTTGGCCGTCGGTCTGCGGGTGAAAAGTAGTGCTCAGATTCAACTTTGAGCCAAAAGCTTCCTGGAAGGATTGCCATATCCTCGATACGAACCTTCCGTCTCTATCGGAGATGATTGAGAGAGGTACTCCATGGCGTGTAACAATCTCTCTCATGTAAATTTCGGCCAATTTGCTCGTATTATCCTTTTCTCGGATAGGCAAGAAGTGTGCTGACTTCGTTAATCGGTCCACTATCACCCAGATAGTGTCATGGCCTCTTGGCGTTCTTGGCAACTTCGTAATAAAATCCATAGAGATTTGTTCCCATTTCCACTTGGGAATCTCTGGTTGCTGCAGAAGTCCCGAAGGCTTCTGGTATTCCGCCTTAACCTTGGCGCATGTTAAACATTTGCTCACATAAACAGCCACATCGCCTTTCATCCTAGGCCACCAATAGTAATCTTTAAGATCCTGGTACATCTTATCCGCTCCAGGATGGATAGAGTACCGCGACTTGTGAGCTTCATCGAAAATAACCTTCCTTAAACCACCAAACAGAGGAACCCAAATCCTTTTCTCAAAACACAACGTTCCTTCCTTGTTTGGTACCAATAACTTCTCCATCCCACGGAGATACTCTTCTTCAAGGTTTCTTTCTTTGAGAGCTTCCTTCTGCGCGGCACGAATGCGCAGAGGAAAGTCGGTTCGAATAACCATCTCCAAAGCCCTAACCCTTATGGGCTTGATTCTCTCCTTTCGACTTAGGGCATCGGCGACCACATTCGCCTTCCCTGGATGATACTTAATCTCGCAGTCGTAGTCATTCAACAGTTCTACCCATCGTCTTTGCCTCATATTCAACTCCTTCTAGTTGAATATGTGTTGGAGGCTCTTGTGATCTGTGAAGATTGTGCACTTCGTACCATAAAGGTAGTGTCTCCAGATCTTTAATGCAAAAATTACTGCGCCTAGTTCCAAATCATGTGTGGTATAGTTCTTCTCATGTACCTTCAACTGGCGTGACGCGTAGGCAATAACCTTTTGGCGTTGCATCAACACACAACCCAATCCTTGACGCGATGCGTCGCAGTATACCACAAAATCATCTGTACCTTCTGGTAGGGCTAAGATTGGCGCGTTGCAAAGCTTATCTTTCAATATCTGGAACGCTTCTTCCTGTTTGATTCCCCAATCAAACTTCTTATCCTTCTGAGTGAGGAGCGTCAATGGTTGAGCGATCTTTGAAAAATCCTCAATGAATCTGCGGTAGTAGCCAGCCAAACCCAAGAATTGCCGAATCTCGGTTGGCGTCTTTGGCGTTTCCCAATCCTTGATCGCCTCGATCTTGGTTGGATCCACGTGGATTCCATCTCCGTTTACCACGTGCCCAAGGAATTGCACTTCTCGTAGCCAAAACTCGCACTTAGAGAACTTGGCGTACAACTGTTCCTTCTTTAGCAGCTCCAGAATGGATCTTAAGTGCTGCTCGTGCTCAGCCTTCGTCTTTGAATAAATCAAAATATCATCGATGAATACAATCACGAACTTATCCAAGTACGGCTTACACACTCGATTCATCAAATCCATGAACACTGCAGGTGCGTTTGTCAACCCAAACGGCATAACGAGGAACTCGTAGTGTCCGTATCGAGTTCTGAAGGCTGTCTTTGGGATACTCTCCTCCTGTATCCTTAACTGATGGTATCCAGATCGGAGATCGATCTTCGAATAGAAGCTTGAACCTTGTAGTTGGTCAAACAGATCATCGATTCTTGGCAGGGGATACCTATTCTTGATCGTCAGCTTGTTCAACTCTCTGTAGTCAATGCACATACGGAAACTACCGTCCTTCTTCTTGACAAACAAAACTGGAGCTCCCCAAGGCGAGAAGCTCGGTCAGATAAATCCCTTGTCTAACAACTCTTGAAGTTGTGTCGACAGTTCTTGCATCTCAGACGGAGCAAGTCTGTAGGGTGCCTTAGCCACAGGCGCGGCGCCTGGAACTAAGTCAATGCGAAACTCCACTTGCCTCTGAGGCGGCAAGCCAGGCAAATCTTCTGGGAAGACTTCTGGGTACTCCCTCACGACAGGGATGTCTTCGATCTTTGGTTCTTCAGCTTTCTTATCCACAATGTGTGCCAGGAAAGCAACACATCCTTTCTGCAAACACTTTCTTGCTTTCAAGCAGCTGATAATCCTCAACGGCATCTCACGCTTCTCTCCGTGAACAACAATGGTCTCACCATCTTCATTCGGAATACGAACGACCTTCTCATGACAAACTATCTCGGCCTTGTTACTCGATAACCAATCCATCCCTACTACCACGTCGAAGCTTCCCAACTGGACTGGTAGTAGATCTAGAGCGAACTCGCGCTCTCCCAATTCGATTACGCAACCTCGAATCACCTCATTAGCTTCTACTAACTTCCCATTCGCCAATTCAATCGAGTACGGAATATCTAACTTACTAGCGGCTAAACCAAGCATATTCTTAAATTCTAACGACACGAAGCTATAATCGGCGCCAGTATCAAATAAAATGGATGCATAGCGTTGGTTTACAGGGAACGTACCAGTGACAACATTGGGATCCTGCCGCGCTTCCCTTGCTTCTATGTTGAAAACCCTTCCGCGGGCTTGGTTCAACTCCGGGCAATTTCTTTTGTAATGCCCAAGATCACCACAATTGAAACATCCGGGCCTCTGCCCGTTTCCACCATTGTTTCCCGCTTGGTTGTTCCTCTGGTTATGATTCATAGTGCCCGCTTGGTTTGCATGATTGACCCGATTCCCATCACCTCCATTGTTTCCTTGTGGGCGGTTCCCAGTACCACCACGGTTATTTCTATTCCCAAATCCTCCTTGGCCTCCCCGGCCAGCGCTAGCCCAACAAGAATCCTTTGAATGGCCAGTCTTTCCACAAGCTTCACATACTTTTAGCCCGCAACGACCAGAGTGATGTCGTTGGCATAAGTTGCACTTGGGATGCGCACCCATATACCCCTTACCTTTCCTCCTACCACCAGCTGTATCCTGAGCTGGCGCGTTCTGCTCTCCTTTCTTAACCACCACCCCGGTGCCCTGCTTGAAGTTTGAAAACTTTCGCTTGTTCCCTCCAGATGACTCCACATGAGTCTCCTTCTTCTGAGGCTCCACTTCATCAAACTTGTTCAAACGAATCGCCTCCTCTGTAAGAGCCACGCTCAAATCGATGGCTTCAGTGATAGCCGCAGGTTTGGAGGAGGTCACCATGCTTATGATTTGAGGAGCTAATCCCCAAATGAAGCGTTCGATTCTCTTGAACTCAGGAGTGACCATGTAAGGTACCACATGTGACAAATCGTGGAATCTCTGAACATACTCTGCTATCTTTGGGCCTTCCATTTTTAGATGCCAGAACTCGGTTTCCAATCTCTGGATTTCAGCGCGAGAACAGTACTTTTTGCGCATGAGTTCTTTCAATTCGGTCCAGGTCAGCGCGTAAGCAGCAGCTTCGCCAAGTGTTTGTACTTGCAAGTTCCACCAGGATAGGGCTCCATCCAAAAATAGCCCAGAGATATAAGTGACTTGCTGATCCAATGCGCATTTGCTCATGCGAAGAACGGATTCGGTTTTCTCAGCCCAGCGGACAAAGGCGACGGCACCTCCTGTGCCATCAAAGTTTACGGGCTTGCAGTCCAAGAACTGCTTGTAGGTGCACCCTGCACATACATTATAACATATGATAGCCATTAGCACTCTTGCTAAGGGAATCCATTTAGGTCATGGTATATCTTAATGACTTAGGGTTACCATGAGGTGGATTGTTGTTGTTGCCAGTGTTGCCAGAGTTGCTTCCACTCATTCCTCCTTGAGAGGCAGCATATTGAGCAATAGCAGCAGCAATGACTTGCTGTAGTTCGGCCTGGGTCGTAGGCATTTGCTGTTGTTGACGTCTTGGCGGCATCTTCTAAAGATGTGTTTACGTCGGTCAGGCAATAGTGAAGCGTACGTATATAGTAGTAGTAATAGCACATAACATCTCATGTTATCAATACTTCACAAATACTAATCACACAACATCCCATGTCACAAATATTATACACACAACATCCCATGTCATAAAAAAAAATATAAATAAGTAATCAAGCGAATCAAATATGATGAGAATACTGCGATTGCCATATATATCGAGACCACAACGTAAGTGTATCAGTACATCACTGTGTCATACAATCATCAATCAACTAGGGGCTACATCACCCCTGTCCAAAAGCTATATCATATCAGTGTCAAATACATCAAATACATCAAGTATGTGTCAAAAGTCAGTATCATCATGTAGTCTCCAAAATGCTGTGCAATCAAAAGCAATCGCGATCCTCTCACCAACGTCTACACAAGCAGTACTGATGAGCTCTATACAGATGGCGGTGGAGGAGGGGGAAAGTAAGTGTAAAGCAAGCGACGTAACTGGAGCCAGTCCTCCTCCATAGCTCGCTGAGTACGGATGACAGAAGCAACCTGCTGCTCTAGGGTAGAGAGGCGAGCAGCATAATCTGGGGGTAATGATCGACATGGCTGAAGAGGAGAGTGTGTCTGACCATGGCATGAACATGGTGGCAGCTGAGCTCTCTCAAGCTCCTGGAGACGCTGCGTGTGTGACTCGTGCTGATAAACGAAGGACATCATAACATCCTCTATAGTGTGTCCCACATGAAATGGATGGTAAGGATCAGTAGGTGGCATGACTGGTGGTGTCGACCAAAGCAAAGGCTCACTGGTGGGGTCAAACGGTGCCACATGAAATGGTGAAGTAGAGGGTGGAACAGATGACATCTGGGGCATGAAGGGGATAGACATCGGTACGTGCCCAAAAGGATGGGCTGAAGAACCCTCTCCAGGCCTCGCTGGAGGTACAAACTGAGGAACCTGAAAAGAAAAATCAATATGTCGTGTAACAGGGATCTGAGGGGACAAAGGTGGAACATCCTCATCAGCAGGTATCCAACCGTGCTGTGCATGCTCATCTGGTGGATCCATGTGGTCTGCAAACAGTGCGTGCTCAGGCTCAAGTGGAACGGGATCAAATGGGGGGAGCAACAACAGGATCAATTGGTGCAATGTGATCAACAGGATGGTCAACTGGTATATCAGCAACAAAAGGTGGAGGAACAATAGGATCGACAGCAATAACATGATCATCCTCCAGATGATCATCGACAGGCGGGTCAGCTAGAACAGGTTCAACTAGGATGCCAGCATGTACGAGGTCATGCTCGGGCATAGGATCTAGGGCAGCTGCCTGCTCAGGAGCCAAGGCAGGCTCAGGGTCATCAAAAGCCATCTCGAAATCGAACTCGGGATCAATAGGATCAACTGGATCAGCGGGATCCTCCATGGGCTGGTCCATCGGGATAAACTCAATATCATGATCCGGGTCGAATCCCGAAGGAAAGATGGGATCGGAATACTCTATGTCATCATGGTCAAATGTGAAGCTAGGAATAGGTGCGGCAGAGGATGCCTGGTCAGGATCCGAATCATGTGCAAAGTGTTGTGCGCTCACCTCGTGAGAAGGTGCGGATGCCACAGACTCAAAGGAGTCTGGGACCGGTGAGTGTGCGGGTGAGTCCTCGGCAGGAGCATCAGCGATCATCAGAAGATCGCCAGCAGGAAGTAGGGCTGCGTCCGGGATCTCATCCTCGATAGGCTCATCCTCAAACAGATCGATATCGCCGTTAGCCTCGGCGTCAAGAAGTAAGTCATATGCGGGATAGACGGCTAAAGGTATAGGAGCCGGAATCACTACCAGAGGTAGGTACTCAGCAGGAGGGCCATCTGCAGGCTCATAAGCACCCTCGGGTAGTGCGAAGGGCTGGAAATCGTCATCGTCCGTGCTGGTGTAGTCAGAGGTGTGCACCTCGTGCTCTGAGGATACGAGGTCGTCAGATACGATTGGTTGGGGTCCAGTGGTGTCCGAATCACCAGTACCGGCTGAGTCCATGAGTCTGTAACATAGACACAAGTATGCACAAATAATCAGTCATACAATCAAATAATCACATAAGTCACCAAGTAAGATATCACATAATTCTCCTAGTCCCACTAGCCTCCCAGCCTCCCAGACTGCTCTTCCTAGTCCCACTAGCCAATTCTCCCAGCCTCCCAGACTGACTCCCTAGTCCCACTAGCCAATTCTCCCAGCCTCCTAGACTGACTCCCTAGTCCCACTAGACAACTACCTCGATCTATTAGATCGAGCCTCGGCCTCCCAGACCGAGCCTCGGCCTCCCAGACTGAGCCTAAAAATAATAAATAAAATGTGCTCAACATTTGTTTATAAAAAGGTTTTGGATCTGGACTTAAGTGGTATGCAGTAAAAATGTTTTCGTGAGAGCCCTAGTGATCATAGTCTAGACTCGAGAAGGAATCCTAGTTCGCTATGATCAGAGCTCTGATACCAAGCTGTCACACCCTGGCTTTGCGGAAGCGTGGTTAATTTGGTGTGACTTCTTAATACCATAGCTTAATCATAACAAAGCTATATGAATTAAAACATGCAAGAATCATCGATTAAGTTTTAAAAACCAAATACAGTACCATTGTTTTAACGGAAAACACCCTGACAACCATAACATTGTTCAACAAACATTACAACTTAAACATAACATAAACACAGTTTAAGGACTATGACTTTTTCAGGAAAGAGTCACATTCCCTAAACCCCGGATGATCTTGGAAACTAGTGCAGCGGGAAAACGTGCCATACCGTGCCAGATCTTTTAATTCCCTGAAATACATGTAAGTTGAAAAATCAACAATAATGTTGAGCGAGTTCATGTGTAAGTGAGTAAATAAACCTTTGTATTTATCAAAAATCCTGGTATGTAGCAAATAAGGAAAAAGAGATCACCAATGGTTTGCAAGGCCATTGATATATGTGAAGTGCAGGAAGGAAGACTCAAACCTAGCGGATTTTGCGTTGGGCACAAAGTCACCCAGAGGTCTGTTATGCTGGGCCTGGGGCTGGGCTCGCTACACCCAGATAGATCTACCGCTACTGTCCCTCGGTCCTACAACGAGGATTAATGGCCTTAAGTTGCGCCTACCCACTCACATGATCTAAGTAGTAACCCCCCTTACGCTAACCATACCATGTATAAAGTACTCGTAAATAGTAACATGTATTTCACCCCCGCAGTTTAGAAAACTGAAAACAGTTAAGAGAAAAGGGGGACATGAACTCACAGTCAGTGCGTCTCTACCAAGTACTCCGAATGTCAGCTGTGCGACGACCTACATGTACTAATTCTATTAGACGGATGGCCGTGCCTTAGCTTTATAGTTTAGGTTTTTGGGAAATAGTTAGACAGCTATTCCGTGTTTATATTTTGCATGTACTTGGTAGTTAATCTCCTTCCCAAGGATGGGGAATTTAATATATGTGCGTTCAATTTATAATATTAAGTCTCACTTAATATATTCTCATTTCTAATTCCAAATATAAATATTTTTCTCAAAAATATTATATTTCCATTTCACATAATTTTTCCCCAAAAATAATACGTTGATAAAATATACGTTCATAATCATTTCCGTATAATGCGTAAGTTACGTTTTAGTAATCGTGTGGTAATAATAATTACCGTTGTAACTTATATGTTCATCGTGAAAGCGTTCGTATTATTTTGGATTCGTCAACGTTTGTAAATATTATTTTTACCCTAAAAATAATATTTGTGTATTTTCACAAAATAATCATAAACAGTGTCGTGAAAAATATATTTACCAAATATATATTTGTCACGTTTAGTTTTGTGAAAATCCCACCTCCGAATACTTGTAAATAAAGTCGTGGCGAAATATATTTTGAAAACATATCAAAAATAATTCTAACACTTGTAAATAATTCTAAGTGTTAGGTTTTAGAAAAATTTCGCCAGAGTTTCCTCTATAACTGGAGGTGGCCACGCTTTCAAGCGTATCATTTTCTTTTACAAAATCATTTCAACAACTTCTTGATTCAATCAAACAATTTCTGACACATCAACTAGTCGACAAGTATGTAAATCGCATGATCGCATGAACTTGTAGTTTTTCCGAAAACTATAGTGTAGATCCCGTTATATTTTGTGGATCTTTGTATAAAATAGTTTAATCTCGTAAAAACCTCGTTTTTAGAATAAATCTATCTTTACAACTTCCCGTCATCTTTCACAAAGATTGTTATTTTGTCGAAACTTTTCGTTTCACAAGTGTTTATACACTTGTGGTCTGTAAAAATCATGCTTGTTAGTGTGTTATCCGACTTTTAGAAAACATGATTTTTCTAGGCACTTGGTCCTTTAAAAATACCACTTGCAGATACGTAGATCCGCTAGTTTTAAACTCTATTCTACAAGTAAAAGTACTTTTACACAAGTTCATGTTTCTTGTGTGGTAGAGTTTCACCTTTTAACCCTTGTACCGTCCGAAACAAGCTTATGTCAAGATCCATGATCTTAACCAAACCGGGTTAAATGGTGATCCGAGCTACCACAACGTAGATCGGGCTTAAATATTCACAACTTTCAAATACTACAACTTTTACACAACTATTATGCTTTTAACCAACAAGATTCATGCTTTTAGTAGACTTTAAAGCTTCAAAATGCAAGTTTCCGAGTTTTAACCGTTACAAATCTTATTAACAACCTTAGATTAGTTCGAGTATGAGTTTTAAGCATTATACCTCTAGCTCGAGGCTAGGGAAGAATCTATGCGAAGAAGTGGTGGATAAAAGCAAGATAACGAGGTCCTTCGCTTTCCGTTAGCTCCAAGACTCCTTATGCGTGACCTTGAACACTTGTATGATGTTGGAATGGAATGAACTAACCCCGAAAATGGATGTGGAGGGGGAGGGGTGTTCGGCCGAGAATGGTGGAGCAAGAGGGAGAGAGTTGTGGTTGTGTTATGAAATGATAATGATCTTGTGTGTAACCCTTGATACTTATAGACAATTAGGGTGAGCTTAGTCCAATGGGTTTCATGTCTCCTAGATATTGTGCACAAACAATAAAATAATCAAAGTGTGTACCATGGTGTCCCCCTAGTTATGGGGCCGGTTACAAGGGGGGGGGGGTCTTGGTCCGATTCCAACTAGATTAGTTAGGTTAGAGTTTAGTTAAGTAGGTTAGATTTAGGGCTTAACTCGGTTAGTGGTGTGATGCGTTCTAATGCGGGTGTTAGGGTATTCAGGGACCCTAACTGGCTTAGAAAAAGACCAATATTGTTAATGTCAATATTTTTATGTTCCGGGTAAAGTCCGGTTGTTCGGTTGGATAGTAATCCGTTAAAGTGCTTAAATAAGCTTTTAAGTGTCGCAAATAACATTTTTAGTGACACAACTTATTTCTCAAAGTGTCAGGAATATTTTCCTCATGTTTTGGCACTTTATTAGTTAGCCAGAAGCTGGTATGTTAATTAAAGTGTTGTGTCTGGTGCTTAGAGTACGTTTTAGGCACATCCAGTCATTATATCTTATTCCTAGAGACGCAGTTCTACAATCCTTGTATCCCTACACTCACTATGGGTGTAGTAAAATATTCCTGGCTCATACAGGCCTTAGAGGCAGTGTCTGCCTGATGCTGGCTTTATCAGCATGTTCAATAGGTTATCCGTTCTAATGCTATTGTGCTTTTGTGCATCATGTTTGTCACTAAGGTTCAGCATGTAAAATAATGTAGTGACGGTATGTAAAGTATGATGCAGATATGTTCAAGTAATAAAGTCAAGTAGCAGTTCATCAGCAATTTCAGTTTAGCACAGTAATGTCACACCCCCAAAATCCATACGCGGAGTATCACCGCTTGGGAGCGTGACTGACCAGGATCAAGCCACCAATCATATCGAACATATAATTAATATCAAGTATAATAAATGTAAACCAATCATTCAATACGATAGGTGTTCAAAACATAATCATAGTTTCAAAGTATAGCGGAAGCATAAGTATGAAAACCCAATGTGTAATATAAGTTCAAATGTTTAAATGTTTTAACATGGCATCCACGATCCATGCTCCACAACGACCTGCTCCTCCCTGTGCAAGCTCCATGTATCTAACGACCTGCAAGGCATGTAACAGAGGATCAACAACTAGTTGAGCGAGTTCACAGTTAACAGTTCAGTAATAGTATAGCGTGAGTAGTAGTATGTTCGTTCGTTATGTCATGTATCGTATTAGTTTCCATCGCGGCCTCCCAGGCAGGTATGCGAAGATATTAGGGGGATGTTCATCCCGTGTATTCTAGACTAGGTTTATCTGTATCGCGGCCTACCAGGCAGGTGTGCGAAGATTAGTAAATTCGGTTCGCGGCCTTCCAAAGGCAGGTGTGCGAAGTCAGTCATAATATCGCGGCCAACCCTTGGCAGGTGTGCGAAGATCAGTTCAATAAGTGTTACTAGTCTAGTCGTATTCTTATCGTTAGGTTCTATCAACTGAGTATGTACAATAAAGTAATCCAATCCCATTCCCACCCTGGGAACCCCATGCCTTGGCTGTGTGAACTCACCTTAGTTTGCTCGGTATGTCATTGCTTCTAGGGTTAATTTGTGTTTAAGTCCGTTGCACACGATCTAAAGTACATTGCACATAAATTCGCTGTGAGTATTTTACTTTCAATTGTATTTACAACTCTTTGGTATTCAAATAGTATCATACGGTAACGTATCGCACAAAAACATGTAGTATCATTCATTAACACTTAGCATCAAATCAGACAGTATCGCATAGCGTATACAGTTGCAACAGTAGCATGCAGTGGTATGTTGTAAAGTACAACACATACAGAAGGCTCTAATCACGGGTGTTTACATGTAAACTCTTATACACTTATCCACTTATTCATTCATGTTTCATCAATAGCTCAAGTCATGTTTATTAACACAGAACACCGACCATATATGGATGCATTACAGATTTCGTACAAACAACGTAATCACAAATTTGAACCTTTCCTTAACATAAAGGTCGGGCATCAACAAACAATGAAAGTCGGATCATGCTCATGTGATTAAAAGTCGGACCATAGGGGGGTTTGGGTAAAAAGTCGGACATGAGGGGGTTTCCTCATGAAACTCGGACCCCTTTCATGTGTTAAAGATCGGGCAAGGTATTCAGTTACAAAACTCGGTCCCTTTTTAAATGCTTGAAGGTCGGACATGTGGGTTAAATTACAAAACTCGGACCCCTTTGTTTGAATGCTAAGAATTCGGACAACATTATAAGGATATAAAGCTCGGCCCTCTATAACAATTAAAGGTCGGACCATTGGTGTTTTAAAAGTCGGGCTTAACAAGGATTTAATATCGGACTAGGGTGGCTTGCATTAGCAAACTCGGACCAAAAGTAATGTTCATAAACTTCGGACAATGTGCTTAAGCTTATTAAAACTCGGACATATAAGTTATTCAAGAACTCTTATATGATTTATGCATAAGCTCGGACTAAAGGGTAATGTATATTCTCGGACAGCATATTATAACATAAAGCTCGGAGCTTCAATACCCTTAAAAGTCGGGGCATCTTACTTCTGATAAAAGTCGGACCTTCTCTTAATTTTTAAAAGTCGGGCCAAGTAATTTACATATAAACTCGGGCCTCATGATTGTTCAAAAATTCAGTCAGACATATTAAGTTAAAACTCGGACCTCATGCCATATAAAACTCAGAATCGATTGAACAACTACGATAACATCTAATAAACAGTTACGTCTTTACATAATCAAGAACCCTAATTTCTCTGTATTGCAGACATCGAAACAATCATCATCCATTCTATCATTTCAGTCCACTTACATTCATCAGGTAGTTTCACAACGGATACACAATCGATCATAATCATTTTTCAATCATAGAACTCAATCAATTAACCACAGAATTATCATATGAACACTAGGGTTTTCCATGAACACATAATCAAGAAATCAATAAACAATAATCATTTGATAGAATCAAGAAATCAATAAACAATAATCATTTACCTTGTGATGATTCTAGAGAAATGTGGAATCGAAAGTGATGAATAGCTTGCCAATGATGATGGTGATGATTGCTAGGGGATTAGAGAGTATAGTACGTGTTTTGGTTTTTGTGCAAATGATTAGTGAAAGGGATTAGGGTTAACAATGATTAAAGTTTCACTAATTGCTCTATGCATCCCGAAGTATCATATTTTACACATGTACACCATCTCATAACAATTTCATAGTTTCACCACCAAGTTTACATATTTGACAGGTTTATCACAATTAACACATAACCATGCACAATCACACAATACACTTCATTGTAACAAAACGTATACAGTTCCATAGCAACTAATTGTGCAATTAATCAACTAAACAAGACAAGAACGTGCAATAAATGCGAAATAGAATCTTGGAAATTCGAGTTGTCACATTATCCCCAACTTGAAAGAAATTTCGTCCCGAAATTTAGCATGCTGTTACTGAGGAAGCTAGGTAAGTTATGTCGTTCACTGGTTTTCCTGGGGTGTCACATCATCCCCCCGTTGATTTGGAATTTCGTCCCGAAATTCAGTAGTAGTAGCTTCAGCCTCAGTAGTGGTTGCGTTGGTTTCGAATAACTGGGGGTACTTTTCTTTCATTTGATCTTCACATTCCCAGGTGTACTCTGGGCCACGTCGGGAGTTCCAACGAACTCGAACAAGAGGGATTCTCTTGCTTTTGAGGACCTTAGCATCCCGGTCCGTGATTTCAACTGGCTCCTCGACGAACTGCAACCGCTCGTCGATAGTGAGTTCCTTAAAAGGAACTATGAGGGTCTCATCTGACAGGCACTTCTTCAGATTCGACACGTGAAATACATTGTGAACTGCACCGAGTTCAGCTGGTAGGTTCAGTCTGTAGGCTACTGGCCCTATTCTTTCAGTGATTTCGAACGGTCCAACATACCGTGGATTGAGTTTGCCTCGTTTACCAAATCGAACCACACCCTTCCAGGGTGAGACTTTAAGTAAAACCCGGTCCCCGACCTGAAATTCCAATGGCCTCTTACGTTTATCCGCGTAGGCTTTCTGACGGTCGCGTGCTGCCGCCATGCGTTGCCGTATCTGTGCAATTTTTTCTGTGGCGTCCACTACAATCTCTGGACCCGTGATCTGACTATCCCCCACCTCTGCCCAACAGAGAGGTGACCGGCATTTACGTCCGTACAATGCCTCGAATGGAGCGGCTTGTATGCTGGTATGATAACTGTTATTGTATGAGAACTCCACCAAAGGGAGATGCTTTTCCCAGCCGTTGCCGAAATCAATAACACATGCCCGAAGCATGTCTTCAAGAGTTTGGATCGTTCGCTCAGACTGCCCATCCGTCTGAGGGTGATACGCTGTGCTCATGTCTAACCGTGAGCCAAAAGATTTGTGCATCGCTTGCCATAGCTCTGACGTGAATCGTGCGTCCCGATCCGAAATGATGGATGTGGGCACCCCGTGCCTCGAAACAACTTCTTTAAGATAGATGTCTGCGAGAGTGGAGAACTTATCCGTTTCCTTTATAGCCAGGAAGTGTGCAGACTTGGTGAGTCGATCCACGATCACCCATATGGTATCATTCCCACGCTGAGATCTAGGTAGGCCTGTAACGAAATCCATGGAAATTTCTTCCCATTTCCACTGTGGTATCCTGGGTTACTGAAGTAGGCCCGCTGGTTTCTGGTATTCCACCTTGACTCTCGCACAGGTCAAGCACTTGCCAACGTAAGTAGCGATGTGGGCCTTCATGCTAGGCCACCAATATGTTGTTTTGAGGTCGTGGTACATCTTATCCGAACCTGGATGTACCGAATAGCGAGACTTATGAGCTTCATCCATCACCAGTTCTCGTAACCCGCCATAAAGTGGGACCCAAATACGCCCCGTTACATAGTATGCACCGTCTTCCTTTTGTTCCATTCGTTGCCTTGAGCCGCATAAAGCTTCAGCTTTGACGTTTTCGGGTTTCAATGCTTCTATCTGAGCAGTTCGTATCTGTGCAGGAAGATCAGACTGAATGGTGAGTTGTAAGGCTCGTACACGCCTAGGTAAAGTGTCTTTCCGACTGAGAGCGTCAGCCACAACATTGGCTTTGCCTGGATGGTACTTCATGGCGCACTCGTAATCATTAAGTAACTCGACCCATCGTCGTTGACGCGTATTCAGTTCCTTCTGCTTGAAGATATGCTCGAGACTCCTGTGATCGGTGTAAATTGTGCACTTGGTACCGTAAAGGTAGTGTCGCCATATCTTGAGCGCGAAAACAACAGCTCCCAGCTCTAAATCGTGCGTCGTGTAGTTTCGTTCATGAATCTTGAGTTGACGAGAGGCGTAGGCAATAACTTTATCCCGCTGCATCAATACACAACCAAGCCCCTGTATCGATGCATCACAATAAACCACGAAGTCATCCGTGCCCTCGGGCAGTGAGAGGATAGGTGTGCTACATAGTCTATCCTTCAGGTACTGGAAGGCCGTTTCTTGTGTGTTACCCCAACGATAGGTAACACCTTTCTGTGTCAACATAGTAAGCGGCTGCGTGATCTTGGAGAAGTCTTTGATGAATCGTCTGTAGTAACCCGCCAAACCCAAGAATTGGCGTATTTCTGTTGGCGTACGCGGTGCAGGCCAGTTCCTAATCGAATCTACCTTGGATGGATCGACATGAATCCCATCCCTGTTCACCACATGGCCTAAGAAGTGGACTTCACGAAGCCAGAAGTCGCATTTAGAAAACTTTGCGTACAGTTGCTCCTTTCGAAGAAGTTCCAAGATAAGACGTAAGTGCTGCTCGTGTTCCTCCTGACTCTTGGAGTAGATCAGAATGTCGTCCATGAAGACAATGACGAACTTGTCAAGATAGGGTTTGCACACCCTGTTCATAAGATCCATGAAGACTGCAGGCGCGTTCGTAAGCCCGAATGGCTTGACAAGAAACTCGTAGTGACCGTAGCGAGTTCTGAATGCGGTTTTGGAGACGTCCTCATCCCGGACTCTCAGCTGATGGTAACCTGACCTCAAGTCTATCTTGGAGTAATAACACGACCCTTGCAACTGGTCGAATAAGTCGTCTATACGAGGAAGAGGATAACGGTTCTTCACCGTCACCTTGTTGAGTTCACGGTAATCGATACACATTCTGAACGTGCCGTCCTTCTTTTTCACGAAAAGTACTGGAGCTCCCCAAGGCGATGAGCTTGGACGAATAAAACCCTTTTCCAAGAGCTCTTGTAGCTGCTTCGACAGTTCTTCCAGCTCGGTTGGAGCTAAACGATACGGTGCGCGGGCTATTGGTGCTGCTCCAGGAGCTAACTCAATCTGGAATTCGACTTGGCGGTGAGGCGGTAAACCGGGTAAATCTTTAGGAAACACCTGAGGAAAGTCACGTACAACTGGAATATCCTCCAGCTTCTTTTCCTTTGCTGATGTGTCAGTGACAAGTGCCAGAATGGCAGTGTGCCCCTTTCGTAAACATTTCTGCGCCTTTAAGAAGGAGATGATGCCAACCACAGCACCACTCTTGTCGCCTTGAACTTCGAGAGGTTCTTGACTAGAGCGAGGAATACGAATGACCTTTTCCTTGCATAAAATCTCTGCGCGATGTTAGGATAACCAATCCATACCGATGACGACGTCGAAACTACCCAAAACTATGGGTATAAGATCAATCGAGAAGGTCTGACCCGCTAGAACAATACTACAACCCTTGACTACATGCGTGGCTTCTACACTCTTACCATTTGCTAGTTCTACGACGTGTTTGGTGTTTAGGGGTGTTGGTGTACGTTTTAACAATTTACTCATTTTCAAGGACACATAACTTGTATCAGCACCCGAATCAAATAAGACAGTAACATAGATATCGTCGAGAAGAAACTTACCCATAACGACGTTGGGATCGTTCCTTGCATCACCCTGACCCAGCACGAACATACGACCACGAGCTTCGTTGCCATTGTTGTTGTTGTTTCCCCCGTTGTTGTTGTTGTTGTTCCCGTTGCCCTGGTTGTTGTTGTTGCGATTCTGATTCTGATTCTGGTTCAATTGAGGGCAATCACGTTTGTAGTGGCCTTCAGCCCCACACTGGAAACATCCCCAGTTTCCACGCTGTGGCTGCTGGTGCTGGTTCTGTGGAGCTGGCGGTGGGAGTTGCTGGTTCTGATTTGCTGGCCGAGAGCTTCTACAATCCTTAGCCTCATGACCCATCTTGAGGTATCTTTGACAACGTTCCCTGCGACATCTTCCGCTGTGGTGTCTGTTGCACTTATTACACAGTGTGACAACTCGAGTTTCTGACTTTCACTTTCGCATTAAATGCGCGTTGACTTTGACTGTTTAGTTGTCTGGATTGTGGACTTGAAATTGTACGCGTTGTGTTTTAATGAAACGTGTTGTCGTGTTGCATATATGTGATTACTTGCTGTGGTAGAATATAATATTAGTAATACTATTAAAACACTTAGTCTAGATCGAAACATGATATGCAGATCGAAGGATCTCGAAACATATCCTTCGATTCGAAGGATCAACTTTCGGTTCGAAGGATCTCGAAACATATCCTTCGACCAAGGACTTTATCCTTCGACATCCTTCGGTCACGAAACATATCCTTCGACTGGAATTCAGATCCTTCGGCCCAGTCTTTCAGATGGGCTTGGCCCATTTCTGTAATACGTATTTATACGTGAATGCACGTAGTCGACTGTCATTTTTCTCAACCCTAGAGCTATTTCACTGTGACGGCAAACCAGAAACCACCGGAAACCTTTGCGTGACCAAACCCTCATCTCGGTTAGTAAATCTATTTGATTTGATCGTTCGTTCCTCTGCGTATGTGCTCACGTGTCGTGTGTTTTGATTGTTGTTGTAATCTGAAATTTATGTTAAATATTAGGGTTCTTGTTACGATATTAAGGATATAGATTTCCCATAGGATTGTTGTTGTCGGATATATATATATGATTCTATGTGAAACTCGTTACGGTTGAATACTGATTTATGAGTGCCGTTAATCTGGAATTGGCCATTAATTTTGTTAGTGTCGATATTGTGTGTTAGTCGGTTTTGGGATACGTTTAAACTAGGGTTCATGCTAGACAATGATTTCAGGATGATTGCGTTGTGATGAGATGTGCTAAATGAATTCTGATGATTGTTAATGATGATGATGGCTGCAGACGATTAGGGTTTCTGTTTCTGTGAAAACGTAACTGATTGTGAAAACGTAACTGATTGTGTCGAAAGATACTTGTCTACTCGAAACATAGTTATTGTCGAAAGATACTTATTGTCGAAACATAGATGTGACCGAAAGATGCTTGACCTTCGAACCATAGTAGTGTTGACCGAAGGATAACTTTGACCGAAAGATAACTGTTTGACCGAAAGATGACACATGAACCGAAAGGTGGATGTGCGTCGAAAGATAAGGCTGGATTCGAAAGATATTGTAGGATTATAGACATCCTTCGAAAGATAATGGGTTATAACATATTTCGAAGGATGGAAGGCATACTTGAATTATTTGACATGCCATGCTAGATGATGAATGTTTACATTTGTATTTGTGTGACACTCGACTTGCATGCGTATCATTTCGAACATGAACTGATTCGTTATACGTGCATACAATAGGACTTGATTAATTACTTGTGAGTGCATAATCTAGCATACCGAGCAAACCAAGGTGAGTTCACACTCTTACCAAGGCATGGGATTCCCGGGGTGTTGGGAATGGGATTGAAAGGATAAGGTTGAATAGATATACTACCGATACTATGACTAGATTACTATATTACTATCCTCGGATGTGAAGGATACCTATACTGATCACTATCCTCGGTTGTGAAGGATACTTATACTGATCACTATCCTCGGATGTGAAGGATACCTATACTGATCACTATCCTCGGTTGTGAAGGATACTTGTACTGATCACTATCCTCGGATGTGCAGGATACCTATACTGATCACTATTACGGCCCAGTAGAGCCACCTGTTACAAACGAACTTACTATTACGCATTTACTTTCTGTGAACTCGCTCAACTAGTTTGTTGATCATTCTGTTACATGCCTTGCAGATCGTTAGGTACTTGGAGCTTGCACACGGAGGAGCTGGTCGTTGTGGGGCTTGGATCGCGATCACCTTGTTAAACACTTTGATGTTTGATACTTATTTGTTATGGGTTTTACAATAATACGCTTCCGCTAAACAATGTTAACTTACTTATGTTTTGGAAACACCTTTCATATGGAAATGGTTTGGATTATAATGTGTTTACTTTTACTTTATACAATGTTCTGTATGATTGGTGGCTTGATCCTGGTCAGTCACGCTCCCAAGCGGTGATACTCCGCAGGTGGATTTTGGGGGTGTGACAGATTGGTATCAGAGCCATTGGTTATAGAGAACTTGGTTTTAATATGGGAAAACGTTTTTATTAAAACCAGACTATAACCAGAACAGTGCTCTCAACGATCCACAACGACGCTTCGCTCCACGTGCAAGACTCAACTTCCTAGGTAATAAGGTTTATGTCTATTGCCTACATGCTAGAATTTCCATAGAACTCTGCTCGTAGTATGCTTACATTACTTTGCTCACAACTTGTCATTGCATGAGAATACTTATGTGCTTACACTCTTCTGTCATCGCACTATTTGCGAACCTTTCTCACTTATGTTGCCTTTGATGTGAAGATCAATGGCCGCACGAATTACCATGACTCAAGCCCAGCTAGAGGCTCTCGTTGCTGCGGCAGTTGCAGCCGCCCAAGCAGGTAGTATACCCTGCAGTATAGACACTAGGATCTTTAGATCCTACATTAATTCTCGTACTTAACTTTGCCCTATTCGTACACAATAGGTCAACCCGCTCAGCAACAGCCTGGGTGCACCTTCAAGAATTTCATGGAATGTCGTCCTAGTTCGTTCAGTGGCACGGAGGGAGCAGTTGGACTCCTCCACTGGTTTGAAAAGCTCGAGTCGGTTTTCGAAATGTGTGAATGCCCTGAGGCTCGCAGGGTGAAGTTCGCCACTGGCACACTTGAAGGGATTGCGCTCACTTGGTGGAACGCACAAGTGCAGATCTTAGGGTTGGCAGCTGCTAACGCCACACCCTGGAATGATTTCAAAGAACTGATCAAGAGGGAATACTGCACTAGAGAAGACATCCACAAGTTGGAGGACGAGTTGTATAACTTGAAGATGGTTGGTTCGGAAATCGAAGCTTACACCAAGAGATCGAATGAGTTGGCTGTGTTATGTCCAACTATGGTGGACCCTCCATACAAGCGTATTGAGTTGTATCTCAAAGGGTTGGCACCAGAAATACAGAGCCACGTTACCTCGGCTAACCTCAACAACATCCAGGAAATCCAGCGTCTCGCTCACCGCATCACCGATCAGGCAGTGGATCAGAATAAGCTGCCTAAGCGTATCAGTGCTACTGCTACCGCTACTGCTTCTACTACACTTGCTACTCCCAGTGAAAGTAAGAGAAAATGGGATGGGGATTCTAGCAAGGGATCAGCTTCAGTGCAGTCACAAGCTCAACAGCGAAAGACAGACAGTTACCAGAGTCCAAGTCAGCACTCCTCAGGCAGCCACAGACAGGGAAGGTATCGAGGAAATCTTCCAAAGTGTAACACCTGCAACAAGCATCATCGTGGCCAGTGTAACCAGGTTCGTTGTCAAAGATGCCTCAAGACGGGTCATGAGGCCAAAGATTGTAGAAGCCCTCAACCTGCAAACCAGAATCAGCAGCAACCTCAAGCACAGCAGAATCAGCAGCAGGGTAACAAAGGGTGTTTTCATTGCGGTGCAGAGGGTCACTTCAAAAGGCATTGCCCTCAGCTGAACAGAAACCAGAACAACAACAACCATAACAACAATCAGGGTAATGGTAACAACAACAACGGGGGAAACAACAACAACGGTAATGAAGCTCGTGGTCGTGCTTTTGTGTTGGGTCGAGGAGATGCAGTGAATGATCCCAATGTGGTTATGGGTAAGTTTCTTCTCGACGATATTTATGTTACTGTCTTGTTTGATTCGGGTGCTGATACAAGCTATATGTCATTGAAAATGAGTAAATTATTAAAACGTACACCAACACCTCTAGACACCAAACACGTCGTAGAACTAGCCAATGGTAAAAGTGTAGAAGCCGCACGGGTAGTCAAGGGTTGTAGTATTGTTCTAGCGGGTCAGACTTTCTCGATTGATCTCATACCCATAGTTTTGGGTAGTTTCGACGTCGTCATCGGTATGGATTGGTTATCCCAACATCATGCGGAGATCTTATGCAAAGAAAAAGTTATCCGTATTCCTCGCTCCAGTCAAGAACCTCTCGAAGTACAAGGTGATAAGAGTGGTGCTGTGGTTGGCATCATCTCTTACTTAAAGGCGCAGAAATGTTTACGAAAGGGACATACTGCCATTCTGGCACTTGTCACTGACGCATCAACAAAGGAAAAGAAGCTGGAGGATATACCAGTTGTGCGTGATTTTCCTCAAGTGTTTCCTGAAGATTTACCTGGTTTACCTCCTCATCGTCAAGTTGAGTTTCAGATTGAGTTAGCTCCTGGAGCAGCACCAATAGCCCGCGCACCGTATCGTTTAGCTCCAACCGAACTGGAAGAACTGTCGAAGCAGCTACAAGAGCTCTTGGAAAAGGGCTTTATCCGTCCAAGCTCTTCGCCTTGGGGAGCTCCAGTGTTATTTGTGAAGAAGAAAGATGGTACGTTCAGGATGTGCATCGACTACCGCGAACTCAATAAGGTGACGGTGAAGAACCGTTATCCTCTTCCGTGCATAGACGACCTATTCGACCAGTTGCAAGGGTCGTGTTACTATTCCAAGATTGATTTAAGGTCAGGGTATCATCAGCTGAGAGTCCGGGATGAGGACGTCTCCAAAACCGCTTTCAGAACTCGCTACGGTCACTACGAGTTCTTGGTTATGCCGTTCGGGCTTACAAACGCGCCTGCAGTATTTATGGATCTTATGAACAGAGTGTGCAAACCCTATCTCGACAAGTTCGTCATTGTTTTCATCGACGACATCCTGATTTACTCCAAGAGTCAGGAGGAGCACGAGCAGCACTTACGTCTTATCTTGGAACTTCTTCGAAAAGAGCAATTGTACGCAAAGTTTTCAAAATGCGACTTCTGGCTTCGTGAAGTCCACTTCTTAGGCCATGTGGTGAACAAGGATGGGATTCATGTTGATCCATCCAAGGTTGATTCGATCAGAAACTGGCCAGCACCACGTACACCGACAGAAATACGCCAATTCTTGGGTTTGGCGGGTTACTACAGGCGATTTATTAAAGACTTCTCAAAGATCGCGCAACCACTTACTATGCTAACACAGAAAGGTGTCGTTTACAGATGGGGTAATACGCAAGAGACCGCTTTTCAGTACTTAAAGGATAGGCTGTGCAGCGCACCTATTCTTTCATTGCCAGAGGGCACAGATGACTTCGTGGTATACTGTGATGCATCCATCCAGGGTCTTGGATGTGTGTTGATGCAACGTGATAAAGTGATAGCCTACGCTTCGCGGCAACTCAAGGTTCATGAACGGAACTACACGACGCACGATTTAGAGCTGGGAGCTGTTGTTTTCGCGCTTAAGATATGGCGACACTACCTGTACGGTACCAGGTGTACGATTTACACCGATCACAGGAGTCTCGAGCATATTCTTAAGCAAAAGGATTTGAATATGCGTCAACGGAGATGGGTTGAACTTCTAAACGACTACGAATGCGCCATCAAGTATCATCCAGGCAAGGCCAATGTTGTGGCTGATGCCCTCAGTCGGAAAGACACTCTACCTAAGCGCGTGCGAGCGCTACAACTTACTATTCAGTCCAGCCTTCCTGCACAGATACGAGCTGCTCAGTTAGAAGCACTGAAACCCGAAAACGTCAAAGCTGAAGCCTTACGCGGCTCAAGGCAACGCATGGAACAAAAGGAAGACGGCGCCTACTATGTATCGGGGCGTATTTGGGTCCCACTTTATGGCGGGTTACGCGAACTTGTAATGGATGAAGCTCACAAGTCTCGCTATTCGGTACATCCAGGGTCGGATAAAATGTACCACGACATCAGCACTACTTATTGGTGGCCTAGTATGAAGGCCCACATCGCCACCTATGTTGGCAAATGCTTGACCTGTGCGAGAGTCAAGGTTGAATATCAGAAACCAGCTGGTCTACTTCAGCAGCCTAAGATACCACAGTGGAAATGGGAAGAAATTTCCATGGATTTCGTTACGGGCTTACCTAGATCCCAGCGTGGGAATGACACTATTTGGGTGATCGTTGATCGACTCACAAAGTCTGCTCACTTCTTGGCTATCAAAGAAACGGATAAGTTTTCTACCCTAGCAGACATCTACTTGAAAGAAGTTGTTTCGAGGCACGGAGTGCCCACCTCTATTATTTCGGATCGCGATGCACGATTCACGTCAGAGCTTTGGCAAGCGATGCACAAATCCTTCGGCTCACGATTAGACATGAGCACAGCATATCATCCTCAGACGGATGGGCAGTCTGAGCGAACTATTCAAACTTTAGAAGACATGCTTCGAGCGTGTGTTATCGATTTCGGCAACGGCTGGGAAAAGCACCTCCCTTTGGTGGAGTTCTCGTACAATAACAGTTACCATACCAGCATTCAAGCCGCTCCATTCGAGGCATTGTACGGACGTAAATGCCGGTCACCTCTCTGTTGGGCAGAGGTGGGGGATAGTCAGATTACGGGTCCAGATATTGTAGTGGACGCCACAGAAAAGATTGCACAGATACGACAACGCATGGCGGCAGCACGCGACCGTCAGAAAGCCTACGCGGACAAGCGTAGAAAGCCGTTGGAATTTGAGGTCGGGGACCGGGTTTTATTGAAAGTTTCACCCTGGAAGGGTGTGGTTCGATTTGGTAAACGAGGCAAACTGAATCCGCGGTACGTCGGACCATTCGAAATCTTAGAAAAGATTGGCAAAGTAGCCTACAGATTAAAACTACCAGCTGAACTCGGTGCAGTTCACAATGTATTTCACGTGTCGAATCTGAAGAAATGCCTATCAGATGAGACCCTTATAGTTCCTTTTAAGGAACTCACTATCGACGGGCGGTTGCAGTTCGTCGAGGAACCAGTTGAAATCACGGACCGGGATGTTAAGGTCCTCAAACACAAGAGAATCCCTCTTGTTCGAGTTCGTTGGAACTCCCAGCGTGGTCCAGAGTATACCTGGGAACGCGAAGACCAGATGAAAGAAAAGTACCCCCAGCTATTCGAAACCAATGCATCCACTTCTGAGGCTGAAGCTACTACTACTGAATTTCGGGACGAAATTCCAAACCAACGGGGGGATGATGTGACACCCCAGGAAAACCAGTGAACAATGTAACTTACCTAGCTTCCTCAGTGAGTGCGTACCAAATTTCGGGACGAAATTTCTTTTAAGTTGGGGATAATGTGACAACTCGAGTTTCTGACTTTCACTTTCGCATTAAATGCGCGTTGACTTTGACTGTTTAGTTGTCTGGATTGTGGACTTGAAATTGTACGCGTTGTGTTTTAATGAAACGTATTGTCGTGTTGCATATATGTGATTACCTGCTGTGGTAGAATATAATATTAGTAATACTATTAAAACACTTAGTCTAGATCGAAACATGATATGCAGATCGAAGGATCTCGAAACATATCCTTCGATTCGAAGGATCAACTTTCGGTTCGAAGGATCTCGAAACATATCCTTCGACCAAGGACTTTATCCTTCGACATCCTTCGGTCACGAAACATATCCTTCGACTGGAATTCAGATCCTTCGGCCCAGTCTTTCAGATGGGCTTGGCCCATTTCTGTAATACGTATTTATACGTGAATGCACGTAGTCGACTGTCATTTTTCTCAACCCTAGAGCTATTTCACTGTGACGGCAAACCAGAAACCACCGGAAACCTTTGCGTGACCAAACCCTCATCTCGGTTAGTAAATCTATTTGATTTGATCGTTCGTTCCTCTGCGTATGTGCTCACGTGTCGTGTGTTTTGATTGTTGTTGTAATCTGAAATTTATGTTAAATATTAGGGTTCTTGTTACGATATTAAGGATATAGATTTCCCATAGGATTGTTGTTGTCGGATATATATATATGATTCTATGTGAAACTCGTTACGGTTGAATACTGATTTATGAGTGCCGTTAATCTGGAATTGGCCATTAATTTTGTTAGTGTCGATATTGTGTGTTAGTCGGTTTTGGGATACGTTTAAACTAGGGTTCATGCTAGACAATGATTTCAGGATGATTGCGTTGTGATGAGATGTGCTAAATGAATTCTGATGATTGTTAATGATGATGATGGCTGCAGACGATTAGGGTTTCTGTTTCTGTGAAAACGTAACTGATTGTGAAAACGTAACTGATTGTGTCGAAAGATACTTGTCTACTCGAAACATAGTTATTGTCGAAAGATACTTATTGTCGAAACATAGATGTGACCGAAAGATGCTTGACCTTCGAACCATAGTAGTGTTGACCGAAGGATAACTTTGACCGAAAGATAACTGTTTGACCGAAAGATGACACATGAACCGAAAGGTGGATGTGCGTCGAAAGATAAGGCTGGATTCGAAAGATATTGTAGGATTATAGACATCCTTCGAAAGATAATGGGTTATAACATATTTCGAAGGATGGAAGGCATACTTGAATTATTTGACATGCCATGCTAGATGATGAATGTTTACATTTGTATTTGTGTGACACTCGACTTGCATGCGTATCATTTCGAACATGAACTGATTCGTTATACGTGCATACAATAGGACTTGATTAATTACTTGTGAGTGCATAATCTAGCATACCGAGCAAACCAAGGTGAGTTCACACTCTTACCAAGGCATGGGATTCCCGGGGTGTTGGGAATGGGATTGAAAGGATAAGGTTGAATAGATATACTACCGATACTATGACTAGATTACTATATTACTATCCTCGGATGTGAAGGATACCTATACTGATCACTATCCTCGGTTGTGAAGGATACTTATACTGATCACTATCCTCGGATGTGAAGGATACCTATACTGATCACTATCCTCGGTTGTGAAGGATACTTGTACTGATCACTATCCTCGGATGTGCAGGATACCTATACTGATCACTATTACGGCCCAGTAGAGCCACCTGTTACAAACGAACTTACTATTACGCATTTACTTTCTGTGAACTCGCTCAACTAGTTTGTTGATCATTCTGTTACATGCCTTGCAGATCGTTAGGTACTTGGAGCTTGCACACGGAGGAGCTGGTCGTTGTGGGGCTTGGATCGCGATCACCTTGTTAAACACTTTGATGTTTGATACTTATTTGTTATGGGTTTTACAATAATACGCTTCCGCTAAACAATGTTAACTTACTTATGTTTTGGAAACACCTTTCATATGGAAATGGTTTGGATTATAATGTGTTTACTTTTACTTTATACAATGTTCTGTATGATTGGTGGCTTGATCCTGGTCAGTCACGCTCCCAAGCGGTGATACTCCGCAGGTGGATTTTGGGGGTGTGACACACAGTGGGTGAATTCCCCGATATCCACCCTGCCCCTGACTGCCAGATGATTGCTGACTCGGATTCTGGTAGTCATTTGTCTTGCGCTGCTGAGACTGAACAGAAACTGATCCCTTGCTGGAATCCCCCTCCCATTTTCTCTTGTTGTCACTGGGAGTAGCAGAAGTAGTGACAGCAGTAGTGGTAGCCTTGATACGTTTTGGCAGCCTGTTCTGATCCACTGCCTGATCTGTAATACGATGAGCAAGGCGCTGAATGGCCTGGATATTATCAAGATTCGCCGATGTCACATGGCTCTGGATCTCTGGCGCTAACCCCTTGAGATACAACTCAATGCGCTTGTATGGAGGGTCCACCATAGTTGGACACAACACAGCCAACTCGTTCGACCTCTTGGTATAAGCCTCGATTTCTGACCCAGTCATTTTCAAGTGATACAGTTCATCTTCCAGCTTGTGAATGTCTTCACGAGTGCAGTATTCCCTTTTGATCAATTCTTTGAAATCATTCCAAGGGGTGGCGTTAGCAGCTGCCAACCCTAGGATCTGTACTTGCGCGTTCCACCATGTCAACGCGATTCCTTCCAAAGTGCCAGTGGCGTACTTGACCCTGCGAGCCTCAGGGCATTCACACATTTCGAACACAGATTCTAGCTTCTCAAACTAATGGAGGAGTCCCACTGCCCCCTCGGTGCCACTGAATGAGCTTGGACGACAGTCCATGAAGTTCTTGAAAGTGCAGACAGGCTGCTGCCCATGTTGACCTATTGTGTACGAATAGGACAAAGTTAAATACGAGAGTTAATGTAGGATCTAAGGATCCTAGTGTGAGTCTGTACTGCAGGGTATACTACCTGCTTGAGCAGCTGCAAGTGCCGCAACAACTAGAGCTTGAACGAGAGCCTCTAGCTGGGCTTGAGTCATGTTGATTCGTCCGGCCATTGATCTTCACATCAAAGGCAACATAAGTGAGAAAGGTTCGCGAATAGTGCGATGACAGAAGAGTGTAAGCACGTAAGTGTTCTCAAGCAATAACAAGTAATGAGCAGAGTAATGTAAGCATACTACGAGCAAAGTTCTATGCAATTCTAGCATGTAGGCAATAAACATAAACCTTATTACCTAATATGTTAAGTCTTGCACGTGGAGCGAAGCGTCGTTGTGGATCGTTGAGAGCACTGTTCTGGTTATAGTCTGGTTTTAATAAAAACGTTTTCCCATATTAAAACCAAGTTCTCTATAACCAATGGCTCTGATACCAATCTGTCACACCCCCAAAATCCACACGCGGAGTATCACCGCTTGGGAGCGTGACTGACCAGGATCAAGCCACCAATCATATCGAACATATAATTAATATCAAGTACAATAAATGTAAACCAATCATTCAATACGATAGGTGTTCAAAACATAATCATAGTTTCAAAGTATAGCGGAAGCATAAGTATGAAAACCCAATGTGTAATATAAGTTCAAATGTTTAAATGTTTTAACATGGCATCCACGATCCATGCTCCACAACGACCTGCTCCTCCCTGTGCAAGCTCCATGTATCTAACGACCTGCAAGGCATGTAACAGAGGATCAACAACTAGTTGAGCGAGTTCACAGTTAACAGTTCAGTAATAGTATAGCGTGAGTAGTAGTATGTCCGTTCGTTATGTCATGTATCGTATTAGTTTCCATCGCGGCCTCCCAGGCAGGTATGCGAAGATATTAGGGGGATGTTCATCCCGTGTTTTCTAGACTAGGTTTATCTGTATCGCGGCCTACCAGGCAGGTGTGCGAAGATTAGTAAATTCGGTTCGCGGCCTTCCAAAGGCAGGTGTGCGAAGTCAGTCATAATATCGCGGCCAACCCTTGGCAGGTGTGCGAAGATCAGTTCAATAAGTGTTACTAGTCTAGTCGTATTCTTATTGTTAGGTTCTATCAACTGAGTATGTACAATAAAGTAATCCAATCCCATTCCCACCCTGGGAACCCCATGCCTTGGCTGTGTGAACTCACCTTGGTTTGCTCGATATGTCATTGCTTCTAGGGTTAATTTGTGTTTAAGTCCGTTGCACACGATCTAAAGTACATTGCACATAAATTCGCTGTGAGTATTTTACTTTCAATTGTATTTACAACTCTTTGGTATTCAAATAGTATCATACGGTAACGTATCGCACAAAAACATGTAGTATCATTCATTAACACTTAGCATCAAATCAGACAGTATCGCATAGCGTATACAGTTGCAACAGTAGCATGCAGTGGTATGTTGTAAAGTACAACACATACAGAAGGCTCTAATCACGGGTGTTTACATGTAAACTCTTATACACTTATCCACTTATTCATTCATGTTTCATCAATAGCTCAAGTCATGTTTATTAACACAGAACACCGACCATATATGGATGCATTACAGATTTCGTACAAACAACGTAATCACAAATTTGAACCTTTCCTTAACATAAAGGTCGGGCATCAACAAACAATGAAAGTCGGATCATGCTCATGTGATTAAAAGTCGGACCATAAGGGGGTTTGGGTAAAAAGTCGGACATGAGGGGGTTTCCTCATGAAACTCGGACCCCCTTCATGTGTTAATGATCGGGCAAGGTATTCAGTTACAAAACTCGGTCCCTTTTTAAATGCTTGAAGGTCGGACATGTGGGTTAAATTACAAAACTCGGACCCCTTTGTTTGAATGCTAAGAATTCGGACAACATTATAAGGATATAAAGCTCGGCCCTCTATAACAATTAAAGGTCGGACCATTGGTGTTTTAAAAGTCGGGCTTAACAAGGATTTAATATCGGACTAGGGTGGCTTGCATTAGCAAACTCGGACCAAAAGTAATGTTCATAAACTTCGGACAATGTGCTTAAGCTTATTAAAACTCGGACATATAAGTTATTCAAGAACTCTTATATGATTTATGCATAAGCTCGGACTAAAGGGTAATATATATTCTCGGACAGCATATTATAACATAAAGCTCGGAGCTTCAATACCCTTAAAAGTCGGGGCATCTTACTTCTGATAAAAGTCGGACCTTCTCTTAATTTTTAAAAGTCGGGCCAAGTAATTTACATATAAACTCGGGCCTCATGATTGTTCAAAAATTCAGTCAGACATATTAAGTTAAAACTCGGACCTCATGCCATATAAAACTCAGAATCGATTGAACAACTACGATAACATCTAATAAACAGTTACGTCTTTACATAATCAAGAACCCTAATTTCTCTGTATTGCAGACATCGAAACAATCATCATCCATTCTATCATTTCAGTCCACTTACATTCATCAGGTAGTTTCACAACGGATACACAATCGATCATAATCATTTTTCAATCATAGAACTCAATCAATTAACCACAGAATTATCATATGAACACTAGGGTTTTCCATGAACACATAATCAAGAAATCAATAAACAATAATCATTTGATAGAATCAAGAAATCAATAAACAATAATCATTTACCTTGTGATGATTCTAGAGAAATGTGGAATCGAAAGTGATGAATAGCTTGCCAATGATGATGGTGATGATTGCTAGGGGATTAGAGAGTATAGTACGTGTTTTGGTTTTTGTGCAAATGATTAGTGAAAGGGATTAGGGTTAACAATGATTAAAGTTTCACTAATTGCTCTATGCATCCCTAAGTATCATATTTTACACATGTACACCATCTCATAACAATTTCATAGTTTCACCACCAAGTTTACATATTTGACAGGTTTATCACAATTAACACATAACCATGCACAATCACACAATACACATCATTGTAACAAAACGTATACAGTTCCATAGCAACTAATTGTGCAATTAATCAACTAAACAAGACAAGAACGTGCAATAAATGCGAAATAGAATCTTGGAAATTCGAGTTGTCACAAGTAATCAGGCAACAATTAATTATTAATTAAATCGTACGGATACCTGGTTTAGTGAGGGTTGTCACAAAAAGGAAGTAAACCGATTTTAGTTTAACAGCGGAAGCATAAAACATAAATTCAAAACATAGTCCATAGTTCATAAGTTTAAAGTCCAAAACGTAGGTTTAATAAGTTCATAAAGTTTATTTATTAAATACGGGACATGTGACACCTGTGTCACCACGACCATCAAACAAATACCAAGCCGATGAAATATTGTATTTCATACTTGGGATCTTGTATAAATATGTGTATCTTTTGCACATATCAATTCTTGTTCAATTTCAAACTCTACAACGCTTTCTAGAGAATTATACGCAAACTGGTGTGTAAACGTACTCAGTTTAATGCGACAAATACTCCGGAACATCAACATATGCTTAACATACCTTAAATAGCCTTTACATGACTTAGAAATAAGTTTTGAAGGCTTCGGTATGGCAAAAACAAGTTAATTCGCTTACAGGGACTAAACTTGACAAACTGCGAAAGTATGCCAATTTGAACTGTAACGAACATTCCGGAACATGTCCATAAGTTAAACATACCATAAATATCCTTTACATAGCTTAGAAATAGGCTTTGAGGGGTTTGGTATGCTAAAACAAACTTTTGGATCATTCAGGGGCTAAAAGTGTCAAAAAGTGCACAAGTTTGTACTTTCGCGCATAACTTACGTTCTGAAAACATCCGGACATCCAAAAATTTATTTAAGCATTCTAGTATTATGCCTTAGTGTTTGGCATGAGAAAAATCCATTCGTCGCGCAATTTGGATCGTCTTTCGCACTTATGCGCATTCCGTCGTAATTAACCGAACATCGCGACCGTACGGCCAAACGAACGGACATCCGACATATTTTTGAGCACATTTTCAGTTCGCTATATTTTAACACCATTTTAGAGCTTTGAAATGAGGTTAACGGGGCTTAAACGTGCCAAAAACGCATCAAATACCAAGTTTTGGTGCTGCAGGGACCAAAACTGTAAATCTGCCAAACTAGGGGCTTACGGACCGTAAGCCAAAGCCCATACGGTCCGTAAGTGGTCCCCAGTACAGCAGAACCCACATTTAATGCTGATTGGCTCTTCAAATGGCGAAAGGTCCAAATGCCTTTTCACCCAATCAAAGGCCAAGGGCCATATTCAGTGAACCTAACAATTTGACACATGTACGCACAAGATCGTGGCACGTTATTCGAGAAACGATCCTAACGGTTTCACTTTTCCTATAAATACCCCCCCCATTTTGCTCAAAACCCACACAATCTGATCTTAAGGCTCTAAGTTGGGACCATTGTTTCATACCTGAGCTATTTTGATCTAGATTAGCATTCGGGGACCCTCCGTAAGTATTCTTTCGTTCTTTTATTCGCTTTTTCGAGTCCGAAAGTCAACGTTTTGTTGACTTTCTGCATTGACCAGCTTATGGTCGATGTGAAGTTCATGGAGCTTCATAACGTGAGCGTGATCACGATGGTTATAGTCCGTAGTGACTATACCTACTGATCACCACGTTATCTAGGCTCAGTGACGAGTCGTAGTTTCGGCCAAAATGTGCATTCTTGCATATTTTGTAACCAAACTACTCGTGAGCATCAAAGCCGTTTGTTTTGATGCCAAACCTATTTTCTAAACTTAGTTAAGCATGTTCTAACATGCTTAGCTCGTCACTTTTAGTTTAGTGCTTATATAGGGTCGTAAGGTAAGCGATCTAAACCATCGCTTATACTTTCGAACCCGACCCATTTGGTCGATCTTTAGGATCCGACAAAACACATTAGGTGACCATAGCTATAACCTTCCGAGGTTATACCTTGTGGTCACGATGTTAGGCGTTCCAGACGCGTTCTACGCGAACGACGCGTGAGGTAGCATAAGCTACCTAAACGGGTCGTGATGGGTCGCAAGCACTTAGGTTAAGTTTCATTTTAGTATGTAGGCTTTGTTAAACCATATTACACGAGTCTCCATACTCATTTGGTTTACGAACACGCATACTATCCGTTCCTCCGATTTTAGGTCCGGTATATTAACATAGCTACCTATTAGGTGCCGTTTGATATTCCGTGATCTAGCATTTTTGGTTATTATATAAGAACTCCAAAGCAATCTCAGGTGCCGTTTGAAGACCTATTAGGTGCCGTTTGATATTCCGTGATCTAGCATTTTTGGTTACTATACGTTGCGAAGGGCTGCATGAAATAGGGTTTGCTAGAATTAGGGTTTTGGTATTTTCTTTTGTCGGATTTCTCGTGTTGCATGGTTTTCTGAGTTTCATTGGTTTTGAGAGAGAAGGTCTTCGTTTCCAGGATGGATACTCGTAAGAGATCCGATGTCCAGCCTGATCGTGGTAAGCCGCCGTTGGCTGCTAAGAGTGGTGGTGCTCGGGGACTGAATGATGGTAATCTGAAAACTGCACGTAGAGGTAGTTTTAAGTCGAATGCTGGAGCAAAGCCGATTAACGTTATCGACGAACTTGAAAAGATTTCAGTTCCGGTTCCTGTTGACTTTAATGTCACGGAATCTTCACTGGACATGGAAGGTTTTTTTGATAGCATGCAAGAGGAGGGGAATATTCAGGTGACAGGTCATCAGGTTTCGAATGATGGTGGAAGCAACCCGGCTAACTCTCCGGTTACAGAACCCAATGTGGGTATCTCAGAGTTGAAGCTGGATGATATTAATGTGGGGAAGCCATTGTCTTATGCAGAATCAGTTCTTAGGCAGGAGAAAAAGGTTAACTTCCGTTGTAACATTTGTGCCTGTAATCATCATGAACAGTTCAATTATCAATAAAATAATGTTATTTGATCCCAATGTTTGTTTGGTTGTGTTTAGCATTTTTCATGTTTTGACTTTTGTTCAAATTCAAACTCTACATCGCTTTCTGGAGAATTATACGCAAACTGGTGCGTAAACGTACTCAGTATAATGCGACAAATACTCCGGAACATCAACATATACTCAACATACCTTAAATAACCTTTACTTAACTTAGAAATAAGTTTTGAAGGCTTTGGTATAGCAAAAACAAGTTAATTCACTTACAGGGACTAAACTTGACAAACTGCGAAAGTATGCCAATCTGAACTGTAACGAACATTCCGGAACATGTCCATAAGTTAAACATACCATAAATATCCTTTACATAGCTTAGAAATAGGCTTTGAGAGGTTTGGTATGCTAAAACAAACTTTTGGATCATTCAGGGACTAAAAGTGTCAAAAAGTGCACAAGTTTGCACTTTCGCGCATAACTTACGTTCAGAATACATCCGGACATCCAAAAATTTATGTAAGCATACTTATATTATGCCTTAGTGTTTGGCATGAGAAAAATCCATTCGTCGCGTCATTTGGATCGTCTTTCGCGCTTATGCGCATTCCGTCGTAATTAAGCGAACATCGCGATCGTACGGCCAAACGAGCCAACATCCGGAACATTTTTGGGCATGTTTCATGTCCACAATGTTTAGGCATCATTTTAGGGCCTTAAAAATGGCTTTACAGGTCTTAGAAGGGCTGGAAATAGCTTAAACACGCAACAAGGACCAAAAGTGTAAATTCTGCAAGTGGTGCAGATCAGAGAGGGCCAGGCGGCCCGCGTGAGTTTTGCCCAAATATGAGGCGGGCCGCGTGGGGATGTCTGACAGAAAGATTTTGCATTAAATGCAGAATCTGGCCTTTCGTTCGATCAAAGGGCGACGCCTTTTCACCCAAATGAAGGGCCAAGGGCCAAGTTCAGTGTATTTAACCCCTGGACACATGTACGCACGAGATCAAGGCACGATATTCGATAAAACGATCCTAACGGTTCCACATTTCCTATAAATACCCCCCCCCCCTTTAGTGTAAAAATCACAAAATCAGATCCTAAAGCTCTAAGTTGAAACCATTGTTTCATACCTGAGCTGTTTGGTCTTGATTTGCACTCGGGGACCCTCCGTAAGTCTTCTTTCGCTCTTTTATTCGCTTTTCGAGTCCGAAAGTCAACGTTTAGTTGACTTTCTGCATTGACCAGCTTATGGTCGATGCGAAGTTCATGGAACTTCATAACGTGAGCGTGATCACGATGGTTATGGTCCATAGTGACCATACCTACTGATCACCACGTTATCTAGGCTCAGTGACGAGTCGTAGTTTCGGCCAAAATGTGCATTCTTGCATATTTTGTAACCAAACTACTCGTGAGCATCAAAGCCGTTTGTTTTGATGTCAAACCTGTTTTCAAACTTAGTTAAGCATGTTCTAACATGCTTAGCTCGTCACTTTTAGTTTAGTGCTTATATAGGGTCGTAAGGTAAGCGATCTAAACCATCGCTTATGCTTTCGAACCCGACCCATTTGGTCGGTCATTAGGACCTGACCAAACACATTAGGTGACCATAGCTATAACCTTCCGAGGTTATACCCTGTGGTCACGATGTTAGGCGTTCCGAACGCGTTCTACGCGAACGACGCGTAAGGTGGCATAAGCTACCTAAACGGGTCGTGATGGACCGTAAGCACTTAGGTTAAGTTTCATTTTAGTATGTAGGCTTTGTTAAACCATATTACACGAGTTTCCATACTCGTTTGGTTTACGAACCCGCGTACTATCCGATCCTTCCGATTTGGTCCGGTATATTAACATAAGCTACCTATTAGGTGCCGTTGATATTCCGTGATCTTTAGCACTATCTGGTTATTATACAAGGAACTCAAAGCAATCTCAGGTGAGTACATTGAACCCCTCTTTTACTGTTTTCCAAACTGTTTTGGGGTGAAACACATGTGCGTATCTGTTACATTCATGCTTTCCATGTTTTCACATCATATGCCTGCTATGTTGTTAGTACATTATAGTACACGATTTCATTACATTTTATGCTATGTATGCCCATTGTGTGCGTACTTAGTACATTGATTTACATTACATTTTCTGTTGCATATGTTTACTCAGCATATGGACACATTGATTTACATAAACATTTTCTGTTGCATATGTTTACTCAGCATATGGACACATTGATTTACATGAACATTTCTGTTGCATATGTTTACTCAGCATATGGACACATTGATTTACATGAACATTTCTGTTGCATATGTTTACTCAGCATATGGACACATTGATTTACATAAACATTTCTGCTGCATATGTTTACTCAGCATATGGGCACATGCCTTCATTTTGTTATGACATTTGGTTTGTTTAACATGGGACAATACATTCATTAACACTAGCTACGCCGTTCGTTAGTAGGTAGTGGTACCATAGGAATTGACAACTCCCATTCCTGAAGTCCTGGGTTTGATAGGACTGGAAGGAATGACCGAATTCGATATACATAACTTAGATAAACCATTAATTTGTTTAAGGGTTTATCGCCACAGTCTCAAGGCTTGGATGTATGCATAGTTTACAATACCGCATAAATGTTAATATCAATAGAGCATGCATTTTCCGCAGAACATAACGTTGATTTAAACCACGTTTTACTTCAACGACTTGTTTTGTGCATATGGTTTAAGTTGATACATTTCGCTTACCATACATGATACATTTTGGGATGCACATTACATGATTTACATTGAACATAAACACGTCGACATTGACATACACATTTTGGTGGTTTACATTTGAACATAAACATTTGACATGGTTTACAATAACACTTGACATTTGGTTTACACATGAACAATTTACATGGTGGATTGGTTTGGGTAAATGATTTAAGTAACGTGGCATATGTAATATGATACAAACATGGTGGATACGCCGCTGGTACTTCCTATATATAAATGTTTGTATAATGTTACATATCGTGGCGTTATCTAAGTCATTTCAGTTTAGACACATTACATTTTACATAAGTAACATATTCTTCACAAGACATCATTTTCACAAACAACTTATCTTATTCAACTCATTTTACTTGGTTATTCGTTTAACCTTGCACTTATCTATACATATCGTTTGATGTTATCGTTTTTCAAATGATTTACAAAGCAAAACAAATTACAAGGTTCATGACTGACTGTTATTAAACATTCTTTAAAACTCAAGTCATGAATCCCATTTTCACAAAACCTATGTATCTCACAGGCATTTTTATGCTGACGTACCTACTTTCACATGTGTTTTCAGGAGCTATACCATAGGACGATGAGCATGATTCTAGGGCGGACCTGTGCCTTAGAGCCTAAAAATGAAGTTTGAACTAGCTTAATTATGTTTTGAATATCTGTACTCTCTTTCCAAGACAATGTAACACCTTTGTTTATAAATAAAATACAACTTGTATGCCATGGTCATGAAACAATTTAATTCTGTCCACAACACTCCCCGGCGTTTCCGCCGCGGTTGCATGTTATACGCGGCCGGGGTGTGACAGAAGAGTTGGTATCAGAGCCAATGGTTATAGAGAACTAGGTTATTAGTAATGCTTTGACCTAGACTATAACTTTAGGACCCTAACACAAGTTATCTTGTGTTTAGAGTTTAAAACATGCACACCACCTATCCTTAGGTGATAACCACAACGGGAACTTCGGTTCCGAATCCGCTTTGAAAATTAATCATCTGTTCTAGGATGATTGATTACTAGGTTTTGAACCCTCTATTATAAGGTTTTGAACCCCTTTGGATTTTCAAAAATCCCGTCAAAGTGTTGGGTTAATAGTGTGAACACGTGCGAACTGGAAGGGTGAATGCCTGTACCCTGAGTTTTCTGTCTAAGGCTAGAGTGTTCGTACAAATCCACATAATCGGACCAGTCACTCTTACCTGGGAACTCTTGGGGTGAGTGTTCACTTATAGGCGAGCATGTCTTCGCGATACACTAATTCTGACCCATTTACTTTGACTAGACATTTCACGTCGCTTATTTGCTTTGCGATGCATAACCGCCATCTTTGCTTTTGTTGATTTTGCTTCATCTCATTCTCTTCATCCAATCATCTCACTCGTTTCATTTCATGTTTTTCTCTTCTAGAATGCCTCCTCGACGCGACAACCAGATAGCTACTGCCGAGCTGGCGGAGATTATTGCGCAGCAGATGGCTGCTCAATTTCCGAATCTCTTTGCTCAATGGAACCAGGCCAACAACAACAACAATGGTACATGCAAATACAAGGATTTTAGCTCGGCTAAGCCACTCAAGTTTAGTGGTTCTGAGGGAGCAACTGGGCTTCTTCAGTGGTTCGAGAGCATCGAGAACACTTTCCGTCATGTGCAGTGTCCTGACAATCGCAAGGTCGAGTTTTCTTCAAGCGTGTTTCAGAAGAGGGCTCTTACATGGTGGAATGGGGTTATGAGAGATCAAGGTGCAGAAGTTGCTCTAGCTCAAACATGGGCTGAACTGAGAGCTCTTATGATGAGGGAGTTTTGTCCTCGTCATGAGCAACGAGCGTTGGAGAAAGAGTTTGATGTTTTGAAGCAAGATAGTGGCGAGCACAGGGCTTATACAGATAGGTTTGAGGAGTTGAGTCTTCTTTGCCCAACTATGGTTACCCCACTCGACAAGGCTATCGAAAGGTACATCGACGGCCTGCCTGACTCAGTACAAGACATCCTTACTGGTAGCAACCCTACCACACTTCGTCAGGCGATCGAGTTATCAGTGACGTTGACTGAGTCGCAGATCCGAAAGAATAAACTACACAGGAAGGGTGACAAGGGCAAGAAGCAGTCGGCTGACAAGGAGGACAGTAAGAAAGGTCAGAACAAGAAGGGAAAGGACTCTGGTTCCTCAAGGGGGTCAAGGAAGCGTAAGGCTTCCCAAAATTTTGCTGTGACTGCCCAAGCTAACCAGGCAGCTCCCAACCAAGCCGCACAGCCTCCAGCCAAGAAACCCTATTCAGGAAATGCACCTTTGTGCAATCGATGCAACAGTCACCACCAACCACAATATCAGTGCCGTTTCTGTACTAACTGTGGGAAGTCGGGTCATCTTGCCGATGTTTGTCGGTTTGCTCAGAATCACGCAGTCCAGAACCCTGCTCAACAGGTTGCTCAACAACAGGGTCAGGCTGCACGACCAAACTACCCACCAGGTGCATGTTATAATTGTGGGGATCTGACCCACTACAGAAATCGGTGTCCAAGACTAGTCAACCAGAACCAGAATGCAAACCAGAATCCGGCACCGGCTCGAGGTCGAGTCTTTAACATGAATGCACAAGAAGCACAAGCAGACAACGAGGTGGTGAACGGTACGTTCTTTATTAATAATCAGCCAGCATCTGTTCTTTTTGATTCGGGTGCCGACAAGAGCTTTGTGTCATTGTCTTTTGAGACAATGCTTCGCGTGTCTAGAACGAAACTAGGTAAACCTTTGAGAGTAGAGGTTGCCAGTGGTGAACCCATTGTTCTAAATTCTGTTCTGCGCAACTGCCAGTTGAACCTTAGCGACCATATTTTTCCTATTGACCTCACGCCAATGCAACTTGGAAGCTTTGATGTTATTGTGGGAATGGATTGGTTATCTAAGCATCGCGCAGAGATAGTATGTTCTGAGAAGATTGTTCGTATACCGCTGTCGACAGGCGAGATCCTACAAGTTCGTGGTGAGAAGCCTGCCGGTGGTCTCAAACTCATGTCTTGTTTTAAAGCACAGAAGTATCTGCGAAAGCACTATGTGGCTTTCTTAGCACATGTTACAGCAGATAAGGGCAAGGGTAAGTCTATTTCAGATATTCCTGTCGTTCGGGATTATTCCGAAGTATTCCCTGAAGACTTACCTGGTCTACCTCCAGCACGCCAAGTCGAGTTCCGTATCGATCTCGTACCTGGTGCAAATCCCGTTGCCAGAGCTCCATATCGTCTTGCACCGTCCGAGATGCAAGAGTTGTCTAAACAGCTGCAGGAACTCTCCGACAAAGGTTTTATCCGTCCTAGCTTTTCACCCTGGGGTGCTCCCGTTCTCTTTGTAAAGAAGAAGGATGGATCTTTCAGGATGTGTATCGATTATCGTGAGCTTAACAAGCTTACCATCAAGAATCGATATCCCCTACCTCGCATTGATGATCTCTTTGATCAATTGCAAGGTGCTTCATACTTTTCAAAGATTGATCTTCGATCTGGATATCATCAGCTCCGTGTGCATGAAGAAGATATTCCAAAGACAGCGTTCCGTACTCGTTATGGACATTACGAGTTCACAGTCATGCCATTCGGTTTGACTAATGCTCCTGCTGTTTTCATGGACTTAATGAATAGGGTCTGCAAACCTTACTTGGATAAGTTCATCATTGTTTTTATTGATGACATCTTGATATATTCTAAGACGCGAGCTGATCATGAGCAACATCTCCGTCTTACTTTGGAACTCCTAAAGAAAGAACAACTTTTCGCCAAATTCTCCAAGTGTGAATTCTGGCTTAAAGAGGTTCAATTCTTAGGACATATTGTCAACGAACAAGGTATTCATGTAGATCCCTCCAAGATCAGTGCGATTAAGGATTGGGATACACCTACTACCCCTACTGAAGTTCGTTCTTTTCTTGGTCTAGCGGGTTATTACCGCCGCTTCATTGAGAATTTCTCAAAGATTGCAGTTCCTCTAACTGCTCTAACTCAGAAGAACAAGCCATTTGATTGGGGAGTCAAACAAGAGGAAGCGTTTCTGACTTTGAAACAAAAGCTTTGCGACGCGCCTGTCCTAACATTGCCTGAGGGCAATGATGATTTCGTCGTTTATTGCGACGCATCTAAATTAGGACTTGGCTGCGTCCTGATGCAAAGAAACAAAGTCATAGCATATGCATCAAGGCAGTTGAAGATACATGAGAAGAACTACACCACTCATGATCTTGAGTTGGGTGCAGTTGTCTTCGCTCTCAAAATCTGGAGACACTACTTGTATGGTACAAAATGTGTGGTTTTCACAGACCACAAAAGTCTTCAGCATATCTTCAATCAAAAAGAGCTCAACATGAGACAACGACGTTGGGTTGAACTTCTAAACGACTACGACTGCGAGATTCGCTACCATCCTGGTAAGGCGAATGTCGTAGCCGATGCATTGAGTCGCAAGGAACGTACTAAGCTTCATTGTGTACGTATCCAATCTGTTATTCAAACTGATATACAAGCCCGTATTTCTCAGGCCCAACAAGCTTGTGTTTCACAAGGTTTAATGGATAAGGAATTTCCTTATCACACAACTCCTGCTCTAGAGCTGAGGGACAATGGATCGTACTATTTCATGGACCGTTTGTGGGTCCCAAGCCAAGATGATCTTCGTACCTTGCTTATGGATGAAGCCCATAAGTCTCGTTATTCCATTCATCCTGGCTCAGATAAGATGTATAAGGATCTTCGTATTCAGTATTGGTGGCCTGGTATGAAGAAAGACATTGCCTTATACGTATCCAAATGCCTTACTTGTCTTAAGGTTAAGGCAGAACATCAGCGTCCTTCTGGTTTATTGGAACAACCGGAGATCCCAGTTTGGAAATGGGAAAACATTACTATGGATCTCATTACTAAACTTCCGTGCACAAAGAAAGGTCACGATGCCATCTGGGTAGTCGTGGATCGTCTTACAAAGTCAGCGCATTTCTTGCCAATCCGTGAGGATTTTTCGGCTGACAAACTTGCTCAAATCTACGTGGATGAAATTGTAGCACGACATGGTGTTCCTTTGAACATCATTTCTGACAGAGATGCTCGTTTCACTTCTCATTTTTGGAGAACCATGCAATCTGCTATTGGGTCTCAACTCAATTTGAGCACAGCTTATCATCCGCAAACGGATGGTCAATCTGAAAGAACAATCCAGACACTGGAGGATATGCTTAGAGCTTGTGTGATAGACTTTGGTGGTAGTTGGGATTCACATCTTCCTTTGATTGAATTCTCCTACAACAACAGTTATCACTCCAGCATCAACATGGCTCCTTTCGAGGCTCTCTATGGTCGAAAATGTCGTTCACCAGTCTGTTGGAATGAGATTGGCGAGGCTCAGCTTACTGGACCTGCCCTCATTTTAGAGACAACAGATAAGGTAAAGAAAGTTCGTGATAACCTTCAGGCAGCTAGAAGCCGTCAGAAGAATTACGCGGACTTAAAACGCAAGCCCTTGGATTTTCAAGTCGGTGATCGTGTATTACTTAAGGTCTCACCTTGGAAAGGTGTGATCAGATTCGGAAAGAAAGGAAAACTTGCACCTAGATACGTTGGACCATTTAAGATCGTCGAAAGAATCGGCAAGGTAGCCTACAGACTTGAGTTACCTCCTGAACTTGGAAATGTTCATCCAACTTTTCACGTGTCCAATCTCAAGAGGTGTTTAGCTGATGAGAACCTCCACATACCGCTCGACGAAATTCGTGTTGATAAAACACTGAAATTTGTCGAGAAACCAGTGGAAATCATGGAACGTGAAGTCAAGTGGCTCAAACGCAAGCGCATTCCTTTGGTCAAGGTTCGTTGGGAATCTAAACGTGGACCCGAGTTTACTTGGGAACGTGAAGATCAAATGAAAGCAAAATATCCGCATCTTTTTCAATCAGTTTCCTCTAAATAAATTTCGGGACGAAATTTCCACAAGTAGGGGAGACTGTAACATTTGTGCCTGTAATCATCATGAACAATTCAATTATCAATAAAATAATGTTATTTGATCCCAATGTTTGTTTGGTTGTGTTTAGCATTTTTCATGTTTTGACTTTTGTTCAAATTCAAACTCTACATCGCTTTCTGGAGAATTATACGCAAACTGGTGCGTAAACGTACTCAGTATAATGCGACAAATACTCCGTAACATCAACATATACTCAACGTACCTTAAATAACCTTTACATAACTTAGAAATAAGTTTTGAAGGCTTTGGTATAGCAAAAACAAGTTAATTCACTTACAGGGACTAAACTTGACAAACTACGAAAGTATGCCAATCTGAACTGTAACGAACATTCCGGAACATGTCCATAAGTTAAACATACCATAAATATCCTTTACATAGCTTAGAAATAGGCTTTGAGAGGTTTGGTATGCTAAAACAAACTTTTGGATCATTCAGGGACTAAAAGTGTCAAAAAGTGCACAAGTTTGCACTTTCGCGCATAACTTACGTTCAGAATACATCCGGACATCCAAAAATTTATGTAAGCATCCTTATATTATGCCTTAGTGTTTGGCATGAGAAAAATCCATTCGTCGCGTCATTTGGATCGTCTTTCGTGCTTATGCGCATTCCGTCGTAATTAAGCGAACATCGCGATCGTACGGCCAAACGAGCCAACATCCGGAACATTTTTGGGCATGTTTCATGTCCACAATGTTTAGGCATCATTTTAGGGCCTTAAAAATGGCTTTACAGGTCTTAGAAGGGCTGGAAATAGCTTAAACACGCAACAGGGACCAAAAGTGTAAATTCTGCAAGTGGTGCAGATCAGAGAGGGCCAGGCGGCCCGCGTGAGTTTTGCCCAAATATGAGGCGGGCCGCGTGGGGATGTCTGACAGAAAGATTTTGCATTGAATGCAGAATCTGGCCTTTCGTTCGATCAAAGGGCGATGCCTTTTCACCCAAATGAAGGGCCAAGGGCCAAGTTCAGTGTATTTAACCCCTGGACACATGTACGCACGAGATCAAGGCACGATATTCGATAAAACGATCCTAACGGTTCCACATTTCCTATAAATACCCCCCCCCCCTTTAGTGTAAAAATCACAAAATCAGATCCTAAAGCTCTAAGTTGAAACCATTGTTTCATACCTGAGCTGTTTGGTCTTGATTTGCACTCGGGGACCCTCCGTAAGTCTTCTTTCGCTCTTTTATTCGCTTTTCGAGTCCGAAAGTCAACGTTTAGTTGACTTTCTGCATTGACCAGCTTATGGTCGATGCGAAGTTCATGGAACTTCATAACGTGAGCGTGATCACGATGGTTATGGTCATTAGGACCTGACCAAACACATTAGGTGACCATAGCTATAACCTTCCGAGGTTATACCCTGTGGTCACGATGTTAGGCGTTCCGAACGCGTTCTACGCGAACGACGCGTAAGGTGGCATAAGCTACCTAAACGGGTCGTGATGGACCGTAAGCACTTAGGTTAAGTTTCATTTTAGTATGTAGGCTTTGTTAAACCATATTACACGAGTTTCCATACTCGTTTGGTTTACGAACCCGCGTACTATCCGATCCTTCCGATTTGGTCCGGTATATGAACATAAGCTACCTATTAGGTGCCGTTGATATTCCGTGATCTTTAGCACTATCTGGTTATTATACAAGGAACTCAAAGCAATCTCAGGTGAGTACATTGAACCCCTCTTTTACTGTTTTCCAAGCTGTTTTGGGGTGAAACACATGTGCCTATCTGTTACATTCATGCTTTCCATGTTTTCACATCATATGCCTGCTATGTTGTTAGTACATTATAGTACACGATTTCATTAAATTTTATGCTATGTATGCCCATTGTGTGCGTACTTAGTACATTGATTTACATTACATTTTCTGTTGCATATGTTTACTCAGCATATGGACACATTGATTTACATAAACATTTTCTGTTGCATATGTTTACTCAGCATATGGACACATTGATTTACATGAACATTTCTGTTGCCTATGTTTACTCAGCATATGGACACATTGATTTACATGAACATTTCTGTTGCATATGTTTACTCAGCATATGGACACATTGATTTACATAAACATTTCTGCTGCATATGTTTACTCAGCATATGGGCACATGCCTTCATTTTGTTATGACATTTGGTTTGTTTAACATGGGACTATACATTCATTAACACTAGCTACGCCGTTCGTTAGTAGGTAGTGGTACCATAGGAATTGACAACTCCCATTCCTGAAGTCCTGGGTTTGATAGGACTGGAAGGAATGACCGAATTCGATATACATAACTTAGATAAACCATTAATTTGTTTAAGGGTTTATCGCCACAGTCTCAAGGCTTGGATGTATGCATAGTTTACAATACCGCATAAATGTTAATATCAATAGAGCATGCATTTTCCGCAGAACATAACGTTGATTTAAACCACGTTTTACTTCAACGACTTGTTTTGTGCATATGGTTTAAGTTGATACATTTCGCTTACCATACATGATACATTTTGGGATGCACATTACATGATTTACATTGAACATAAACACGTCGACATTGACATACACATTTTGGTGGTTTACATTTGAACATAAACATTTGACATGGTTTACAATAACACTTGACATTTGGTTTACACATGAACAATTTACATGGTGGATTGGTTTGGGTAAATGATTTAAGTAACGTGGCATATGTAATATGATACAAACATGGTGGATACGCCGCTGGTACTTCCTATATATAAATGTTTGTATAATGTTACATATCGTGGCGTTATCTAAGTCATTTCAGTTTAGACACATTACATTTTACATAAGTAACATATTCTTCACAAGACATCATTTTCACAAACAACTTATCTTATTCAACTCATTTTACTTGGTTATTCGTTCAACCTTGCACTTATCTATACATATCGTTTGATGTTATCGTTTTTCAAATGATTTACAAAGCAAAACAAATTACAAGGTTCATGACTGACTGTTATTAAACATTCTTTAAAACTCAAGTCATGAATCCCATTTTCACAAAACCTATGTATCTCACAGGCATTTTTATGCTGACGTACCTACTTTCACATGTGTTTTCAGGAGCTATACCATAGGACGATGAGCATGATTCTAGGGCGGACCTGTGCCTTAGAGCCTAAAAATGAAGTTTGAACTAGCTTAATTATGTTTTGAATATCTGTACTCTCTTTCCAAGACAATGTAACACCTTTGTTTATAATAAAATACAACTTGTATGCCATGGTCATGAAACAATTTAATTCTGTCCACAACACTCCCCGGCGTTTCCGCCGCGGTTGCATGTTATACGCGGCCGGGGTGTGACATCCGTGCGCTTGCTTGTACATCTCAACACGAGGGATGTGATGTTGTGCTCCCAAAGGAGTCCGTTCGAGTGGTCCAAGAGAAACTGTTAAACACATTGTATGGGTATTTTCTGGGTGACCGAGTAGCTTACCCGGTCGTTGATTATTATGTCAAGAACAATTGGAAACGCTTTGGCTTACAGAAAACAATGATGAACGCAAACGGATTTTTCTTCTTTAAGTTTTCTGATCAGAAAGGTATGCGGGATGCTCTTGCTTCAGGTCCTTGGATTATTCGGTCCCAACCTTTGTTCCTTCATGAATGGACGCCTACTGTCAAACTTGAGAAACAGGAGGTAAAGAAACTTCAAGTCTGGGTGAAAATACATGAAGTTCCCATTGCTGCTTATACGGAGGATGGGCTTAGCATGATAGCTACGGCCATTGGCGAACCCAAGCTTCTTGATGCTTACACATCTTCAATGTGCATGGAGTCGTGGGGGAGAAGTAGCTATGCAAGAGCTTTGATAGAGATATCCGCGGATAAGGATTTTAAGGAGGAAATCACTTTGGCGATCCCTGAGATGGAAGGTGATAGTTTTATTAAGGAAACCATGTATGTGGAATACGAATGGAGCCCGCTTAGATGTTCGGCTTGCTGTGTTTTTGGTCATGATAATCATTCGTGCCCAAAGATGCCAAGGAAAAGGGCTGATATTGGTAAACAAGACCGCTTGCTAACTAATCAAGGAAGTCGAAAAGGGAAGGAGATACCGAAGGTTGATGATGATGGGTATATGGACGTGCCGAGCAAGAAAATTGCAAAGAGAGGAGGTATTCAGGTAAATAAGCAAAAGCCAAAGTTTGAATATAGACCCGTCATTACAAAACGCAAAGATGAGTCTAAAGGGCAGTCGAACTCTACCAGTTTTCTTTCTTCTAATCCGTTTGACGTTTTGAATGAGAGCCATGTTGAAACCGGCCAAAGTAGTAAAGGGGGAAGTGGTAATCAAGAGGACTCTGATGATGAAGAGGTGGTTGAAGTTTACAATGAAACGGACGATTTTCTAATGGAAGGGACTCAAAATGTTAAAGGGGCAAGCACTCCTTCATGCGGGGTTTCCAATGGTTAGTCTTGCAGCATGGAACATTAGGGGGTTGAACCGCCCGCTAAAACAAAAAGAGGTTCGGCAAATTCTAAAGGATAGTAATCTTTCTTTTTGTGCTATTTTAGAGTCTCACGTTGATGTTGCCAATCTTGCGAAGGTTTGTAATTCTGTTTTTCGTCATTGGTCTTGGACTTCGAATGGAAATTGTTGTGATAAAGGGACGAGAATCATTGCTGGTTGGAATTCGGATATGTTTGATGTTTTTGTGATGGCTCAAACCGATCAAGTTATGCATCTTCAGCTTGTCTTTAAGCTGGATAAAAAGGTCTTATTTTGTTCGGTTGTTTACGCAGCGAATTATTATGTCAAACGAAGAAAGCTATGGCATCATCTAACGTTACATAAAGCTCTAGTTGGTGATAAATCTTGGATTATCATGGGTGATTTTAATTCGGCTCTTACTTTAGAAGATCATTCTATGGGTTCGTCTTCCATCTCGATTGACATGAGAGAATTTCAAGAATGTGTTTCGGCTATTGAGGTGTTTGATATTAATAGATCGGGTTGTCATTTTACGTGGACTCAAAAGCCAAAAAATGGTGTTGGTGTGCTCAAGAAAATTGATAGAGTTATGGCTAATAATTCGTTTGTGTCTGAATTTCCTAACTCGGTTGCTTTGTTTCATCCTTATAGAATTTCATATCACTGCCCGTGTTTGTTAAATATTCCTACCCCCGGGAAGCCGAAGCCTAGATCGTTTAAATTCGCGAATTTCTTGGTTTTTAAACCTGGTTTCCAGGAGCGTGTTAAACGGATTTGGGATACCCAAGTCGATGGGGTGCCTCAGTTTCAAGTGGTGAGGAAACTCAAGTTGTTAAAGTCGCCTCTTCGGGAGCTTTTATTTCAACAAGGGAATTTGCACAAGAAAGTTGAAACTATTCGTCGGGAGTTGGATTCGATTCAGCTTGAGATTGATAGTAACCCGATGAATGTGGATCTTCGGAAACAGGAAGCGAAACTTTCAGCTGATCTTCAGGTCGCCTGTTTAGATGAGGAACGGTTCTTGAAGCAGAAATCAAAGGTGGAATGCTTATGTGCCGGTGACGCGAATACAAAGTTTTTCCATGCTTCTCTGAAGACTAGGAACCACATGACCTGTATTGAGGTTATTTCTGATTCTCAAGGAGATTTATTTCACGGTGAAGAGGTCCCCAAGGTTTTAGTCCAGCATTATGAGAATTTTCTTGGGCTGGAAGAAAATACTACTATGCAGCCGACGTATGATCTTTTTGATAATAAATTTCGTAATGAAGATGCTGATCACATGGCTCGCCCGGTTACGAGTGAAGAGGTAAAATTGGCGATGTTTTCCATAGGTAACGATAAAGCGCCGGGCCCGGATGGTTACACGGCTGCGTTTTATAAGCATGCTTGGAAGATTATTGGCCCGGATGTTTCGAAGGCTATCATTGATTTTTTCGGTTCTGGTAAGCTTCTTAGGGAGCTTAATAACACGTTAATTGTTCTTATTCCGAAGAAGCCTACTCCGTCGTCTGTCACGGATTATCGTCCTATTGCTTGCTGTAATGTCTTATACAAGTGCATTAGTAAAATTATTGCGGACCGAATAAAGAATTATCTAAATCAGGTTGTTAGTATTAACCAATCCGCTTTCGTCCCTGGAAGGAGAATTTCAGATAATATCTTGCTTACGCAGGAGTTGATGCATAATTATCATAGGAACATTGGTCCTCCAAGATGTGCGTTTAAAGTTGACATCCAGAAAGCGTATGATACTGTTGACTGGAGCTTTCTTAAACTTGTGCTTATTGGGTTCGGTTTTCATTCGAAAATGATTCATTGGATTATGACATGTGTATCCACTCCTACCTATTCGATTTGTGTTAATGGGGAAACTCATGGTTATTTTAAGGGGAAGCGTGGCTTAAGACAGGGTGATCCGGTATCCCCTTATTTATTCACGCTCGTTATGGAAATTTTAACATGCATCTTGCATCGGGCTACTCAGTTGGATTCTTCTTTTAGATTCCATAATAAGTGTGAAAAGCAAAAGATTATAAATCTCTGTTTTGCAGATGACTTATTTTTATTTGCTCGTGGGGATATTCGGTCTGCTCAGTGTATTATGGATTCTCTTTCTCGGTTTTCTAGCATGTCAGGCTTGGTCCCTAGCATCCAGAAAAGCACTGCTTTCTTTTGCAATGTCTCCTCTCATGTCAAAGAAGCGATTTTGGATATCTTGCCGTTTGAAGAGGGTATGTTGCCTGTCAAGTACTTAGGGGTGCCCCTTATTTCAACGAGGCTTCGAGTCAAAGATTGTAGTGTGCTTCTTGAAAGATTGGATCAAAGGATTATGAACTGGAAAAACAAGTTGTTATCATTTGTGACAACTCGAATTTCCAAGATTTCTATTTCGCATTTATTGCACGTTCATTGTTTGTTTAGTGGTTTATTTGCACACTTAATTCGTTATAGAACGCTAACGTTTTGATACAAAGAAGTGTATTGTGTGAATGTGTTCGGTTATGTGTTATTTGTGAAAGACTTGTCTAATGCATAAAATTGGTGGTGAAATTGTGAAGTTGTTGTGAGATGGTGTGCTTGTGTAAAATGTAATAATTAAGGGTGTGTAGAGTGATTAGTGAAACTTATATGATACTTAACCCTAATTCTTCACTAAATCTCACACAAGAAACAAGGCACGTACTTTCATTCTTTGGTTTTCTTTGGCAATCATCACATCATCATTGGCAAGCTATTCATCACTTTTGATTTTACATCTTCTCTAGAATCGACACAAGGTAAATGCTTATTGTTTAATTGATTGTTGATTGTATCAATTCTTGATTATGTGTTCATGAAAACCCTAGTTTTCATATGACGTTCTGTGATTGTTAATGTGATCCTGATTATTGAGGTTTTGATGAATGATTAGTGATATGACGATAAGATTGTTCGTATAATGTTTGCTTGTAATCATCGATTGATTGTTCATGAGTTCTGCATATATGTAATTAGCGTTTCACATCGTCTAAGAACATAAAATGTAACTGATGCAATCCCTAGGAACTGGAAACATTCGTAGTAGGTATGATTGTTTTGGTCAGAGTTTTATAAAAGGGTAACTGGTCCGAACTCTTTAATAAACACTATGGTCCGAGTTTGTAATGATCATATAGGCCCGACATTGAATTTTAATTATGGTCCGACTTTTTGGAAAGTTAAGGGATCCGAGCTTTGTTGATTAACATGGTCCGAGTTTCATTATAGTGTGGAGTCCGAGTTCTTTAACAACACAAGGTCCGATGTTTTTGACATGATTGTGAATGGCCGACCTTGGTTAACCATCCATGTTGTCCGTGTTTCTTGATAAGCTATGTTGTCCGAGGTTCTTGATAAGCTACCTAGTCCGAGTTTTACATATAGGGGAGGGGTAGTCCGAGTTTTAATCCCCCAACCCTTGGTCCGACTTTTTAACCCCCATGTCCCCTAGTCCGAATTTTTACTCCCCTCCTTATGTCCGACTTTTAGTGGCACCATTAGGGTCTGAGTTTCATGCTAGGGACCTTTGGTCCGACTTTTGAACAGGGGAAACCCCCCCCCCCCACACTTGTCTGAGCTTTTGTGAAGGGCAAGGCCCTGTCTGACTCTGTGCACGATTAATAGGAGGCCATGAATGTGTATTACATAATGCTGAATTTGATAAGATGTGTATGTGACTTTCTTAAGCCGTTAACTCAGTTAAACTGTTAAGTTTATCAACGCCGATGAATGTACAAAGTATGTGAACATTGACAAATATGTTAACCTCCATGTTAGACTGAAATGTGGAAGCAAAGGCGTCACGCATGAATTATGTGAATACGATGAACTGATTATGTGATATATGATTCTATGTATATGATTGTATGATATTGAACGCAATTGTATGATTGTGCACGTATGACCATTCTATGTGATATCATCATGTACACAATACACACACAAAACATAGTTGCTTGGTTACCAATCACACGCAAACCCTAATTTGATGCAAACACTCACATCGTATTATGTGCAACATATCCTAGGTCGTGTGTAACGGACTTAGACGTTTGATAAACCCTAGAGCATAGCATACCGAGCAAACCAAGGTGAGTTCACACCCTTACTAAGGCATGGGATTCCCGGGGCTTGGGAATGGGTTTTAAAGGAATAAGGTTGAATAGATTCGTACTGACACTATTACTAGACTACCATACCATCGTCCTCGGTTGTGTAGGACACATACGTGCAATCTACGTACACATATACTTACTACTATCCTCGGTTGTGAAGGATACTCATACATACTACTATCCTCGGTTGTGAAGGATACTTATACATACTACTATCCTCGGTTGTGAAGGATACTTATACGTACTACTATCCTCGGTTGTGAAGGATACATATACTTAATTACTATCCTCGGATGTGAAGGATACTCACGTAAGACCTACGTGAACTTATACTTACTACTGTTCTCGGATTGTGAAGAACACATATGGTTACGTGTAGTCTAGTGGATTATACAACATGGGAAGCCCCCACCAATAGAACGTACTATCGGCCCAGTAGAGCCACATGTTACAAACGAATATACTATTACGCATTTACTTTCGGTGAACTCGCTCAACTAGTTGTTGATCCTCTGTTACATGCCTTGCAGGTCGTTAGATACATGGAGCTTGCACAGGGAGGAGCTGGTCGTTGTGGGTTTGGATCGTGATTGTCTTGTTAAACACTTATGACATTTGATACTTTATTATGATGGGTTTTATTTATACGCTTCCGCTATACAATGATAACTTATTTATGTTTTGGAACACCTTTCATATGGATTTGGTTTGGTTTAATGGCAAATACTTTTACTATATATATATTGTTCTATATGATTGGTGGCTTGATCCTGGTCAGTCACGCTCCCAAGCGGTGATACTCCGCAGGTGGATTTTGGGGGTGTGACAGATTGGTATCAGAGCCATTGGTTATAGAGAACTTGGTTTTAATATGGGAAAACGTTTTTATTAAAACCAGACTATAACCAGAACAGTGCTCTCAACGATCCACAACGACGCTTCGCTCCACGTGCAAGACTCAACATCCTAGGTAATAAGGTTTATGTTTATTGCCTACATGCTAGAATTACATAGAACTTTGCTCGTGGTATGCTTAGATTACATTGCTCACTATATGCTATTGCTTGAGAACACCTACGTGCTTACACTCTTCTGTCATCGCACTATTCGCGAACTTTTCTCACTTATGCTGCCTTTGAAGTGAAGATCAATGGCTGGACGTATCAACATGACACAAGCCCAGTTGACGGCTCTCATTAACGAACGAATTTCTGCGGCACTTGCAGCCATACAAGCAGGAGGTATACCCTGCAGTCAAAACTAGGATCTTTAGATCCTACACTCCTAAACCAACTCTTGTGTTTAACCTTGTCCTATTCTTATATACGTTAGGTCAACACGCTCAGTCACCTGCTTGCACCTTCAAAAATCTCAAGGATTGCCAACCTAGTACCTTCAGTGGGACTGAGGGGGTTGAAGGCCTCCTCCATTGGTTCGAGAGGCTCGAAACTGACTTCGAGGTGCATGATTGCCTTGAGTCACGTAGGGTAAAGTTTGCTACTGGAACACTCGAAGGTGCTGCATTAACCTGGTGGGAAGCACAGGTTCAGATGTTAGGGCTGGCAGCTGCTAATGCCACCCCCTGGAACGAGTTCAAGGATTTAATTAAGGAAGAGTTTTGCAGACGAGAAGACATTCACAAACTAGAGGTAGAGTTCCATAACCTACAGATGGTGGGGTCTGAAATTGAAGTTTATACGAGGAGATCAAACGAGTTAGCCACATTTTGTCCTACTATGGTAGACCCTCCCACCAAACGCATCGAACTGTATCTCAAGGGTCTGGTGCCCGAAATTCAGAGTCATATGACCACAGCTAACCTTGGCACTATCCAGCAAGTCACTCGACTGGCTCATCGTCTCACAGACCAGGCGGTAGAACAGAACAAACTACCGAAACGTGCTAAGACTGATACTGCATGTGCTTCTAGAGATAACAAACGCAAGTGGGATGAAAACCTGAGCACGGGATTAATTTTGGTCCAGCCTCTGACGCAGCAGCAAGAGATAGATGACTACCAGAGCCTCAGACAGCAGTTTTCTAGTAGTCATGGGCAGAAAAGATATCGAGGAATTCACCCATGGTACAGCAATTGTAACAGACACCACGGTGGCCAGTGCAACAGGGGTCGTTGCCAGCGGTGTCTCAAAATCAGTCATGAAGCTAAGGATTGTCGAAACTCACGTCCTGTAACTCAAGAACAACAACGACCGCTTCAATCTTCACAGAACCAGCAACTGCAACTACCAGCTCCACCGAACACGCAGCAGCAGCCACAACGTGGAAACCGGGGATGTTTCCAGTGTGGGGCTGAAGGCCATTTTAAACGCGATTTCCCTCAATTAAACCAGGACCAGACTCAGAACCACAACCATGGAAACAGGGACGACAACGGGGATAGCGTGGGAGAAGCAATGGAGACAATAACGCCGGGGAAGCGTGTACATGATTGGTTAGGGTGACGCAAGGAACGATCTTATCGTAATAATGGGTAAGTTTCTTCTTGTCGACTTCTATGTTACTATATTGTCTGATTCGGGTGTGAATACCAATTATATGTCTTTGAAAGTTAGTCGAATGTTAAAACGTACACCAACTCCCTTGAACACCAAACCTGTCGTAGTGTTAGCTTATGGTACAAGTCTAGAGGCCACACATAGTTCAGGGTTATAATCTTATCCTCGCCAGTCAGACATTCCCTATCGACCTCATTCTCATAGTTCTGGACAGCACCTATAGCTCACGCATCGTATCGTTTAGCTCCAACTGAACTGGAAGGACTGCCAAAGCAACTACAAGAACATTTGGATAAGGGATTTATCCGACCTATCTTTTCGCCTTGGGGAGCTCCAGTTTTATTCGTGGAAAAGAAGGATGGCACTTTCAGGATGTGCATTGATTACCGCGAACTGAACAAGGTCACAGTGAAGAACCGCTACCCTCTTCCACGTATTGACGATTTATTCGACCAGTTGCAAGGGTCGAGTTACTATTCCAAGATTGATTTAAGGTCAGGGTATCATCAGCTGAGAGTCCGGGAGGAGGACGTCTCCAAAGCAGCATTCAGAACTCGCTACGGACATTACGAGTTTCTAGTCATGCCTTTTGGGCTTACGAACGCGCCGGCAGTTTTCATGGAACTTATGAGCAGGGTGTGCAAACCCTACCTAGACAAGTTCGTCATTGTTTTCACCGACGACATTCCGATCTACCCCAAGAGTCAGGAGGAACACGAGCCGCACTTACGTCTTATCTTGGAACTTCTTCGGAAAGAACAACTGTACGCCAAGTTTTCAAAATGCGACTTTTGGCTTCGTGAAGTCCACTTCTTAGGCCATGTGGTGAACAAGGATGGGATTCATGTTGATCCATCCAAGGTAGATTCGATCAGAAACTGGCCTGCACCGCGTATACCAACGGAAATACGCCAATTCTTGGGTTTGGCGGGGTACTACAGACGATTCATTAAAGACTTTTCAATGATCGCACAGCCGCTTACAATGCTGACACAGAAAGGTGTTACCTATCGTTGGGGTAATACACAAGAAACTTCTTTTCAGTACCTGAAGGATAGGCTATGCAGCGCACCTATCCTCTCATTGCCAGAGGGCACGGAGGATTTTGTGGTTTATTGTTGTGACAACTCGAATTTCCAAGATTCGATTTCGTATTTATTGCACGATCATGTATTGATTAGTCGTTATTTGCACATTTGGTTGCCATGAAATTATATACGTTTTGATTGTTTGATTGTGCATAGTTGTTTGTTATTTGTGAAACTTGTCAAATGTGTAAACTTGGTGGTGGAACTATGAAATAGTTATGAGATGGTGTGCATGTGTAAAATATAATACTTAGGGATGTAAATGGTAATTAGTGAAATCCTAGATACTTAAAACCCTAATCTCTTTCACTAATCATTCCCTAATCATCACAAGAAACCAAAACACGTACTTTCACCTCTCTAATCCCCTCTACAACCACCTTCTTATCATTCTTGGAATTTCAAGTCTTTCACATCAAGGTTGATTGCAAATTCATCTAGGATCGAATCAAGGTAATTGTTTAATCATTGTGTGATGTTAAGTTGTTGATTGATTGATTGGTGTCAAAACCCTAGTTTCTCATATGATAATCTCTGCATGATTGATTGTTTCTGATTCATGAAAATGATTGTGTTGTTGTGGAATCATTGATTGATGATTTAGAAGCAAGATAGGTTGAATGATAGATTGGTAATTGATCATTGCACTGTACAAAAAGTATGAATTTAGGGTTTCATGTTCGTGTGATAAGCAAAGCGTAACTGTTCTGATCATATTGATTCTGTGCAACTTGAGATTCACGCATGATTGATTAGTCTGAGTTTAAGTAAATTGAAATGGTCCGAATATAAATTACATAAGTGGTCCGAATATAAATTACATAAATGGTCCGAATATAAATTGCATGGTTGGTCCGAATATAATACGCTTAAGGTCCGAGTTTTATTGTGCTTTGAATGGTCCGAGTTTATTATGCTTGCAATTGGTCCGAGTATAATTAGACCAACTTGTCCGAGTTTAATTGGACCATCTTGGTCCGAGTTTAAATAATTGATGTTGTCACACCCCCAAAAATCCACCTGCGGAGTATCACCGCTTGGGAGCGTGACTGACCAGGATCAAGCCACCAATCATACAGAACATTGTATAAAGTAAAAGTAATCACATTATAATCCAAACCATTTCCATATGAAAGGTGTTTCCAAAACATAAGTAAGTTAACATTGTTTAGCGGAAGCGTATTATTGTAAAACCCATAGCAAATAAGTATCAGACATCAAAAGTGTTTAACAAGGTGATCATGATCCAAGCCCCACAACGACCAGCTCCTCCGTGTGCAAGCTCCAAGTACCTAACGATCTGCAAGGCATGTAACAGAATGATCAACAAACTAGTTGAGCGAGTTCACATAAAGGAAATGCGTAATAGTAAGTTCATTTGTAATAGGTGGCTCTACTGGGCCGTTTGTATATTTTACTGTGGTGGTGTTCCACGTTTTCCTGTGGTGGTGTTCCACGTTTTCCTGTGGTGGTGTTCCACGTTTTCCTGTGGTGGTGTTCCACGTTTTCCTGTGGTGGTGTTCCACGTTTTCCTGTGGTGGTGTTCCACGTTTTCCTGTGGTGGTGTTCCACGTTTTCCTGTGGTGGTGTTCCACGTTTTCCTGTGGTGGTGTTCCACGTTTTCCTGTGGTGGTGTTCCACGTTTTCCTAACCACTAGACTACTCGTAATTATAGGTATCCTTCACAACCGAGGATAGTGATGTGGTAGTCTAGTCATAGTGTCAATAGAGTATCTAATCAACCTTCCAATCCCATTCCCAACCCCGGGAACCCCATGCCTTGGTAAGAGTGTGAACTCACTTTGGTTTGCTCGGTATGCTAAATAAGTACACGCGCTCACAGTTAATCAATCACGTCCTATTGTATACACGTATAGCAAATCAGTTCATGGTCGGAATATTACGCATGCAATTAATTGTTCACACAGCAGTCAGTTTGCATATCAGCACAACACGTAGTATTACACAAACATGTTCATCACCAAGCATGGTATGTAAATAAATTCAACATATGTTCAATTGTTCAAGACATTATGCAAAACCCTAGTATCTTTCGATCACAATTATCCTAATTATCTATCGAGTCCAACACTTAACTTTCGGACCGAAATGCTTTGTTTCGAACCATTGTTATCTTTCGACCAAAACCATCTTTCGGTCAAGGGTATGGTTCGGTCAATGCTATCTGTCGGTCAAACATCTGTCGGTCAATCTATCCTTCGGTCACTAACGCTATGGTTCGAAGGATAGGTATCTTTCGGTCCAACAATGGTTCGATCAATAAGTATCCTTCGGCAAATAACAGTTACGTTGATCCGATTAACCATTAACACAATTTTCACAAATCTGTTAACATCAACAAGATCAAACAAGCATGCATCTCATGTTTATCAAGAACCCTAATCTTGAAACAAGGTCATTCAAACTATTCGATTAACACACATAAGCCGATTACATAAGCGTGTCCGATTACAATATCTTAAATCACAAGTTATCATCGAATCGTATCACCAATCATCCATTAAACAACATAAATTTCCTATCCGATCGATCACCCTGACTGGATTAACTAACCGATTAACAACACGATTCGAAATCATGAAATCATTTAACCATAATCACAACATATCCAATGTGCATACAAATTCGATTAATACCCATACGCAATCATCATACAAATCAGTTAATATACAACCAGCCTATTTACATACGATTTGATAATTCCAGAAATCATGTATTGTGGACACTAACCGGGGTAGAAAATAAGAGAATCGATCAGCAAAAATCTTCGTATGAGTTGTGGTTGCCGTCACAGATCAAAAGTGTTCTAGGGTTTTTCTTAGAATAATAATTATCAGTTTACATGCATCCTATATATACGTATCACAGTAATGGGCCAAGCCCAACAGAACAACTGGGCCGAAACATATCGAAGGATATGTTTCGTGATCCTTCGGACCGAAACAAGGTCGAAGGATATGTTTCGGAGTCTTCGAGTCGAAGGTTATCCTTCGAGGTCCTTCAAGTCCTTCGACTGTATTTTATCTTTCGGACAAAATGTTATTATGATATTTATGATAATAACAATAATAATAATTCTAATATTATTATCTATCACAGCAAATAATCACATATAGGCAAAAATGACAATACATTTCAGTAACACACAATTCGTACAATTTAAGTCTACAATCCAAACAACTAAACAGTCAAAGTCAATGCGCATTTAATGTGAAGGTGAAAGTCAAAAACTCGAGTTGTCACATTATCCCCAACTTAAAAGAAATTTCGTCCCGAAATTTGGTACGCACTTACTGAGGAAGCTAGGTATCGTTCACTGGTTTTCCTGGGGTGTGATAATAACAATAATAATAATTCTAATATTATTATCTATCACAGCAAATAATCACATATAGGCAAAAATGACAATACATTTCAGTAACACACAATTCGTACAATTTAAGTCTACAATCCAAACAACTAAACAGTCAAAGTCAATGCGCATTTAATGTGAAGGTGAAAGTCAAAAACTCGAGTTGTCACATTATCCCCAACTTAAAAGAAATTTCGTCCCGAAATTTGGTACGCACTTACTGAGGAAGCTAGGTATCGTTCACTGGTTTTCCTGGGGTGTCACATCATCCCCCCGTTGATTTGGAATTTCGTCCCGAAATTCAGTAGTAGTAGCTTCAGCCTCAGAAGTGGATGCATGGTTTTCGAATAACTGGGGATACTTTTCTTTCATCTGGTCTTCGCGTTCCCATGTATACTCTGGGCCACGCTGGGAGTTCCAACGAACTCGCACAAGAGGGATTCTCTTGTGTTTGAGGACCTTAACATCCCGGCCCGTGATTTCAACTGGTTCCTCGACGAACTGCAACCGCTCGTCGATAGTGAGTTCCTTAAAAGGAACTATGAGGGTCTCATCTGACAGGCACTTCTTCAGATTCGACACGTGAAATACATTGTGAACTGCACCGAGTTCAGGAGGTAGGTTTAATCTGTAGGCTACCTTGCCAATCTTTTCTAAGATTTCGAACGGTCCGACGTACCGCGGATTCGGTTTGCCTCTTTTACCAAAACGAACCACACCCTTCCAGGGTGAAACTTTCAATAAAACCCGGTCCCCGACCTCAAATTCCAATGGCTTTCTACGCTGGTCCGCGTAGGCTTTCAGACGGTCGCGTGCTGCCGCCATGCGTTGTATCTGTGAAATCTTTTCTGTGGCGTCCACTACAATCTCTGGACCCGTGATTTGACTATCCCCCACCTCTGCCCAACAGAGAGGTGACTGGCATTTACGCCCGTACAATGCCTCGAATGGAGCGGCTTGAATGCTGGTGTGATAACTATTATTGTACGAGAACTCCACCAAAGGGAGGTGCTTTTCCCAGCCGTTGCCGAAATCGATAACATACGCTCGAAGCGTGTCTTCTAGAGTTTGAATAGTTCGCTCAGACTGCCCATCCGTCTGAGGGTGATATGCTGTGCTCATGTCTAATCGTGAGCCGAAAGATTTGTGCATCGCTTGCCAAAGTTCTGACGTGAATCGTGCATCGCGATCCGAAATAATAGAAATGGGCACCCCGTGCCTCGAAACAACTTCCTTGAGGTAGATATCTGCGAGAGTGGAGAACTTATCCGTTTCCTTAATAGCCAGGAAGTGTGCAGACTTGGTGAGTCGATCCACGATCACCCATATTGTGTCGTTCCCACGCTGAGATCTCGGTAGGCCCGTAACGAAATCCATGGAAATTTCTTCCCATTTCCACTGCGGTATCTTGGGCTGCTGAAGTAGACCAGCTGGCTTCTGATATTCGACCTTGACCCTCGCACAGGTCAAACATTTTCCAACGTAAGTAGCGATGTGAGCCTTCATACTAGGCCACCAATAAGTAGTGCTGATGTCGTGGTACATTTTATCCGACCCTGGATGTACCGAATAGCGAGACTTGTGAGCTTCATCCATTACAAGTTCGCGTAAACCGCCCTAAAGTGGGACCCAAATACGCCCCGTTACATAGTAAGCACCGTCTTCCTTTTGTTCCATGCGTTGCCTTGAACCGCGTAAGGCTTCAGCTTTAATGTTTTCGGGTTTCAGAGCTTCCATCTGAGCAGCTCGTATCTGTGCAGGAAGACTGGCCTGAATAGTAAGCTGTAGCGCTCGCACGCGCTTAGGTAGAGTGTCTTTCCGACTAAGGGCATCAGCCACAACATTGGCCTTGCCTGGATGATACTTGATGGCGCATTCGTAGTCGTTCAGAAGTTCAACCCATCTTCGTTGACGCATATTCAAATCCTTTTTGCTTAAGAATATGCTCGAGACTCCTGTGATCGGTGTAAATCGTGCACCGGGTACCGTACAGGTAGTGTCGCCATATCTTAAGCGCGAAAACAACAGCTCCCAGCTCTAAATCGTGCGTCGTGTAGTTCCGTTCATGAACCTTGAGTTGCCGAGAGGCGTATGCAATAACTTTATCCCGTTGCATCAATACACAACCAAGCCCTTGTATCGATGCGTCACAATAAACCACGAAGTCATCCGTGCCCTCGGGCAGTGAGAGAATAGGCGCGCTGCAAAGCCTATCCTTTAAGTACTGAAAAGCGGTCTCCTGTGTATTACCCCATCTGTAAACGACACCTTTCTGTGTAAGCATAGTAAGTGGTTGCGCGATCTTGGAGAAGTCTTTAATAAATCGCCTGTAGTAACCCGCCAAACCCAAGAATTGGCGTATTTCTGTCGGTGTACGTGGTGCTGGCCAGTTTCGGATCGAATCTACCTTGGATGGATCGACATGAATCCCATCCCTGTTTACCACATGGCCTAAGAAGTGGACTTCACGAAGCCAGAAGTCGCATTTAGAAAGCTTGGCGTACAACTGTTCCTTCCGAAGGAGTTCCAAAATAAGACGAAGATGCTGCTCGTGCTCCTCCTGACTCTTGGAGTAGATCAGAATGTCGTTGATGGAGTCAAGAACATTTTGTCTAGGTAGGGTTTGCACACTCTGTTCGTAATGTCCATAAATACGGCGGGTGTGTTCAATAATATCAAACCATTTATCACATCAATCATAAAATATAGTAGTTGAAATAATTCATAAAACCCAAAACATTTGATGTTCAAACCAAACTTTGTTCGAATAGCGGAAACATAATAATGAAAAACCCCAAAAAGAAGTCATAAGTTCAATTAGCGTTCATTGCGTCTCCTCCTCCTAACATGAAAACTCGACCTCTTGCCTCGTTGCCATTGTTATTGTTGTTTCCCCCGTTGTTGTCGTTGTTCCCGTTGCCCTGGTTATTGTTGTGGTTCTGATTCTGGTTCAACTGAGGACAATCGCGTTTGTAGTGTCCTTCTGCCCCACACTGGAAACATCCCCGGTTTCCACGCTGTGGTTGCTGCTGCTGGTTCTGTGGAGCTGGCGGTGGGAGTTGCTGGTTCTGATTTGCAGGCCGTGGACTCCTACAGTCTTTGGCCTCATGACCCATCTTGAGGCATCTTTGACAACGAACCTTATTACACTGGCCACTGTGATGTTTGTTGCAGGTGTTACACTTTGGAAGGTTTCCTCGATACCCTCCTTGTCTGTGGCTGCTCGATGAGTGCTGACTGGGACTCTGGTAACTATCCGTCTTTCGCTGCTGAGACTGTGACTGTACCGATGCTGATCCCTTGCTAGAATCCCCCTCCCATTTTCTCTTACTTTCACTGGGAGTAGCAAGTGTAGTAGTAGCAGTAGTGGTAGCGGTAGCACCGATACGCTTTGGCAGCTTGCCCTGTTCTACTGCCTGATCTGTGATGCGGTGAGCGAGGCGCTGAATTTCTTGAATGTTGTTGAGGTTAGCCGACGTCACGTGGCTCTGGATTTCTGGCGCCAAACCCTTGAGATACAACTCAATGCGCTTGTATGGTGGGTCTACCATGGTTGGACACAGCACAGCCAACTCATTCGACCTCTTGGTGTAAGCTTCGATTTCTGAACCCACCATCTTCAAATTGTACAACTCATCCTCCAACTTGTGGATGTCTTCTCTTGTGCAATATTCCCTCTTAATCAGTTCTTTGAATTCATTCCAGGGTGTGGCGTTAGCAGCTGCCAACCCTAAGATCTGTACTTGCGCATTCCACCAGGTGAGCGCAATCCCTTCAAGAGTGCCAGTGGCGAACTTCACCCTGCGAGCCTCAGGGCATTCACACATTTCAAAAACCGACTCGAGCTTTTCAAACCAGTGGAGGAGTCCAACTGCCCCCTCCGTGCCACTGAACGAGCTAGGACGACAGTCCATGAAATTCTTGAATGTGCACCCAGGTTGTTGCTGAGCGGGTTGACCTGCTTGGGCGGCTGCAACTGCCGCAGCAACGAGAGCCTCTAGCTGGGCTTGAGTCATGGTAATTCGTGCGGCCATTGATCTTCACATCAAAGGCAACATAAGTGAGAAAAGTTCGCGAATAGTGCGATGACAGAAGAGTGTAAGCACATAAGTATTCTCATGCTATGACAAGTTGTGAGCAAGGTAATGTAAGCATACTACGAGCAAAGTTCTAAGCAAATTCTAGCATGTAGGCAATAAACATAAACCTTATTACCTAAGAAGTTGAGTCTTGCACGTGGAGCGAAGCGTCGTTGTGGATCGTTGAGAGCACTGTTCTGGTTATAGTCTGGTTTTAATAAAAACGTTTTCCCCTTATTAAAACCAAGTTCTCTATAACCAATGGCTCTGATACCAATCTGTCACACCCCCAAAAATCCACCTGCGGAGTATCACCGCTTGGGAGCGTGACTGACCAGGATCAAGCCACCAATCATACAGAACATTGTATAAAGTAAAAGTAATCACATTATAATCCAAACCATTTCCATATGAAAGGTGTTTCCAAAACATAAGTAAGTTAACATTGTTTAGCGGAAGCGTATTATTGTAAAACCCATAGCAAATAAGTATCAGACATCAAAAGTGTTTAACAAGGTGATCATGATCCAAGCCCCACAACGACCAGCTCCTCCGTGTGCAAGCTCCAAGTACCTAACGATCTGCAAGGCATGTAACAGAATGATCAACAAACTAGTTGAGCGAGTTCACATAAAGGAAATGCGTAATAGTAAGTTCATTTGTAATAGGTGGCTCTACTGGGCCGTTTGTATATTTTACTGTGGTGGTGTTCCACGTTTTCCTGTGGTGGTGTTCCACGTTTTCCTGTGGTGGTGTTCCACGTTTTCCTGTGGTGGTGTTCCACGTTTTCCTGTGGTGGTGTTCCACGTTTTCCTGTGGTGGTGTTCCACGTTTTCCTGTGGTGGTGTTCCACGTTTTCCTGTGGTGGTGTTCCACGTTTTCCTGTGGTGGTGTTCCACGTTTTCCTGTGGTGGTGTTCCACGTTTTCCTAACCACTAGACTACTCGTAATTATAGGTATCCTTCACAACCGAGGATAGTGATGTGGTAGTCTAGTCATAGTGTCAATAGAGTATCTAATCAACCTTCCAATCCCATTCCCAACCCCGGGAACCCCATGCCTTGGTAAGAGTGTGAACTCACTTTGGTTTGCTCGGTATGCTAAATAAGTACACGCGCTCACAGTTAATCAATCACGTCCTATTGTATACACGTATAGCAAATCAGTTCATGGTCGGAATATTACGCATGCAATTAATTGTTCACACAGCAGTCAGTTTGCATATCAGCACAACACGTAGTATTACACAAACATGTTCATCACCAAGCATGGTATGTAAATAAATTCAACATATGTTCAATTGTTCAAGACATTATGCAAAACCCTAGTATCTTTCGATCACAATTATCCTAATTATCTATCGAGTCCAACACTTAACTTTCGGACCGAAATGCTTTGTTTCGAACCATTGTTATCTTTCGACCAAAACCATCTTTCGGTCAAGGGTATGGTTCGGTCAATGCTATCTGTCGGTCAAACATCTGTCGGTCAATCTATCCTTCGGTCACTAACGCTATGGTTCGAAGGATAGGTATCTTTCGGTCCAACAATGGTTCGATCAATAAGTATCCTTCGGCAAATAACAGTTACGTTGATCCGATTAACCATTAACACAATTTTCACAAATCTGTTAACATCAACAAGATCAAACAAGCATGCATCTCATGTTTATCAAGAACCCTAATCTTGAAACAAGGTCATTCAAACTATTCGATTAACACACATAAGCCGATTACATAAGCGTGTCCGATTACAATATCTTAAATCACAAGTTATCATCGAATCGTATCACCAATCATCCATTAAACAACATAAATTTCCTATCCGATCGATCACCCTGACTGGATTAACTAACCGATTAACAACACGATTCGAAATCATGAAATCATTTAACCATAATCACAACATATCCAATGTGCATACAAATTCGATTAATACCCATACGCAATCATCATACAAATCAGTTAATATACAACCAGCCTATTTACATACGATTTGATAATTCCAGAAATCATGTATTGTGGACACTAACCGGGGTAGAAAATAAGAGAATCGATCAGCAAAAATCTTCGTATGAGTTGTGGTTGCCGTCACAGATCAAAAGTGTTCTAGGGTTTTTCTTAGAATAATAATTATCAGTTTACATGCATCCTATATATACGTATCACAGTAATGGGCCAAGCCCAACAGAACAACTGGGCCGAAACATATCGAAGGATATGTTTCGTGATCCTTCGGACCGAAACAAGGTCGAAGGATATGTTTCGGAGTCTTCGAGTCGAAGGTTATCCTTCGAGGTCCTTCAAGTCCTTCGACTGTATTTTATCTTTCGGACAAAATGTTATTATGATATTTATGATAATAACAATAATAATAATTCTAATATTATTATCTATCACAGCAAATAATCACATATAGGCAAAAATGACAATACATTTCAGTAACACACAATTCGTACAATTTAAGTCTACAATCCAAACAACTAAACAGTCAAAGTCAATGCGCATTTAATGTGAAGGTGAAAGTCAAAAACTCGAGTTGTCACAGATGTTGTCCGAGTTTATTATGTTAAACAATTGGTCCGAGTTTAATATGATAGTTAATGGACCGAGTTTGTTGATGTTCATAGGGTCCGAGTTTAAATAAGTCTATTGGACCGAGTTTATTAAGTTCAATTGGTCCGAGTTTATTAAAATCAAATGTGGACCGAGTTTGTTATTATATGGTGGCCCGAGTTTAATATCTTGACATTGGGCCGAGTTTAATGAATGTATCAAGGGTCCGAACTTGTGTGTGTAACATGATAGTCTGAGTTTATTGCATGATCACATGTGTTATCTGAGTTTTGAACAGGGGAGACCCCCCCCCATACTTGTCTGAGTTTTGTGAGATGCATGATCCTGTATATATATTCATATGAATTACGTGAATTGCATGAATGGGTTAACTGTTACGTGATACATGATTGATACATGATATTGCGTATCATTGCGAACATGAACTGATTTGTTATACGTGCATACAATAGGACTTGATTAATTACTTGTGAGTGCATAACCTAGCATACCGAGCAAACCAAGGTGAGTTCACACTCCTACTAAGGCATGGGATTCCCGGGTCGTGGGAATGGGATAAAGGTTACCATTGACTAAGAACGTATATATGCTTTTCCTAGACTATCACCTACCATGGTCCTCGGATGTCAGGACGGTTCCGTAGGTTAGGATAACACCTACGTGGTCATATGCCAATTACTGCCTCGGATGTCAGGCACGCACGTAAAACCTACGTGTGCGCATTACTTACTTCTGTCCTCGGATGTCAGGACGGTTCCGTAGGTTAGGATAACACCTACGTGGTCATATGCCAATTACTGCCTCGGATGTCAGGCACGCACGTAAAACCTACGTGTACGCATTACTTACTTCTATCCTCGGTTGTGAAGGATACGTGCGTAAAACCTACGCACACCCCATACGCGCTACTGTTCTCGGATAAAGAACAGGGATGATACGAGTAGTTGATACGAATAGTCTAGTGGTCACATAACATGGGAAGCCCCCACCTGTATAACTTACTATTGGCCCAGTAGAGCCACCCGTTACTTACTGTTACGCATTTACTTACTGTGAACTCGCTCAACTAGTTTGTTGATCATTCTGTTACATGCCTTGCAGATCGTTAGGTACTTGGAGCTTGCACTGGAGAAGCGGGTCGTTGTGGGCTTGGATCGTGATTACCTTATTAAACACTTATGACATTTAGTACTTATTTACGTTGGGGTTTGATTATACGCTTCCGCTAAACGATGTTAACTTACTTATGTTTTGGAAACACCTTTCATATGGAATTGGTTTGGATTATATTGCATTTACTTTTACTTTATACAATGTTCTGTATGATTGGTGGCTTGATCCTGGTCAGTCACGCTCCCAAGCGGTGATACTCCGCAGGTGGATTTTGGGGGGGTGTGACAGATTGGTATCAGAGCCATTGGTTATAGGGAACTTGGTTTTAATATGGAAAAACGTTTTTATTAAAACCAGACTATAACCAGAACAGTGCTCTCAACGATCCACAACGACGCTTCGCTCCACGTGCAAGACTCGACATCCTAGGTAATAAGGTTTATGTTTGTTACCTGCTTGCTAGAACTGCATAGAACTTTGCTCGTAGTATGCTTACATTACTTTGCTCACTACTTGTTATTGCTTGAGAACACTTACGTGCTTACACTCTTCTGTCATCGCACTATTCGCGAACTTTTCTCACTTATGTTGCCTTTGATGTGAAGATCAATGGCCGCACGAATTAACATGACTCAAGCCCAGCTAGAGGCTCTCATTGCTGCGGCAGTTGCAGCCGCTCAAGCAGGTAGTATATCCTGCAGTATAGACTCATACTAGGGTCTTTAGATCCTACATTAACGCTCGTATTTAACTTTGCCCTATTCGTACACAATAGGTCAACCCGCTCAGCAACAACCTGTGTGCACCTTCAAGAATTTCATGGATTGTCGTCCTAACACGTTCAGTGGCACGGAGGGAGCAGTTGGACTCCTCCACTGGTTTGAAAAGCTCGAGTCAGTTTTCGAGATGTGTGAATGCCCTGAGGCTCGCAGGGTGAAGTTCGCCACTGGCACACTTGAAGGGATTGCGCTCACTTGGTGGAACGCACAAGTGCAGATCTTAGGGTTGGCAGCTGCTAACGCCACACCCTGGAATGATTTCAAAGAACTGATTAAGAGGGAATACTGCACTAGAGAAGACATTCACAAGTTGGAAGACGAGTTGTATAACTTGAAAATGGTTGGGTCGGAAATCGAAGCTTACACCAAGAGATCAAATGAGTTGGCTGTGTTATGTCCAACTATGGTGGACCCTCCATACAAGCGAATTGAGTTGTATCTCAAAGGTTTGGCACCAGAAATACAGAGCCACGTTACCTCGGCTAACCTCAACAATATCCAGGAAATCCAGCGTCTCGCTCATCGCATCACCGATCAGGCAGTGGATCAGAATAAACTGCCTAAGCGCGTCAGCGCTACTGCTACAGTCACTCCTTCAGCTACTCCCGTTACCCTCAGTGACAACAAGAGGAAATGGGAGGGGGATTCAAGCAAAGCATCAGTTTCGGTTCAGTCCCAGAATCAGCAGCGAAAGACTGGCAACTATCAAAGCCCTAACCAGCAGTCGTCAGGTAGCCACAAGCAGGGTGGATATCGCGGAAACCTTCCAAAGTGTAACACCTGCAACAAACATCACAGTGGCCAGTGTAATAAGGTTCGTTGTCAAAGATGCCTCAAGATGGGTCACGAGGCCAAAGACTGTAGAAGCCCTCGTCCTGCGAATCAGAATCAGCAGCAGCCACCGGCACAGCAGAATCAGCAACAGGGCAACAAGGGGTGCTATAATTGTGGTGCTGAAGGTCACATCAAGAGACACTGCCCTCAGCTAAACAGGAACCAGAACAACAACAACAACAACAATCAGGGCAACGGGAACAATAACAACAATAACGGGGGAAACAACAACAACAATGGCAACGAAGCTCGGGGTCGTGCTTTTGTGCTAGGTCGGGGTGACGCAGTGAATGATCCCAATGTGGTTATGGGTAAGTTTCTTCTCGACGATATTTATGTTACTGTCTTATTTGATTCGGGTGCTGATACAAGTTATATGTCCATGAAAATGAGTAAATTATTAAAACGTACACCAACACCCCTAGACACCAAACACGTCGTAGAACTAGCCAATGGTAAAAGTGTAGAAGCCGCTCATGTAGTCAAGGGTTGTAGTATTGTTCTAGCGGGTCAGACTTTCTCGATTGATCTCATACCCATAGTTTTGGGTAGTTTCGACGTCGTCATCGGTATGGATTGGTTATCCCAACATCACGCGGAGATCTTATGCAAAGAAAAGGTTATTCGTATTCCTCGCTCCAGTCAAGAACCCCTCGAAGTTCAAGGTGACAAGAGTGGTGCTGTGGTTGGCATCATCTCTTTCTTAAAGGCGCAGAAATGTTTACGAAAGGGACATACTGCCATTCTGGCACTTGTCACTGACGCATCAGCAAAGGTAAAGAAGCTGGAGGATATACCAGTTGTGCGTGATTTTCCTCAAGTGTTTCCTGAAGATTTACCTGGTTTACCTCCTCATCGTCAAGTCGAGTTTCAGATTGAGTTAGCTCCTGGAGCAGCACCAATAGCCCGCGCACCGTATCGTTTAGCTCCAACCGAACTGGAAGAACTGTCGAAGCAGCTACAAGAGCTCTTGGAAAAGGGCTTTATTCGTCCAAGCTCTTCGCCTTGGGGAGCTCCAGTGTTATTTGTGAAGAAGAAAGACGGTACGTTCAGAATGTGCATCGACTACCGTGAACTCAACAAGGTGACGGTGAAGAACCGTTATCCTCTTCCGCGCATAGATGACTTATTCGACCAGCTGCAAGGGTCGTGTTACTATTCCAAGATTGATTTAAGGTCAGGTTATCATCAGCTGAGAGTCCGGGATGAGGACGTCTCCAAAACCGCTTTCAGAACTCGTTACGGTCACTACGAGTTTCTTGTCATGCCATTCGGGCTTACGAACGCGCCTGCAGTCTTCATGGATCTTATGAACAGGGTGTGTAAACCCTATCTAGACAAGTTCGTTATTGTCTTCATAGACGACATTCTGATTTACTCCAAGAGTCAGGAGGAACACGAGCAGCATCTTCGCCTTATTTTGGAACTTCTTCGAAAGGAGCAACTGTACGCAAAGTTTTCAAAATGCGACTTCTGGCTTCATGAAGTCCACTTCTTAGGCCATGTGGTGAACAAGGATGGGATTCATGTCGATCCATCCAAGGTAGATTCGATCAGGGATTGGCCAGCACCGCGTACACCAACAGAAATACGCCAATTCTTGGGTTTGGCGGGATACTACAGGCGGTTTATCAAAGACTTCTCCAAGATCGCGCAGCCGCTCACTATGCTGACACAGAAAGGTGTCGTTTACAGATGGGGTAATACGCAGGAAACTGCTTTTCAGTACTTAAAGGATAGGCTTTGCAGCGCACCTATTCTCTCATTGCCAGAGGGCACAGATGACTTCGTGGTTTATTGTGACGCATCGATACAGGGGCTTGGTTGTGTATTGATGCAGCGGGATAAAGTTATTGCCTACGCCTCTCGTCAACTCAAGGTTCATGAACGGAACTACACGACGCACGATTTAGAGCTGGGAGCTGTGGTTTTTGCACTTAAGATATGGCGACACTACCTGTACGGTACCAGGTGCACGATTTACACCGATCACAGGAGTCTCGAGCATATTCTTAAGCAGAAGGATTTGAATATGCGTCAACGGAGATGGGTCGAGTTACTTAACGACTACGAATGCGCCATCAAGTACCATCCAGGCAAAGCCAATGTTGTGGCTGATGCCCTCA